>NC_062559.1:13761192-14070279 GCF_016906955.1 Phacochoerus africanus | reverse complement strand
AGAATACTGCCAAGTTGGTTTAGCCAGCGTCCACCCACCCTCCATATCTGATTTTCAGCTGCCACCAGCCCCCAGGTGATGCCTGATTCCCCCCGCCTGCCCTCAGCAAGAATCCTGTTAGGTCAGTTTGGCCAGAATCCCCCTTACCCCTGATGTTTCCTCTTAATTACGCATCCACTGACGCCAGCCCTGCTACTTTTCCTTGCAGTGCTTGAGCCCAATCTTTTCCCCTGCTGCAAAACCCTATTGAATAAAATTTGCCTTATTGTTCTTTAAGAAGCATCATGAATGATTTTAACAGTATTTTGTACCCAAATGTGTCTCTATTTGAGGCTTGCTGATTGGATTTTGTTAAAGTGTCAATTCCCAGGCCCCCTGAACCAGAAATTAGGGCAGAGGAGCAGGTGGATCTGCATTTTTGAAAGCTCTGCCGGAGGGGGGCAGGGGAGAATTCCCAAAGGAACCAAGTTCCGCACTCTTTGGAGGCATACATCCCCCTGGGAGCAGGGGCGGTTCAAGGTGAACCCCTCAGAGGCAGGAAGGGAAATTAAAGACTGTTAACATTTGTTATCTTGAAAGTAGGTCTTACTAACAATATTCAAATTGGCCTTCGAGGTGTTGTTCCCTGCACTAGCGGGGCTGCTCTGGCAGGCTGCCCAGGTGTCTTCGCTGCTTTCCTTGCAGCCTGATGCTGAGCACTGCAGTTCACACGTGGGGTTAGCATCTAGTTTTATTTAAAATCACACCACTCGTAGTAACCTAAAAGAGGCAGGCGAAGAAACCCCAGGTGTCAGACACAAGTAAAAAGGCAAGCACAAGCCGTCGCAGGTGAAACTCCTACCATACTTTGAGGCAAAAGGATGATCAGAACCGACAGTCCGATCCCCAAACACAAAACTATCGAGACGGCCATTTGAAGTGTGATTTACAACCAATAGCTAATAATAGAAAATTACTCTCCATGTGCTGGAAGTGCAGGGTGGTGGAGAGTGATCCAGAGCTTGAGAACCCTGAATCCAGAGCCAGGCATTCTCGCTTCCAGCTGTGTGGCATCTCAGCTTCTCCAAAGCACTTTGACCCCATACTAATCTTCAACCCGAGCGAAGGAGGCTGAGCCAGGGAAGTTTAAATCCTTTAGCTGTGGGATGAGCCAGGGCTCTGCCTGCAGCCTCTTCAGGAGGCCAACCCCGATGGGCAGGACCTGCTTCTACTCTGGTCCTCTAACTGAACCCAGGTTCGGCTGCTCATCGCTTCTATGGCAGTAATTTGAGAGGCAAGTGTCACTAGAAGGGAAATATGCCTTCATCAGGAAAGTTGGCAATCCCCCAAGATTCTGCTCAACCATGACAGTTTTTAAAGGGAAAATTGGCGGGGGGCGGGGGGGGTAGAATCTCAGTGACTCACTGAGGCAGGAGGTTGGGTTCTGCATCCTTCTCCATTGAGTGCTGACCCCTTTAGATGTTATCTCGCCGGCATCATCTGCCTGCAGGATTGCTCAGGGGGACTGTTGAGGGTAGAAAGCTACTCATTGTTTATGTTAAGGCCGCACCCACAGCATTTGGAAGTTCCCAGGCCGGGGACTGAATCTGAGCCCCAGCTGCGACCTACACCACAGCTGCAGCAATGCCGGATCCTTTCACCCACTGTGCAGGCCTGGGGATCAAACCCGTACCTCTGCAGTGACTGGAGCCACGGCAATCAGATTCTCCATTTTTAATTGTTAAAATTTTTATTCTTTAGATTTTCTTACTAACTTCATTCATCATCCTTTTTGTCTAGGAAAAGACCAGGTTAGACAAGGCATGGTGTGCATTCAGGAGGGCCTAAGTTAGGAGTCCGTTTCAATTGCTCAGTGATGTCATTCCTATAACCAGGTTCTTTTAAGGTTAGAGGGGAACAGAAGTGGGCACACAGGAAAGGGCAAAAGAGCTGCATTTGGTTCCAGGGCAGGCTCACTGACCTCTAGGGTCCTCCGCTCCCACAACTGTGAGCCAGGACAAACCCGAGTCTAATTGGTGGAGATGCATCATTTTGTTTTGTGAATAAAGGAACAGAGAGCACTTGCTATTATTAGAACCACTCCCTCCACCTTTTTCTCCTTAAAAACCTCTTCCCATAACCAGCTGAAAAATGGGGACTGAGGAGCAGGAAACCAGCCTCTGCATAAAAAGTTTCCCGTGTGAAAGTCCGAGTGAGGATGAGAAACCCAAGCTGTAGCATTCAAATGGGTCAGAGTCAGCTCCCGCAGCGCTGTGATGGCTGAGCTGCGGGGGTCTGTCTTGGAGCAGAAGCAGGGGAGCACGGCCAGGCCCTGAAGGGAGCCAGAGAAATGCGCCTCATTCTCCCGCAGAGCCCAGCCCAGAGCCGGGGCCGGGGCCCACATCTGCGCCGAGGCATGAGCTCGGGGGCCTGAGGCTGGATTGGGTGGTTTTCTTCCAGCTGCCCTTGCCCAAGCTAGTGGAGGGGACTTGCTAGGGTTCCCAGCTAGCTGCCAAGCAGGTATGGAGGAGAGGTAAACTGAAGTTTTGACAGCCTTTACTGGAGGGTGGGAGCTCATCTTGGGGGTGGGGGGCGGGAGGAACACCAGGGGGAGTGCCTGATGACAGGCCCTGGGAGGGGCTGGAGGCCGGAGACAAAGCCAGGTGGGGGCAGGGGGGCCCGCAGCACATGCTGCACGTGGTAATTTCAAAAGGTCAGAGGTTAATGGTACTGTGGTTTCGTTTCTAGGCGGCCTCAACGTGATGTGGAACCTCCTTCCACCTCTACCCATCCCGATGGAGCCTCGGTCACATCAGCTATGGGCCAAGCTCACAAGAGGGAGGGAGGGAGGGAGGGATCCAGCCCAGATCCCAAAGGAAATGACAGGAGACAGTGTTGTTCTCCTCCAAACCTTAACGACATTTTTAGCAAGCTGCGGGGACCGTATTGAGAGGAGAGAATGGGCCTAAGACAAGCTTCGAGATGGAGAAAGTTAAAACCATGAATTCTCTCTCAACTGAAACACATGAACACTTTTTAAACACCCTACAGAATCACTGCAGGAGCTAAATAATGCTGCTGTTTCAATGCAGAAGATGGCAAAAATTATAAATGGAAAAGTCTTGGGTTTGCTCATCTGAAGGAGGATTACCAGGTGGCAATGGGTGAAAATATGGAAGCGCCCATGACCAGGTCTCTGGGGTCTCAGCATAACTGAGCCACACACATACCCCTGTGGCCCTTCCAACGCCCAGAGAACTGGAGCCGAAGCTTCAGTACCAGTCTCCTCATGATGTTCCAAAAGGAGGTGACTGGGAGCACCCCAACACCAGACCTGCACCCCGGATCTGGACTGGAGCCCAAAGAGCCTCTGTACCAACCGTGCTAAGCAGTCTGTCAAGTATCCAGTGTCCTAGCCTGAGGTCCAGGCCTGAAATCCCACCATGAGGTTTGCGGGCAGAGGATGTGCCTCCCCGCCCCGGATGGAAGGGTAGGCCAGGGAAGGGGGTTGTCCTTCATCCCCAACCCCCACCCTGTGAGGGCATCTGCCTCCAGGTCCCACCACAGCCAGGGAGCAGAGGGCCAGGGGGTGGACACAGCCCTTGGCCTGCTTGCTCCTGCCCTCTGGCCACTCACCAGCAGAGGGCGCTGGCGGTGACTCTGTCAAACTCAAGGAGCTGAAATTGAAAGGAGAGGCGCCACCATAACAGGTCCTGGGAAATCGGAGCTACCAGGGTGGAGAGGAGCAGCATGCCTTTGTTCCCAGAAGCTTCTGTAACAAAGTTGCCAACTCTCAGGGAAAAAGAGACACACTGGCCGCCCTGACTTAAGCCCAGAGAAATAGGAACGGCAGAAACACCTAGTTAGCCGGTGGAACAGTAGAGAGGTGTCCTACTTCTACGGCAAAGCAACAGGCCAGTCTCAGAGAAGGTCAGCACCACGCCAGTGAGGTAAAGGCTGCGGCGTGGGGCCCAGGCTCAAAACGGACCCATCGCCAGGGCAAAGGGGAAAAGGATGACGCTCTGCCGCACACACATTCCAGAAAGAGACACCAGGTGGCCGCAAGAGCATCCTTTTTTTAAAAAAGAAAAAGTGAGCGAATATATACAAATACTTTCAATCTCTTCTGGGCCAACAGAGCAGCCGGACAGTGTTTCTCCTGCTTCCTGAGTGTTTCCTCCACGTCTGGAGCCTGCTCCGGCAAGAGCCAAGCGTCCTGGTATCTGGGGAACACGGGCAAAACCACTCCATGGGGCTCACATTCTGGTCCCGTCAAGGCTGGACATGGCCGAGCCCCCTGGACCGGTCTCTCCCTGAAGACTCCCCGCCCTGGCATGGGGCTGGGAGTTGGAGCATCCTGTCTTTTCCATGTTGTCTGCCGGCCCCTGCCCAGGGTAATATTGCTTCTGTGGGTGTCCCTCAGTACCAGTCCCCTCAGAACTTTATGGGCCAGAGGGTGGTCAGCTTGATCTTGCCGTCCATGGAGGCTGTGAGGCAGTCCCGCAGTCCATGGCCGTGCTCAGTCCACGGTGACCACAGGGGCTCCGGTGGCCACCCAGGCTCAAACAGCTCTCCAGAACCTTCTCATCCCCGCTCAGCTGCGGAGAGGACAGGGGAGAGAAGAGGCATCATCAGGCAACGGCTCACGGGCACATCCACCTGACCTACCTTCAGGTGGCCAAACTGCCTCGAGCCCAGGGGCTGCCACCCCAAGGTGCGGGCATGGCCAGGCACACAGGCCATCTGTCCAGAAAGTCTCAGGGCCACTGCGTGGGCCTGGGAAACACTGCATCTTCCCAAGTGAAGTGGAAAACAAGTCCCTAATCTGACTGAAAGACAATTTTCTCTGCTGCCTCTAACTTGCTGTGGGCCATGCCTCCTGCTCTCGCGAGGGTGCTCCTTCCAGCACATCCACCGCTCCTGGCTTCCCCCAGGGAACGCCAGTGGCGGCGGGAGGCCGGCACACACCCAGGGCGGTGCCGGCAGGCCCTTGATCAGGGCACAAACAGGGCCCTCCTCTGTGCCATCAGCACCCGTCGTCCAGGACTCCAGGTATGAGGGGTCGGCAGGTAATAAGGAAGGAGAACCAGGAGCAAACTATCAAGTCAGGGACATGCGATGTCTCTGAGCAAGAGATAGGAAGTGCTCAGCCTTCACAGAAAAAAATGCCTTTCAAATCATAAGTTGTTTACAGATTTTTAAAGTGGCATCTGAAAGTTATTATATCCCTTAAGTATGGAGTTCCCGTCGTGACTCAGAGGAAACACATCTGACTAGCATCCATGAGGATGCAGGTTCGATCCCTGGCCTCTCCCAGTGGGTTAAGAATCCAGTGCTGCTGTGAGCTGTAGTGTAGATTGCAGACGTGGCTCGGATCCCACGTTGCTGTGACTGTGGTGTAGGCCAGCGGCTACAGCTCCGATTTGACCTCTAGCCTGGGAACTTCCATATGCTGCAGGTGCTGCCCTAAAAAGACTAAGATTAAAAAAAAAATAAAATAAATCCCTTAAGTAATTAGATCCCTTTACTGACATTTTAAAAATGATACAGAAGAAAATCTTGCAACCCATTAATTGGTTATAGAGCAAGTCTGAATGCAAACTATGTGAACTGATTGGGACAAATGACAAAAACGCCATGATTTAAAATAAAATAATAACATATGCACACAACACACATAATCATACAGACAGCAAAGTTCAGCCCACCTGAAACTCAACTAAATCTGTACATAATAAAATTAGGCTTGTAAACAGAAAGCTTTGTACAGTATCTCCCAGTAGCAATTGCCAGAAATCACGGAGCTTTATATGAAACCATCACATTGCACTCCTTAAATATGTACAATTTTTGTCACCTGTACCTCAACAAAGCTTATGAAAGATTTTAAAAGGTATGTTTCAATAAATAAAAATAAATTTTGCAACTAATTTTTAAGGGAAGAGCAAGAGCCACCCAAATCATTATCATGCGTGGAAAAGAGGGGCCTCAGTGACAGTAAACCAGGCTTCCCGGGGCCACGCTCAAGGTCAAGTGAGTCTAGGAGGCCCCTCACCTCCCACCTCAGCAACTCCCTCCTCCTCACCCACAGGGGGCCCTGCCGGCCCCCTTGTCCTCCCACTCCTCCTCCTCCTTCAAAGGCCTTGAATCCAGAGGCAGCCCCCGCTCCCCAGCTGTCCCAGAGGCCCTGGTCCCCCTTCCCAGCTTCCTTGCTCAGGACCCTCAGCTCTGCAGCGTCTTCACTGTTGGAGCTCGTGTCTCACTCTAGTCTGAGTTCGAGCCCCAGGAAAGAGGTGGGTCACACGTCCTGTCTCCTGTGTACACTGCTCCGTGCCGAGGCCACGCCCGTCCCCAGCTGCTATCCAGAGCGCGGGCTGCCTGCTGATGGGTGAGCCAGGTGAGCGGCGCACGGAGCGCCCCCCCCCCCCAAAAAACATCTCACTCCATGCCTCTCTCCACCTGCAGAACAAACGCTGCCACCAGGCCGGGAATTAACAGTGAGGCTAAGAGCTGTACTCCCATGGAACCACAACTATGTGCTTGGGCCATGATGCAAATCCTCCTCACTCGACTGTTTCATGGCACCGGTAAAACGGGAGAGGTAGCTCATTTCACTCATTAAAAAAAAAAAAAAAAGGTTCGTGAACCAGAGGGGCTGTGATTTGAGAATTAAAATAAGCAGATACATGGAGGGACAAGGCAGAGTGGCCCACTGACATCCCAGGAGACTAATCACGCCCCCAGATTTCTGCCCCAGCCGTGGACTGAAACGTCCCCCGCCCATAGGACTTCCCATGACACAGTAAGTCTATATCAGGTTAGGGTAATGGGGACACTCACCTGTCTGGCGGCGTCCCCCTCAACCCAACCCACAGCCCTTCCCCCAGTGGATGTGTTTTGTAATTGGTATCGTTCCTGAGGAAGGGAGGCAGCAACGGGGCAGAGTCTGGTTGAAGGACAGCGATGGAGGAGCAGAGAGCCCCAGCAGGTCGCACCCGTCCCCACTCCCACCTGCCGCCAGGAGGCCGCGGCACTGTCGCCATCGGGTCAGAGGCTTCTCCACGGCCACTGGGCTGGGACAGGAGGCCCGAGCTCAGGCCTCCGGGGAGGACCCTCCCTGCCGCCCCCACACCCCCAGGCACCTTGTAGATGACGCCTCCCGTGGCAGAACACGTCAGCATGTAATTTCCTTCCGAGTCAAAAGCGAAGAGTCGCCCCCGGGGGACCTGAACCTGCTTGTAGCCGCTGTACCCGGACAGCACAAAGGGGCCCGTGGCGTCGGCGGGGAGGCTGTACTCAGACACCTTCAGGCCGCTCTTGTGGATGTTCCACTGGATGAACTGCAAGCACAGAGCACAGGCGCGCAGCGCTCTCAGCGGGGCCGCCAGGGCCCAAGTCCGGGCCGGGCGGTGCGGGGAGCCAGGGTGGCCCCGGGGAAGAGGGGTGGCCCACAGGCCTCAGAGGAGGGAGTGGGGTGAGTGCTCCAGTCCCAACTCTCCCAGCACAGTTTAAACATTCAAGGGACGAAAACCTAGACAAAGAGCCCCGTCACATCAAAACCTGACCTTGCTCTCTGGCCCGACTCCAGGAGAGGAAAGCGGGGGCCGCAGCCTTCGCTGGGATTCCCGTCTCGCCTGCAGGGGCCATGCTCCAGTGATTGTTATTATTACTGCTGTTTTTGTTATTGTTGATATGATCATTAGGGTTGGAAACCCATTAGATTTTTCTTAAAAACAGAACAAATTCCAAACATACTTCCGGTTTCTCAGCAGTGCCATCAACTGAACACGAGCAATGGAGTGCGAGCTGAGCTTCATGTACAGCAGTGTATATAGCCATTCCTCAGATAAACAGCAAGTCAAGCTTTGATTTAAAAATCTGTCCTCGGGAGTTCCCATCGTGGCACAGTAGAAACGAATCTGACTAGAAACCATGAGGTTGCAGGTTCGATCCCTGGCCTTGTTCAGTGGGCTAAGGATCCGGCGTTGCTGTGAGCTGTGGTGTAGGTCACAGACGCGTTGCCGTGGCTCTGGCATAGGCCAGCAGCTACAGCTCCGGTTCGACCTCTAGCCTGAGAACCTCCCTATGCCCCAGGTACGGCCCTAAAAACACAAAAAGACAAAAAAATTAAAAAATTAAAATCCCTCCTTGTAGTTTTCAAATGACGAATTCATTTTGTCATGACTGTCTCGAGTGGATAATAAGGGTGGAGAGCCTCAATCCCAAAGGCAAAGGAGGCTGTCCAGGAAGAGCAAGTCTGCCTCTGCCTGCCCTAACCCCCTTTCCAAGGAGCCTAATGAATCCTTCCAGAGAGAAGCTAAAAGAAGCACTTATTTTTACTTTTCCCCCAGCTTCCCTCTTACCTGCCTGTCTGTCTTTCCTTCCTCCCTCCTTCCCTCTTTCTCCCTCTCTCTTTCTTTCCTTTTTAGGGCTGTACTGGCAGCATACAAAGGTTCCCAGGCTAGGGGTTGAATCAGAACTATAGCCACTGGCCTACACCACAGCCACAGCAACACCACATCCAAGCCACAGCAACACCACATCCAAGCCACGTCTGCGACCTACTCCATAGCTCACGGCAACGCTGGATCCTTAACCCACTGAGCAAGGCCAGGGAATGAACCTGCATCCTCACGAGTGCTAGTCAGATTCCTATCTGCTGAGCAATAATGGGAATTCCCCCTTTTACATTTCTTGGCTGCTCAGGCCTATGTGCCCTGCCTCTGCAAGGCTGTCCCCTGCACCCCCGACCCCAGCCAACTCTACACATCTAAGCTGTAACCACCCAATGACCAAGCTCACTGAAGTCCAACTTGGCCCCATCAAGGGTCCCACTGAGTGGGTGGGTCAGTGAGATGAGTGATTTTGGCTCCAACCAGGAGGAAGGATGTGGGTCCTCCCCTTTCATAAGAACAGCCAACTCCCACTGGCTTATTTAAACCTCAGGAGAGCCTATGAGCCCGGTTACTATTCTCATCCCTGTGGTACAGGTGACAAAGCTGAGGTCACAGGGCTACAGTAAAAGGTGCCATGGGCATCGGGTCCCAGCCCACCGTGCGAGTCCAGTGCTCCCTAGGATCCCAGGTCCCTGAGCCAGGGGAAGGAGCTTCCCGCCCTAAATCGCTCCCACCTACCTTCCCGTCCTCGCCGATGCTGTAGACGGTGTTCTCGTCGTAGCTGAACTCCACGGAGTACACCTCCCCGCAGTGGGCCTTCCAGCTCATAGCGCACTCGTGCTGCTGCATATCTGCGGGGACGAGACGCCGCTGGGATTCCCGCCCGGGCTCGGGGGAGGCACCTGCCCACGGCCGGAGGCGCCTCTCACCCTCTGCCTGGTAGGCGGTCGCGGTGGTCGCTGCGCGTTCCCCTCCTCTGCGCCTAGTCTTCCATGAACCTGCCCTAAATGGCAGCTTCTTTCTCTGGGTCAGAAGGGGGGGTCGGGAATCCCCGGGCGGAGCCGGAGCTCATCTGGGGACCCTAGGAGGACACATGCATCCTTCCTGGGGGGGGGGGGACCTCCGTAACAGGGTGCCCTGGACAGATGTTCAGGATACAGTCCCCAGTGCCTTCCGGGCTCCAGGTCCAGGCCTGGTGCCGGGACAGCTCGCACGCACGCTGTGCCTACGCTCTCACAGGGACAGTAAAGCAGCCGCACCGAGAGGACAGGGGCGGCGTTACACTCACACGTCCTCCTGGATCTCACTCGGGCCATGAGGACTGAGCTCCGGCAGCTCAAGACGGAAGGGCTGCTCAGCTCCACCCCTCCCGCGTCCACTGACCCCGACCACAGGCCAGGCGACTATGGGGGTCCGGGAAACAGCAGGCTCCGACCAAAGTTACTTCCACCAAGCATCCTGAACTAGGGTCTTGCCACAGTCTCTACTGCAGGTGGCAAAAGCCCACCCCTCCTCCCGGGACCCCTGAGCAGGGGACCGGGACCAGCGAGCCCACTTGCTCACCGAACAGCCGGATGACGCCGTCGGCCGCCCCCGTGACCAGCAGGTTTCCATTGTGATTGAAGGCTGTGCAGTTGATGGCAATGGGCTCCGGATCCAGGGAGAACTGGAGCTAGAGAAAGACCGACGAAACGTAAAAATGTAAGCCAATGATAAACCAAGTTTCAAGGCAGATTCTGCCTGGAAGGCGGAAGGAGACCAAGCCCAGGGAGCGCACAGCAGCGCAGAAGTAGCAGCAGTAATTTCCCACTGTTCAACTGTGAAGGCGTGTAAGGGCTCATTTTCTGGCTCTTCTCATTATTCCACACCTTCTTTTCTAGGTACTCGATATTTAATTAAAAACTGGAAAATCATAAGTAAACCTAAAATTACAAATCATGCTGAGTCCCATAAGCAGAAAATAACCAGATTAAAAAGGACCTAACCAGACCGGCTCGTGGAGCTGCTGGAGGACGGATGTCTGCCAGATGGAGTGGGCTAAGAACCCTCTCGAGCGGGATAGAGCGTGCAGGAAGGGCGTGTGGCTGCCGGATGAGGCGGCAGGGGGCACCAGGAGACTGAAGCAGAGAGGGGCAGACCGGGCAGGGCTTGGGCATGTGGATGGGAATCGGGGAGGAGCGCGACGCGCTATGGTGTCTGCGCATCACCCCCGACACCCGCCCCGCATCAGTGGGGAGGAGGGGTGGGTGGCGCCATGGTGGGACGTCCTGCAGCTGCACACCCGAGGGCTGCTAGAGGGTGTGTCCCCGGAAATGCAGAGAAGTGGTCAGACTGGAAACAGGTTTTGGAGGAACACGGACAACGTCTGCTCAGGGCTGACTGTGCAGGGTGAGAAGGGCAGCTCCAGAAAGTCTCCAGGTTTCCAAGTGGGATGCAACTGCCAAGATGAGGAAGCTAGAGAGGAAGCACCACCTGGCAGGGTAGGCAGGATCCACGGTGGTCCCGACCAGCTGGAGGGACCTGCGAGCCAGTGATTGGGAACAGACACCCTTTCTACAGGCAGGCATGGAAGGGTACAAGGGGACACCCGGGACAGAGCCACCTACAACCTAGAGACTCTTCAAGTGCCCGGTACCAGCAGGAAACAAGCTGCTCCATGTGAGGGCCACACCACTTCTGAACATCCGCTGAGTTTACCAGGAACACCATTGTCTTTTAAGCAGCTAAGTGTAAAGGGCATTTAAGTGCTCAGGATCCAGGGCCAGAGCTGTGAGCATCAGTTACTGCTCTGGGTGGGAACTCGGCCTCCGCTCCTGGGGAAAGGTGAGCCACTGGCCCGTGAGCAAACATTCCCATGGCAGTTACGTCTTAAGAATATGCCTGAGGGAGTTCTCACTGTGGCATCTCTAGAGCACCAAGGACGCAGGTTTGATCCCCAGCACAGTGGGTTAAAGGATCTGGCATTCAGGGTTCCCATCGTAGCACAGCAGAAAGGAATCTGACTAGGAGGACGAAGGTTCGATCCCTGGCCTTGCTCAGTGGGTTAAGGATCTGGCATTGCCATGAGCTATGGTTGCAAAACGCGACTCAGATCCTGCATTGCTGTGGCTGTGGTGTAGACCAGCAGCTACAGCTCTGATTCAGTTCCTAGGCTGGGAACCTCCATAGGCCATGGGTGTGGCCCTGAAAAAGACAGACAGACAGACAGACAGAAAAAAGAAAGAAAAAACAAGGATCTGGCGCTGCCACAGCTATGGCGGAGTTCGCACCTGCAGCTCAAGGTCTGATCCCTAGCCTGGGAACTATGCCTATGCCATGGGGCAGTCGTAAAAGAAAAAAAGAACACGTGTGTATCCTCAACTGCTTCTAGCTGCTGCGTAATGTTTTGTTTTTGTTTTTTATAGTAGGTCTTGGTTATTATATATATATTAGTGTGTATCTGTTAATCCTTTTTTTTAAATTGCTACTTCTCCAATACAATTTTTTTTTCTACTGTATAGCATGGTGACCCAGTTACACATACATGTATACATTCTTTTTTCTCCCATTATTATGCTCCATCATAAGTGACTAGACATAGTTTTCAGTGCTACACAGCAGGATCTCATTGCTAATCCATTCTGAAAGCAAGAGTTTGCCTTAACCCCAAGCTCCCAGTCCATCCCACTTCCTCCCGCTGCTGCTGTAATTTGTATGCAGTTCTAAGCTAAGAGGGAGTCAGGAGACTCTAGTCATTTCTTGAGAAATAGCCTCCCTGAATGCTTAATACTAAGTGAAAGAAGCCAATCCAAAAGGCTCTCTGATTCCAACCACATGAAATTCTGGAAAAAGCAAAATTATGGAGATAGCATAGAGACTCACAGTTGTCAAGAAAATAAACTTGAAATGGCTTAAGACTTAAACATAAGACAAGACATCATCAAACTCCTAGAAGAGAACACAGGCAAAACATTCTCTGACATCAATCATACAAATGTTTTCTTAGGTCAGTCTCCCAAGGCAACAGAAATAAAAACAAAACTAACCAAGGGGACCTAATCAAACTGACAAGCTTTTGCACAGCAAAGGAAACTGTAAAAAAAATAAAAATAAAAAGACAACCTATGGAATGAGAGAAATTAGTTTTCTCTCAGAATGGCTGTTAACAATAAGTCAACAAATCACAAATGCTGGAGAGGGTGTGGAGAAAAGTGTACCCACCTTCACTGTTGGTGGGAATGTAAATTGGTACAACCACTATGAAGATACCTCAGAAAACTAAATATAGAGCTACCATATGACCCGGCAATCCCACTCCTGGGCATATATCCAGACAAAACTTTCATTGAAAAAGATACATGCACCCCTATGTTCAATGCAGTGCTATTCACAATAGCCAAGACATGGAAACAAGCTAAATGTCCATCGACAGATGAATGGATTAAGAAGACGTGGTATATACACGCAATGGAATACTACTCACCCAGAAAAAAAAAAAACCAAAATAATGCCACTTGCAGCAACATGGATGGAACTATAATGGTGGGTACATGTCATTACACATTTGTCCGAACCCAGAGAATGTAGAACACTAAGACTGGACCCTAAGCTATGGACTTGGGTGATTATGACGTGTCACTGCAGGTACATCAGTCATAACCAATGTCCCACTCTGAGTGGATGCAGATGGCGGGGGAGGCTGTGTGCGTGTGTGGGAATATGGGGAAATCTCTGTACCTTCCTCTCAATTTTACTGTGAGCCTAAAGCTCCTCAAAAAATTATCTAATATTAAAAAACAAATTAAAAATTTTAAATATTTAAATAGGCCAAAAGGCCAGGCCCACTAGGAGGTTCCATGAATTTTAAGTTTGTGGCATGATTCTGAACAACTTTAATCACTGAACAATCTGCCCAAATGGAGTATTACTACTTTCTAACACACTTAAGCTTTGAAATTTCCTCACACATCAAGCTGGAAGGAGCCCAAAGCAAAGAGGGAAGAGCTCTCAGAAACAGAGGGCAGTGTGAGCTGCACGCCCCCTACCCCCCCCACACCACCCCAAGAGTGTGACCAGCCCCAGGAGACCACGGGGCAGGCTCGCACCTGCTGCTTCATGGTTTTCGTGTCCCACAGCAGCAGCTTCCAGGAACCTGATTAGTGCCCTTGCTGCCGATGTCTGGGGCTGACAAGTCCATCTGGGCGGTGAGGCTCGGAGCTGCAGCTGAACAGACGAAAGAGGCCCCGCTGGGGCTACATGCGAGAGACAGGATCCTGCAACGCATGTGGCGCTGGGTCAGCACTCCGGCCACCCACAGTGGAGGGAGAAAGCTGGGCTCCAAGGCTCTGCCAAGGCCAAGGCCGAGACCGACCCTGCCCCCACCCCAGCACAGTGTCGGGGGAGTGGCCTCCAGCTCACCGGGGCATGTCGTCATTGATGTTGATCACACAGAGGTTCTTCTTGGCTCCGTGTCATAGAGGCGCACCGTGCCCATCCCGCTGCCCAGCAGGAGCTGGAATGACAAGGGGCAGGAGCAAAGGACAGCGTGCGGTCAGGCTGCTCAGGGAGGCCCAACCGGGGGTGAGGCCCACCCCTGTGAGGTCCAGGCAGGCTGCAAGGGGTGAGGCCTGCCTCCACTTTTCCAGCTAGTTCAGGGGAAATCCAGCTAAAATAGACCTCGATTAAAAATTAAAAGTCATCAAAGGTGACCTTGAACAGAAGCAAAACCACAAAAGCAATCTGTGGCATAGGGGAGGTATCGCCTCAGGCAGAGCTGGAATAAGACCCCGATGCCCTCCCCTCCCCAGCCGCCAGTTTAAAGCCCAGCTGTACAGTCCCGCCCTCTGGCTCCTGATCTGCCACTACCACCTCTCTGGACCCTGGCCCTGGCTTGTCACCAGACTGGGTGACAGCTCCATTTGCCTGTTCTGGGGGCAGCTCTGACTCTCAGACATTAAAGGACTCCAGATAAAAATAGAGGAGGCAGAATTCCCACTGTGGCACAGCAGAAGCAATCCAACTAGGAACCATGAGGTCAAGGGTTCATCCCTGGCCTCGGTCAGTGGGCTGGTGATCCAGTGTTGCTGTGAGCTGTGGTGTAGGTCACAGATGTGGCTCCGTTGATGTGGCTGTGGGAATAGGACAGCAGCTATAGCTCCCATTCGACTCCTAGCCTGGGAACCTCCTATGCTGCTAGTGCAGCCCTAAAAAAAAAAAAAAAAAGCCAAAAAAATAATAAAAAAAAAAATAGAGGAGGCTATCCCGCCTTCAGGAATTTGTGAGTCATTTGGTGAAAACTTCAAAGACAGTAACAAGATCCACCAGAAAAAAGCACCAGAAACAGGCCTGAGGGTGTCCCCCAGGAACCTTACCTAGAATTCGGTCTCAACATTCACTCAGCAAATTGACACTGATAAGCCTCGAGATCCTAGTACATGAGGATAATTCCTGCGGTTGCCAACAATTTAAAAAAAAAGGTTTGCTCCTTGGGCTGCCAAGGTGACCCCCTCCAAAATGGAAAGAAGTCGGGGGGGGGGGAGAGATAAATTAACTTTATGTCCGTAATTCCAAATTCTATCTCCAGTATTGAAGTCCAGAGGAAAAAGCACACAGTGCTAAGCCCACTGTGTGAGGCCTGTGGGAACCACAGAATAGGACACGCTGCCTCCAGCCTGGTGAGGAGGGGTCTGAGCAGGAGGAGGGAGCAGCTGAAAACTGGGAGGAAGCCAGCCTCGCCCTGGGAGACCAAAGGGAGCCAGACGGGCACACGCAGGAGGAAGGCCTCCACCACCTGACAGGATGCAAATCTAGTTCCACTGCGATCTAATTCCAGTGCTTGTTACTGCGGTAACCTCCAGACAGGAGCAGGCACGGACAGGCCTGGACACGTGTGCTCCCTGAATTCCCAGTAAGAGCGAGAAGGGAGGGTCTGGGCTTGGTCACCTCGTCCAAGCCCGTGGTGTTGGTGCCAACGGGGAGAGCCCCGGAGAGTTCTTCACGGAGACAGCAGGGCCAGCCACGAGGCAAGGGAACTCACCAGCACTGTCCCGCTTGGTGGCCCACTCTAAAGAAAGCAGCGGCGACTTGGAAATGGAAGATGCCTTGGTCTGCATGATGGGGTTGAAGGACCACACTTTAATGACCCCGTCGACATCCAAGCTGGCGACCCTCCTCCCGGAGCAGTCCACTCTAAGATGAGGAGAAGAGGGACGCTGTTAGCATCCTTGCTTCAGTCCACCATCCTCTTCAGCTGATGCCACAAGACTGCTTTTCTTCTGACTTGCCTACTGTTTTATAAAGAATCCCCAAATGCCTATACTACAAGGATGGGCACGGGCTATTTCTATAACATTCATTCATCTGCCTGAGAAACTAGAAGCACGGTTGTTGGGTGCAGAGCCCTTGTGGGCAAGATGCACATGGCCCCGCCCTGGGCATGCGCAGTCTCTGGAGACTAAGCGCCTCCTCCATCACGCTCCGGAGCCCATCACGGCCATCAGAGCAAGGGTTCACCTCCGCCTCGGGCTTTACACTCCGTGAGGATCAGAAGGAGCGTAGAGGGTGGACTGGGCGAACCACGGCTCTCATGCAGGACCCCCGATGGCCGCCGCCCGGCCCTCCTCTGACAGTTCAGGGGTAACTCAGTCTCACCCCACGGGAACCTTTCCACCACCCCCGCATCCGTTCTCCCCCCACTGTCCAGCCTGCCACACCTCCCTGGGGGGCCAGCCCCCCAGCAGCATCTCCCTGAGGGCCCTGGCCCTGAGCCCACCTGCAGTGCATGATGGAGGAGTGGTGCTCCCCGTACTCCTTCCCTGCCCCAGCACGATGAAACGGCTGCTCGGGTCGGACAACCCCCACCCTCGGGGGCCTGCCGTGGGACCGAGTCAGCGACTCCAGCGCCTCCATGTGGGGCTTCCGGCAGGGCTCTACTTCGGGGCCACCAGCTTTCAGGCTTCTTCTCCGCACACTGTGCCAAGCAAAGCGGGGACCAGTCAGCTGGGAGGGGTCTTGCGGGATGTGGAGGACGCCACGGCCCTGGGGGAGGATCTCGGCAGTCTCGGGGTCTCGCAGAAGAGCTCTGAACTGCGAAAGCAGCACCCCGCTGGCCCTGGCAGAGGCAGTGCCTGCTCCTGCAAGGCCCGTCAATGCCCCTTCCTACAGACCCAGCTGAGGGCAGGTGGCTGCAGGCTCCTGGTCACAGCTGATATGGAAGCAGGACACCCACCACCTTGACAGACCAGGCCAATGATGACAAGAATCTGTTAGTGGTGCCCCACGGCCTGCCAGGCACTGTGTGAGCACAACGGACTGTCTCATTTAATCTCCCCTAAATCTCCTGTGACCCTATTATTAACTGTTTTACAGCTGTGCAAGCTAAGACTGAAAGTTGAAGTTAAATAACTTGCCTAAGGTCAAGGGCTGGCCCCAGGGTAGGACATGGATTCAGGGGCAGGTCAAGTCGGAGGTAAGCCTGGCCCTTCACCAGTACGCTGCCATGCTACCCCCCACCCCCCCCACCCCGGGGAAGGGTGTACCAAGAGATGGGGCCACTGGCCAGGCACAAAGATAGACGCATGGACGGCAGCGGAGCCAGAGCACCACGGGCACCAGCAGCCCACACCCTGCTGCCCAAAAGGTGGGCTGCAGCTGCCATCTCAGCCACCAAGGTCACAACCTGCTCACCCAGACATAACCCAGGCCTGGGGGCATCAGTCAGGGTGCCCTCTACCACCCCCTGGCTCCTGAGGCTCCTCTAAATGCTCATCCCAGAAAGAGTAGCTCTACAGCAAATAAATAAATAAATAAAAATAATAAAAAAATAACAGAGGAACAAAGACTTCTGAGCTCAGAAAGGTGCTTAACGGGAGTGGCTGAGCTCAGGTGTTCCTTTCATCCTACAGCAAAGAATAGAAAAGATTTGAGATTGAAACCTTAATACTCTGAATCATTTTTGGCTGCTAACACCAAAAATGCCTTTAGGCAAATAGTCCCAATTGAGAGATAAATGGTCACTATGGTGACTTCTGCAGTAAATCCCTTGGGCTTTTGCCTTCAATCCCAAATATTTGACTAGAAGTAGAAGCAGCTCATACTGCCAGGAAGAGCAGACCCCAGCCCATATTCACTAGTGAGGGGAGTCCCTGAACTCAGCGTGTGGGCACCTGGCCCTCGGGACAGCGACTCCAGCAGGAGAAGGCAGGAGAAAGGGATGTTGTGATTGAGCAAGTCGGTGATGCTGGGTTAAACCAAGGCAAACAGGTCTCTCTCCCCCCGACTGTGAGGGCCTGTGACATGCTGACATGCCCCGTACACCGTTAACTACGCCAAGGACAGAGCATGCAAGAGGTCCCTAGCCAGTCATTCAGAGCCCACCTCTGGGAACATTTTCAGAGGCCAGCATCTTATGGGCCTTGTTTAGGTGAACACTACATCAGGAAGAGGGGCCGCTGGAGAGCCAGGTTGTTTTGGAACAAAACAACCAAAGTGCAAGTAATTAAACCTAGTTAGGCAAAACCACACTCTACACAGCGGAAGAAATCAAGAGAGCTAAGAGCTGGCCCCGCACCCACCCCCCTTTTTCCACGGCCCCCCACCATGTAGTTCGTGCTTGTCCCCATAGGTGTTCCTGAGAGGCCGAGGCCAAGCCGTACCTGCAACGTCATGGAGAGGAGCTCCTTCCGCTCCTTGCCGTGGTCCTGCAGGCGCCGCTGCCGGTGCTGAGACCAGCCGGACTCCCCAGCGGCCAGCCCGCTGAAGGGGCTCTTCCCATCCTTGGGTGCGCTCGCTGGCTCCCTGCCCTTGGTGGCCTGGAGGGCAAGACATCAGGCTGTGAAAAGCCTCTTCCCACCTGTGCCCAGGCTGGGACGCCGGAGCCAGGAAGTGGCCTCTACCCTTACTCAAGGGAAGGTCCCTCCCTGGCCATGCTGAGCGGGTAGTTAAAATGTTCCCATCTCAGCCCATGAGCAAAGTCAAGGGTGAAATATAAGCAGCTGGACCTCCTCCTTCCTGATCCTCCCTCCCCATCCTGGAGGCTAAGTCCCCAGCTCTCCTCCACCTGCCACATCGCCACCTGCAGGCGGATATGCATAGACCTTCCTTGATCTCATCAGAACAACCAACTTGCATTTATTTAGTTTAGTTAGCACTTATTAGGCGATGATTATGAGGCAGATCAGGCCTTATGCTGGGTATTACGAACATTTACAAGCAACTACATGTTTGGGTGATACAGAAAAAAATTTATACAAAATACAGTCCCCCCTTCGGAGAGAAAAAGGAAGACAATACCCTCTCCTGTTTTGGGCCAAGTGCATGACTAAGCCAGCCAATATTAACAAGTATGGAGGTATTTGGAAATGATTACTAGGCAACCAGGGAGGATTAACAGAAACTGTTGGGAACTCAAGGACTTCTGAGCAAGATAAACTGGACAGGAGAGAAACTGGCATCTCTGGCTCCTTTTCATAGGCAGAGAGAGTCAGCCAAGGTTACAGGAACTGAGTAAGCCCCACCCCACCCTGAGGCTGAAGGTTCCTAATCAAGAGTTTTTTAAAAAGGAGCAGCCACGGACTTCCTGATATGGTGCAACAAGATTGGAGGCATCTTGGGAGCACTAAGACACAGGTTCCATTCCCAGCCTGCAACAGTGAGTTAGGGATCCAGCGTTGGTGTGACTTAGGTTGCAACTGTGGCTTAGACCTGATCCCTGGCCTGAGAACTACATATGTGGCGGGGTAGCCAAAAAAAAAAAGGGGGGAGCTGCCACCTCATTGCTTTTCCAGATGATCTGGCTGGGATCTCTTTTCTGACCTTATTCCCACAAATTGTATTCCCACAATTATACCCCACCTTCTTCCCTCCCCCACCCCACTCTGAGCAAAGAGATACAGATGCAGACAACCACTCAGGTTTGAGACCAGTTTCTCAAGTCATCTGTTCAAAGACCTAAGTAAAGAGAATAAACTCAACTAAAGTCTATGTGTGGCTTTCTAGTTCTTCAACCTGTTATTTTTTTTATGTTAACACGAAGCAACTTAAAATGATTACCAGAGATTCCGTGGGGACCCCGGAGTCATATGACCAGTTAAGAAAAGGAAGTTTTAAAGGCTATTAATTTACCTGGCACCTTACTGTGGCTGACTTACACAGTACTGGTCATTTTTGTTCCTCTGACTGAGGCGACCTCCAAGGGTATCTACTTGTGCTTGTAAGAGATGTTTCTTTTGGAGAGAGTATTTGATTCTCTGAATTCTGACTTATTTGAGGGAAAAGTAAAGTTCTTAGTCAAGATAAAAAAAGATAACCTAAGACGGAAAACCAATAACAATAACAATATCAATTACTCCTTGAGTGTTCACCATACACAAAGCCGCAAGGCACTATGCTAAGAACCTTGCAAACATTCCCTTAAAGAAGAGGCATTATTTTAACATGGGGAGTAGAGGCATAGTGAGGTTAAGTTACTCGCTCTACACAGGGAGAACTCGACAGATTTAGAATTCACACCCAGATCTGACAGTGGTTTAACTTTCTGAGACGCCTGAGAAAGCAAAACCATGATGGGAGCACATGGAAGAAAGTGACACTGAATAGAAAATATAAGAAAAAAATGTCACAATGCTGGAGCTAAATAACAACCAATGTAAGGCCCTTCTCTCCATGCTTCTAGCCATTCTTTCTTTTCTTTTTTTTTTTAGTGCCCCAACCACAGCATATGGAAGTTCCCAGGCTAGGGGTCAAATCAGAGCTGCAGCCACCAGCCTATACCACAGCCACAGCCACGCCAGATCCAAGCCACATCTGTGACCTACACCACGGCTCATGGCAATACCAGATCCTTAACCTACTGAACAAAGCCAGGGATCGAACCTGAGTCCTCATGGATGCTAGTCAGATTTGTTTCCACCGAGCCGCAACAGGAACTCCCTGGCCATTCTTGAGAAGTATCTCATGGTCCATGGGATAATGTACAGGTTCCGCAGTTTTAAAAGTGCAAGATGACTTCTCTTACTTTCCCAAAGGTCAGAGGTGGTCTTGAAGTAACCATGGTCTCTCACATAGACCCAAGAAGCAGGGGAGGAAGGCGGTTCACTCCCTAGGATGTGATCCAACTGTGCCAACCTTCATTATACACACGAACTCCTCCCCGTATCTACTGATCCAGAGGGCAAACTGCTCAGACTGAAGAATTTCACAGAGGAGGCTATTCTTATATCAGACGAAAGAGACTTTAAGTCAAGACTCTAATAAGAGACAAGGCACTATATAATGATAACGGGGTCACTCCAACAAGAGGATAGAACATTTGTAAATATTTGTGCACCTGACATCAGACCACTTCATTATATAAAACAAATATTAACCAACCTGAAGGGAGAAATAGGCAGCAATGCCAATAATAGTAAAGGACCTCAATAACCGAATTTCACCAATGGATAGATCACCCAGACACAAAATCACTAGGCAAACATTGAGCTTAAAATGCACATTAGGCCACACGGGCTTTTACAGAACATTCCATCCAAAAGCAGCAGCATACCTTTCTTCTCAAGCACACATGGAACATTCTCCAGGATAGATCATATGTTACACCACAAAACAAGTCAATACACTGAAGGAGACTGAAATCATATCAAGCATCACAATGGATGAAACAATTACAAGAAGAAAATTTAAAAATTCATAAATATGTGGCGATTAAACATCATGCTCCTGAACAACCAATGGGTCAAAGAAAAGAGAAATAAAAATCTTGAGACAAATAAAAGTTGAAACACAATATACTAAAACTGGGAGTTCCCATCATGGCTCAGCGGTTAACAAACCCGACTAGGATCCATGAGGATGCGGGTTCTACCCCTGGCCTTGATCAGTGGGTTAAGGATCCAGTGTTGCTGTGGCTGTGGTGTAGGCTGGCAGCTATAGCTCCAATTTGACCCCTATCCTGGGAACCTCCATATGCTGCGAGTGTGGCCCTAAAAAGCAAAAACGGACAAACGAAAACAAAAAAAACCAATATGCTAAAACGTATGGGATTGCAGCAAAAGCAATTCTAAGAGGGAAGTCTATAATAATAAACACCTATATTAAGAAGAAAGAAAGGTGTAAACCAAACTTTACACCTCAAGGAACTAAAAAAATAAGAAGAAATGAAGCCCAAAGTTAGTAGAAGGAAGGAAATAATAATGAGCACAGTGGGAAATAATGAAATAGACACTAAAAAGACAGTATAAATGATCAATGAAACTACTGATCAATGAAGCCAATTTTCTGAAAAGTTAAACAAAATAGGCCTTCAGCTAGATTTACCAAGAAAAAAAGAAAGAGGATTCAAATAAATAAAACTAGAAATGAAGAATTCCAAAACATATCTCCAAAAGCTCTAACATTTTGACATAAAAGACAAAAGAACTGGCAGCAGAGACCATGTTTTCTGGACCTCAAAGGTGACTCTGGGAACTCCACAGCTAGCTATGAAAATAGTGCTGAGAGTAAGAGGAAGATCAGTTTCCTGGGTTGATGGCTGTTTTCCAAAATAATGGGATCCTGGAGTTCCCCTACGGCACAGCAGGTTAAGGATCCAGTGTTGTCACTGCTGTGGTGGGGGTTGAATCCCCGGTCTAAGAACTTCCACATGCCAAAAAAAAAAAAGATAAACCTGAGAACATTCTTTAAAAAAAAAAAAAAAAGATAAACCTTAGAACATTCTTTAAAAAAAAAAAAGTAGGGAGTTCCTATGTGGCTCAGAAGTAACAAACCAGACTAGTACTCATAAGGACTCAGGTTCAATCCCTGGCCCCACTCAGTGGGTTAAGGATCCAGCATTGCCGTGAACTGTGGTGTAGGACACAGACGTGGCTTGGATTTGGTGTTGCTGTGGCGTAGGCTGGCGGCTACAGCTCCAATTCCACCCCCTAGCCTGGGAGCCTCCAAATGCCGTGGGTGTGGCCCTAAAAAGACCAAAAAAAAAAAACAAAAAACAAGTGGGGTCCTGGCACGTGAGGAAGTCTCAAACTGCCTGGCACAACTGTGATTCAGGTTTGACAGTTTTATCAGCCTGACCAACAGATCTTTAAACTGTCTATCTGAGAAGGAAAGGGGAAAGAGCCTATTAAATACTTCATTCCCAGGGAGAGTAAACAGAACACAGGGGTATGCCAATTTAAGGCCAAAGGTGGGGAAGGTTGCAGAGTGGGGACAGGCACTTGGTGGCACTCCTGTCTTTCCTTACTCACCTGCCACACTTGGTGAGTGGCATCTTTTCTTTTTCCAACACGCGGTGCTATGAATGCTCAATTTAACTTGTCCATACCAATGGAATACAGAGGCTTAGGATAGACTGAAAATTCCTGACACAAAAGCCACTTCCCCAGCAAGTACATTACAAATAAGAGGTACAAAAGCAGTGCTTCCCTCTCAAGTCAAGATGGCAAGGAAGTTGGCCAGTGTGTCATCAGGTTGGAGGCTGGACAGCAGTCCAAAATGAAAATTCAAATAGGCGTTTACATAAGGCACCGCAATAGCAAGTATCTTCATAATAACAGGGTAGTTTACTCCAAGAGAGGAATGGACCTAAACATGATCAGTCAGATCCTATTTAGAGCTTTTCCTTAAACTGCATCTAAGTTATTTACTAAAGAAGGGTAAACAACAAAAAATAGTGTGCTAAAAGCTGATGAATTCAGCTGTTCACCCAACACCTAATTAAGCAGGTAAAGGTTAACCTGTGTCTAGCTACCAACGTTTGTAACTTAAGCAAATGTCCACTTGTGACACAGCCAGTAATTGAAAGTTTTATTTTAAGAGCAAACCTCATAAAAATCTTTTAACTATTGGGGAGTTCCCATTGTGGCTCAGAGGTAATAAACCCAATTAGCATCCATGAGGATGCAGGTTTGATCCCTGGGCTCGCTCAGTGGGTTAAGGATCCCGAGTTGCCATGAGCTGTGGTCTAGGTCACAGACGTGGCTTGGATCCTGCATTGCTGTGGCTGTGGTGCAGGCCGGCAGCTACAGCTCTGATTCGACCTCTAGCCTGGAAACTTCCATATGCTGCACAAGAGGCCCTAAAAAGCAAAAAAAAAAAAAAACTCCACAAAACTTAACCATTGGATTTATATAACATTCCAAAGGCCCTGATTATACTGTCATATTCTATCTTAATCTACCTGTCTCCTACAGTTCGGAAGAGACATCTTAGCCTGTGCTTTATCATTTGACCTTCTTGCTTCTCACTCCGGATAAGGATCTGAATTCATTTTCAAAGAACTGCATAGAGCTTGCCAGGCAGTCTTCCAAATGGGACGGAGAACAAGTTCCAGTAATTTGGCCTCACCTGAAGCAAAATAAAGTCATCCAGGGAGTTCCCATTGCGCTCAGTGGTAACGAACCCGACTAGTATCCATGAGGATGCAGGTTTGATTCCTGGCCTCACTCAGTGGGTTAAGGATCCAGCTTTGCCATGACCTGTGGTGTAGGTCACAGATGTGGTTCGGATCCAGCATTGCTGCAGCTGTGGTATAGGCTGGCAGCTGAAGCTCCAATTCAACCCCTAACCTGGGAACCTCCATATGCCACCGGTGTGGTCCTAAAAAGACAAAAAAATAAAGTCACACAGAAGACAGGCCCTGGTCACAGAAATTACAGGGGGGAGAAATGAGGAGAAGGAGCTCCCTTTTCCCCATCCTGCTGAGATCCACGGAAACAGCCCCCAGGGCCGCATTCTTCCGCTGCTGTCTCCGGAGCTATGAGGTAATTGGCTACTAATAAGAGTTACAAATACAGATGTCGGTGGATGCCTTGCTTTCTTTACATTACTGCCAATTAGAGGTTATCTCTGTAATAACCATAATTCCCACTCGAAGTCCAAAGCTGACCGTGTGGGTGTGGAAGGAGGTGTGTTTTAACTGGAGGGGAGGCTACAGTCAAAATGCAGTGGACAGAACCCGCTGAGAAGGTGCCCCCAGGGGCCTATCAGAATGGAGAGCCCCAAAGGGCTTGGGAATTGTGGCTTTCCGGTTACTTCCACACGTTTTTAAAATTTCGCCTTCAGATTTGTATTGAAAGCAGGGACAGTGTGCATAGTAACCTGTGCACTTTTCCGGGATAATGAGAACAGTTACAGTGATTGACCACACGCGGGCAAAATGCTGATGCGACTGAAACTGACAATGCTTTATATAAATAACATTTTAAATAGGAAAGACTAATCACCTTATGCACTGCTTATTTAATAATGCAGCTTATGCTGTTTTGTTTGCTTATTAGGAGTGAAAAAGAAAGAGGGCACTCTGGAATGGGAGCAGTGAGGAAAACACTACCAGCTTAGTATATATTAACAAAGTCACGTGGCTTATTAAAAAACCGATGTCATTTTCTTTTGAGTTAAAAGCAATATATCATTAAAACAACAGGAAGTGATCATACAACTAACTGGATTTGTCCTGGCAAGAGAAGATCTTGAACTGTACATTCAAATGTGGCCATCAATTACAAGAGGAATTGAAAAATTGGCATGTCCCCCCAGAGGAAGAGAACCAGGATGGTGAGGGGTCTAGAAATCATTCCCTGTGGGTTAACAGTTGAGAAGAGAGGGGGGGAATGAGCAGAGAGTGCTTAGCATGGAAAAGATAGGAAGGGCTGTCCAAACCAGAAGCCTTATTCTACACAGCTCCGAGGCAAAACTATAATGGATGAGTAAAAGTCACAGAAGTTTCAACTAAGTTTCAACACAGGCAAACACCCACATACGCAAGAGAATGTGTCCTCTACTCAATGGGGGGGTGGGGTGGGGGTGGATGACCCTTAAGCTTCCTCCAACTCTAAAATTCTGTGATTTTCTTGAACCACAAATATACTAGTTATTTTTAGACCTGAAACATCATTGCTGAATCCAATAAATAAATCCAAAAAAAAGTGAGCTAACCACTGGATTTTTCAGATTGTAGACATCTATTGTCTTCATTCAGGAAATGGAAACAGGGCTCCCATGGCTCTGTTAACACACTAGCTGGTGATGCAAACCTTGTTTGGATATATTTTAGAGGCAAGGCAAAGAATGTGTATTGTAAATTACACATTCGTAACCTTATCTCTTGAACATGAAGTGCACAAAAGTTTCCAATCCCATTTCACCCTCACCATAAGACACACAGTGCCTGAGCACATAAAGATAAGGCCAGGTGCTCCCATTGTGGCTCAGCAGGTTAAGAACCTGACATACTCTCTGTGAGGATACAGGCTCAATCCCTGGCCTCGCTCAGTGGGTTAAGGATCCAGCACTGTTACTAGCTGAGGCATAGATCACAGATGCAGCTCAGATCTGGTGTTGCTGTGGCTGTGGTATAAGCTGGCAGCTGCAACTCCGATTTGACTCCTAGCCCAGAAACTGCAACTTCGGCCATAAAAAGGAAAAGAAAAAGAAAAAGAAAAAGCCGTAGGCTTAAGCCCAAAGACCTTGTTTTCCATGTTTTAAATTAGTGCGACTGAATTCCAACATTTCATGCACATTTCAAGGGGCCTAGCACTCCAATCATCTACTATACTTAAAAAGTCTTGCACAGTGAAAGATTTGCAATGTAAACAGTACAACTTAGCCATATTCTATAAAACTGGAATTCCAATTTTCAGGTTTGAACTTCAAAAAAGAAAAAAAGAAAAACAGTTGTAGAATAACGGATTGTTTTTGACTGCCTCAAACCCCCTGGATGCTAAAACTGTAGTCATCTGCACTGCTGCCACTTGAGGTCTCAAAACAGACTCGGGAACCCAGTAGGGCCGGTTCCTTCCCAACTACGACAACTGCTACTAAAATGGATTGTCTGCTTACGATCTGCCAGGCACTGCCTACACCAAGGGCTCTCCTATCAGCTCAAATAATTCTCCCATTAGGGAGTGAAGGCTATTATCATCATCCCAAGCAAAGGAGGATGAGCTTAAGCATTCTGAGCAAAGATGATAAGCAAGGGACAGTTGCCTGACCCCAAAGTCCATGCTCTTTCTCCCCCCAGTGTCCTTGCTCAGCACCTACACTTGAACAACAGTACAACACCCAAGTCCTGTGCTAAAAGCTCTGATACCCAGAGGCAGCCCTGGGCAGGCCCCCGTCCCCTCGAGCAGCCCCACACTTGTAACTGTTCTCAAGCCAAGGGTGGCAAGAGAGGAAGGCAGAGATGGCAACAACTTACTGTATCTGCAACTAATAAAAATATATCAAAAGGGAAACAGCCCCTACCCACATTAACGTGTAACTATGGGTCTGTTAAACTTTCACTCTGGAAAGTTTCATTTCTTTCTTTTGCTTTTTTCTTTTTTTCTTTTTTTTTTTTTTTTTTGCTTTTTAGGGCCGCACCCGCGGCATACAGAGGTTCCCAGGCTAGGGGTCTAATCAGAGGTATGGCTGCCAGCCTTCACCACAGCCACAGCAACACAGGATCCAGGCCCTGTCTGCAACCTACACCACAACTCATGGCAATGCCGGATCCTTAACCCACTGAGCAAGGCAAGGGATCAAACCCACATCCTCATGGTTCCTAGATGGATTCATTTCCACTGCACCATAACAGGAACTCCTGGAAAGTTTCATTTCTGAAAGCAATGAATTCTGATTATCTCTACTCAGAAAACAACTCAGTTTGGGACATACACTGGTATAAAAGCGTATGCCTTTTGCAAGCTTCCTCTTGCAAGCTTCTATAAAAGTGAAAAATAGCAAAAATCCTCTGCAGAATCAGGAAATAACAACTTATAAAAGAAATACTACCTTGACTTAGATATAACTCTTATTCACTCTTTATCTACATGCCACTTCTTAGCACCCAAAATTTTAAAGTCCAGAATGGCCTGAATTCACGCTTGAGTCACCAAATCATAGTCATGAGCACTCATGAGTTCAGAGGACATTTATAAGAAAAGGGAAGGGACCCTTCAAAGCATACTTCCTCTTGCCACCAGCCACCCCTCCACCTGCAGCTATCACAGGCTTTTGAGAGGGAGCCGGCACCAGAGTGCAGGAGGCGGCCAAGGTGGCAAGGCACAGGGTGAAGGAAGGCCCTTTGTGTGAGGCCCAGGTCTGAGAGCTGGCACTATCCTGATCAGCATGCCCGCATCTGCCTCCCGTCTCACTGTGCCCGCAACACCTGAAATTCCTGCTAGGGATGGGGGGAGGCGGGCAGAGAGCATGTGGAGTGGATTTTCCTCCACTCTACCCCTCTCTGTGGTCTCATCCTGCAGAGCCATCACTCGTCTGTGTGGCAGGAGGCAGGCAAGGAGGCAGAAAGGGGATGCAACGTGAATTTAGGATATCCACCAAAGACACCGGCCCTAAGGGAGCACAGCCAGATGTCAAAGGCCTTCTGGCGAGAGTTAGAAAGGCAGGACGTGTGCTTACCTGGCCGCCAAAGGGTTCTTTCTTGGCCAAGCTTTGAGCTTGAGGGGGGCCCTGGGCAGGTGACAACCTTGACGGGCTCTTCTTACTCTGAGGCAGCAGGGAGGACAGGAAGCCCACACGTGGTGACTGAGAGAGGGATGCGTTCCTCTGGCTGCATACCATGGCTCTGGGCAAGCAGACACAGCACGAGGTCACAGCGCTGGAGGGGGATCTGGGAGAACCCGGGGCACAGACCTCCCGGGCTATGGATGCCACCTTGGGCCAGGGCCTTGGCCAAGTTCACAGGCCTGGGCTTTAAGGTGACCTGATGCTTGGTCCTATTCTTGCACAAAGGGAGTTTGCAGCCTAACTGGCTCAACCGGGAAAGTGGCAGCTCTTGGAGGCCTGTGACAAAGCTCAGGGCAGCACTGAGAGCCACTGGCCACACATGGCGCTCAGCCCCTGAAACATGGTTAGTCCAAATGGACATGTGCTGGAGGCATAAAATCCACACTGGGATGCAAGACTGAGCAAGAAAAAGAGTGTTAAATATCTCAGGAACACGTTGTTTATATTCATTACATGTTGAAATGTTGGGCTAGAAAAAATGTATTGTTAAAATTAGCTTTTTTTAAACACAGCTACTTAAAAATTTCAAGTTCAGTTTTCAGCTGGCATTTTATTTCCATCAGAGAGTGCTAGCTCGGAATCCAGAGCACTTTCATCTGCTATGGCACCTGCCCCCCTGCAGGTCTGGAATCTGCCTGCCTGGGTTTACATCCCAACTCACCAACCACCAGCTATGGGACCCGTGGTGGCCGTATCCCTTCAACTGCTATTATCGTCATCACTCGGGTCTTCAGCTTTAAGCGGCTGCTTTTCAAGGTTGCTCAAATACCTCTCTCCCAGTCCGCCTACCTCTCCCAACCCTGAGACTGGAGTGTGCCTCCCTGGGGGTATGCGTCCAACCCGTGGTTGACAACCTTGTCCCTGGTGAGGCAACCCTTTCAATGCACAGAAACTTCCTAGGGCCGTATGACAGTGGCTGTGTTTATTAGCCCAGGCTGCACACATCTGGATATGCAGGCCCCTGGCAGAGCTGCGTGTTTCCCTGAGGTGGGGACCAACCAAAGGCCCGGGGGACCTAACTCAGAGCACTCAGACAGACGCAGTGGGTTCCCTGGAGCCTCCGGGCAATTTGGCGGAGGCACCAGGAGGGGAGCGCAAGGGGGCGGGGCACACACTCACAGTTCCGAGTCCCCCAGGCGGTCCATGTTGGAGACGTAAGGAGGCAATTTGTGTTGGACCAGGGCCTCCTCCTCTTCTGGCTGTGGCTCCTCTTTCTTCAGTCGGTGGATTTCGGCTTGCAGTGCGAACAGCTATGCAGAGGTGGGGGGCGAGTAAGACGGTGATCGCACCGACGAGCCCTCCCTCCCCCGGGGAAGATTAGACGTCGCATCGGAAACCCAGCCGCACTAGCTCAAAAGGCCGCTCGGCCTCGGCGTCGCAGTGCCTGGCTCTCCCTCCAAAGACTAGAAGTATGAGTGAGGCTGCTGTTACTCGACGACGGGGAGGTGAGAAAACTAAAAATCGTTAGGTATACAAAACCTACTATTTTTTTTCTTTTTATCATTTGACTTGCTTCTTCCTGAATTCACTGAAGAAAAAAAAAAAAAAAAAAAAACTCTATCAATCCTGCTTTGCTCTTTCAAATCAACAGACTCTTGAACTCAGATGGAAAAAAATGTAATGAAGGTCAGCGTCTTTGACCTTTTGCCCCAAATCCAAAAATCTTAAACCTCCAAACCTAGGCAGCTTATAATCTTCCTTTTTCTGAAAAATCCTCCCTTTTCTGAAGATGTGTTCATTTCAAGGTGAGAGAAATGCTCGTACATTTGCATTTATGTAATGTGGGCAAATGTAACGGCAAATGTGAGCACCACGGAGCTATCATTTCTACCTGGAGAAACTTAAATGAGCTGAGAACAAGGGTACCCGGGCAATAAACAATACAGTGGGCACAGGTGGAAAAGGAGTCGGGTAGGAAGCAGACATACGGAAGCAGGTTAGCTGTAAGGTGACATCAATGCATAGAGTCCTTTTTCTCTTAAAAGTTCACTTTTCTTACTATGTGGTTCGTGCTACAGGACTGAAAACATGAATCTCGCCTCTGGTTTTCCAGGACTTGTCACAGCCCCCAAATCCCCAATACTGATTTTCTGGCTACTTTCATCCAAGATCAGTGCTTTCCTATACTGAATCAGCCCTCCATGGCCACGACCTGATTTCACATACACAAAGCGCAAGTATTTCCCAAGGAGCAAGCATCGTTCAGAGCAAACCTTCTGGCGCAGAACTTCATTTTCTTCTTGAACCTGGTTGGTCCTTTGGCACTCCGCATCAAAGTTCAGGATCACGGGAACTGGTGCACCAAGTTAAAGAATAAGCCTGCCTTTGACTTGACTGTGGTGATTACGTCACAACATGTAAATACAACGCATCATCAAGTTTTATACCTTAAGCATATACAATTTTTAATTGTCAATTATACTCCAATGAAACTGAGAAAAAGTCAATTGAAATACATATATTACCACAAATTGCAATAAAAGAACTCAATAAATCTATTAAAAAAAGAAAAAGAAAAAAGAAGTTCCCATCATGGAGCAGCAGAAACAAATCAATGATCCCTGGCCTCCCTCAGTGGGTTAAGGATCCAGCATTGCCATGAGCTGTGGTGTAGCTCGCAGACATGGCTTGGATCCGGTGTTGCTGTGGCTGTGGTGTAGGCTGGCAGCTGTAGCTCTGATTTGACCCCTAGCCTAGGAACCTCCATTTGCCGTGGGTGTCGCCCTAAAAGAGAAAAAAAAAAAAAGAACAGGCCTGCCTGTGAAACAATTAAAAGCCGTTCTCAAACTCTTGACACCACAGCAACACCCTTGAACATGACACAAAATAAAAGCTTTGTGCTGTGGGCGCTTCACAGCTTTATGAATACTCTCTCCCTTGAGGCCAGGCCTGACCTGACTTTGTTCAGACAGCCCACAGACACGCGATGACCTGCCTGGCCAGGACATAAGTCCAAACCTGATATTTTCCCCCAAATACCAGCAGTTAAAGAGCTAGTATCCTGTGGGCTTCACAGTCAGTCAGTCTAAGCTTTAGTGACATTCAGCTAAAAGCCTGCCCAGTTGCCAGTGGCTCTGCGGGCACACTGCCAGCTGCTCTACCAGGTGGGCGGAAGGACTGGCCATTCGGCTTTCCCCTCCCCAGACTGAGCCTCCTCTGGCAAAGGTTCCGCCTCAGAAGCAAGCGTTCTGCAGACTGCACCGTAGGAGCGTCCACATTCTAGGTCACCAGGTCAATCTTTCCTAACTACCGTAGACAGCTTCAGCCTGGAGGAGCACAAAGCTGGCAGGGCTCAGTACTGGGGAAGCAAACCTCCCTGGAAGGCCCGCAGGGTCAGGCCATAACCATCTCTGGGCGGGGCCCCCTGCTCGTTTTGTTTGAAGGCCGTCGGGATGAAGAGCAGCAACAGCGGGGAGAAAAGGCCAGCCTGGCCGGGGTGTAACTCACACTCAACACAGCACAAAAGGAAGCGGCTCCCTTCCGACCTTCACCAGAAGATGTTCCTCCCGGAGACCAAAAAGGCCATGGTGGGTGGGCCTCCAGAACACCCCGTTTATCAGGAACTCACCAGGCAGCCCCATGCAAACCCAGCTCCCTTCACCTCCCATGGAATTCCTGCATAAGCAGCCAGGAGGATGTCCCAGGCTTGCCAGGACAAAACAGTAAACAATGTAGGCTGTAAATTAATTACATCCTTGCTCTCTCTCAAATATCCACACATATATTCTTTTGGGGGGGGGGCGGTCTTTTTGTCTTTTCAGGGCCTCACAGGCGGCATATGGAGGTTCCCAGGCTAGGAGTCCAATCGGAGCTACAGCTGCCGGCCTGCACCACAGCCACAGCAACACCAGATCTGAACCGTGTCTGCGACCTACACCAGAGCTCACAGCAACGCCGGATCCCTAACCTACTGAGCAAGGCCAGGGATCGAACGCGCAACCTCATGGTTCCTAGTCCAGTTCGTTTCCACTGTGTCATGATAGGAACTCCCCACATATACATCTTAAAGTTGCTCTGTTCTCTGACAGGTTGAGAGACACTGAGGTCACTGTAAAGAGAGTGACCCAGACACTAACACAGAGAGGAATTTCCAGCCCAAGAAGTGTTCTCACCTGCTACCTAATCCCAACAAAGGCCAGAGAAATCCTGGGGAGGCACAGAGCATGCGCAGAGACGGTACTCTCCAGGTTGGCCAGCAGAGCAGCTCTGTACCGCCCCCAGGTCTGCTGAGCGAGGCCCTATTTGAAAGCTCCTCTGGAGGCACTAGCTCCCCCCCCCCCCCCCCCCCGCCCCGCCACTGCTGGTCCAGTCCCTGCCCACCCAAGGTCAACTATTCAGCAGCAGAGCAGCAGAACTAGAATTACGATTCCTGCCTTACTGATGAAAATAACCACAATCTGTCTGGCCCCCTCACATGACACATGACAATGATCCTTGGGCATTTTGTAAAAGAACTGATTGCGTTACGAGCAAAAGCCACTGAATGCATGCTGGGATGCCTGAGACTGGGCCCACAGCCCTGGGCAGTTGGGAGGATATGCATGCACTGGAACAGGACGCTCAGGAAGTTGTGCAGGGAGAGGATGAAGGTGTCGGCCCACTGGCGAGAAAAGTAGGTAGCGAAGGTGGGGTTGGTGTCTGGGGATGGCAGGAAGGGCAGGGCAAACCAATCCTTCCACTCAGCCTGGTTCTGGAGCTCCGGGGCCTGCTTTGCAAAGAATTCCTGAGCCTTGTCATTTCTGTTTGTCTGCCAAGACACAGAGGAGGTCGCAAGGAAGGGGAAGAGACAGAAGTCCAGAGGTAAGATTCTTCTCCACTGCCCAGCAAAGAGCCTTTGAACCTCGGCCTGCTGGGTAAGTGGCCAAACGTGATCTATAAGCTCTATAAAATAAAGGAAATTGGAGTTCCCCTCATGGCTCAGTGGTTAACGAATCCGACTAGGAACCATGAGGTTGAGGGTTCGATCCCTGCCCTTGCTCAGTGGGTTAAGGATCCGGCGTTGCTGTGAGCTGTGGTGTAGGTCGCAGATGTGGCTCGGACGCCACGTTGCTGTGGCTCTGGCGTAGGCCGGCGGCTACAGCTCCGATTAGACCCCTAGCCTGGGAACCTCCATATGCCACGGGAAGCAGCCCTAGAAAAGGAAAAAAAAAAAAAATTAAAGGAAATCATCATTCTTTTCTCAAGTCCTTCATAAACTTCAAAGAAGCTGGTTTAGGAGTTTCTGCTGTGACATAGCAGGTTAAGAATCCAACTGCTGCAGAGGCACCAGTTCAATCCCAGGCCCAGCACAGTGGGTTAAAAAGATCTGGTGCTGGTGCAGCTGCAGTGGAGGTCATAGATGTGGCTCAGATCCAATCCCTGGCCAGAGAACTTCCATATGCCACACATTTGGTCATAAAATTAAAAAAAAAAAAAAAAAAAAAAAAGCTGGTTTAAACTAAAGTCCTGATGATAAATGGCATCCTCAAAATTAATTCCGAGCTGATTCTTCCATTATCCAACTGATTTACTCCCCAGGTCAGCCATAATCTTTATACCTCAAACTTTAACCCAGCTCCTTATATCCTTTAAAATACCACTCAGGCTTACGTGCTTAAAACAAGAGGGGAAATAGGAATGAGGAAGACAAGTCAGATGATCTACAGATCAGAAGGAAAAAAAAAAGTCAAAAATAATTTGCACTGTGGCTGTTCCACCCCTTCCCAGAGTAACAGAGAGAGCCGTCCCTAGGCATTAAAAGAAAATCTACTTCTGGATCAAAGAACTCTCCACCAAGAAATCCCAGAACCAAAAGCACCTGGATTGTGTAGACGAGATAAAAGCGGAAAAGACTGGTTTTCAACTTGTTGATAGTGGGTCTATACATATCTTCCAAGCGGCTGAAGAGCCTACGCTCCAGGTAGTTCCAATAATCTCGAAGGGCAGCCAGGTCATACACCTGCATTAACTGCTGCAGCTGGTCCACAATCTTGTCCACCTGGTAAGAGAAAAACCCGATGGAGAAGGTGGTGTAAAACAGAAGGGATTTTTCCCTCATTTCAGAGTTAATACAGTTTTTCCTTTTGCTGTGGCTTCTGGATATTAAAAAAAAAAAAAATTAGGTTAGCAATCTACAAAACTTTCAAAACACAATAATGTAATAGCTTTGAAGTTATTTCCTGATGTTAGATATGTGTTTTGACCCTGAAAGCAGGCGTGGAAATTTCAAGTGTAAAAGCACTCTGGCCCAGAAACCAGAAGATCTGGGTCCAGGACCTGGATCTGCCTCTGACTTACTCAACCATCCCAGCAACATCACTGCAACTCCCTGGTGACCTGAGATTTCAAAAAGCAAAAAAAGAGTGAGACAACCTCCATGCTCCTCCTCCCAATGCCTCCATTCCAGGATTCCGTGTCCTCAAAGCACACCAAAACGCTGCCAGCTGCTCAGTGTTAGCCAAAGGAGTCTCCTCCTTGTGAGAAGTGATCACACCAGAGTACATGAGACGGAAAAGCTTTTGGATATGGAAACCATTCCAACACCCCTATTCTACAGATCAGGACACTGAGGCCTGGAGAGCTGAAATGATTTGCCTTTGCCACCAAGCAGCCACTAACTTCGGCAAGACAAGAACCCAGGTCTCAGAACTCCCCTCCAGTGTTCTTGCTGCTGGCTCACTGCCTCCCTCAATTCACCTGCCTACACCACCTGAAGTCAGCAAACATATACACAAATCATACACATGTAAATTCCAAGAATTTCTCAACAGAAAAATCACGTCGGAGCTAAGGAAGTATGTTTTCAAATGTACAGGTCTTCCTCAATGGTGAAGCAAAGCTGCCAATGAGTTACTGAAGAAGCCATTTCAAACACACAGACACCTGAACCCAGCCAACACATTGGGCCGCAGATCACTTTGCTCTCGATGCCAGTGGAAGCCAACTTTTAGATATTTCTGTTGCCAAAGCCCAAGCATCTACCCAACCTTAGCTCCTAAAACCTCATCGCCATCCTGGCCAATGATTGGCCAGCACCTGCTGGGAGACGGGTGGAGAACGGAGCCCTGGACCGGGAGTCAGGGCACCAGGGCTGCAGCCTCAGTGATGCTCTGATTCGCTGGGCAACTTCAGGCAAGTCCCGTCCCCTCTCAGGGCCACAGTTCCTCATCTGTCAAGCGAGTGCCGGACGCGCTGATGTCGACGGTCCCCCTGGCGCGGTGACAGCGCCACTCCCGCCCGGGAGGGCAGTGCTGGGGTACAGCCAGCTCTAGGCTCCCTTGGGGCCGCCCCTGTCCGCGCCGCGCCGGCCGGCCTCTCACCCGAAACCCCTTCTCCTTGTCCGCCTTGATCTCGGCGTCCAGCTGCCGCAGTGTGTGCGTGAAGCCGCGAAAGAGCAAGTACTCGCGGACGAGCTCGTCAGTGCGCTCCACCGCCTCCGCCATCTCTGCGCCAGCGCCTTGAGGGGCAGAGGCGCGCGAGCGACGGAGGGGCGGGGCCTGAGCGGCGAGGGGCGGGGCCGGGTGCGGGCGCCGAGCGCGTCACCCAGCGGCGGGCCTACCAGCCCGCACGCACCGCGCGCCGCGCGCCTGTGGTCCCGCCCCGGCCTCGCCCCCGCCCCGCCCAGCTGCTCCCGTCACCATAACCCCCCCGCAGGAGCAAATGAAAGAAGCGCGGCTCGTCAGAGTTTACTGGCTGCGGTTTTGTCATCTGAGTTATTGAAAGTGGCGGCTGCCGTCCAAGTCAAGGAGGGCCGGACCTTCGTGATCATCCCAGATGGTCACGAGGCAGGCAGGGGGCTGAGGTGCCCTGCTTGTTGGTATTACATCGCGAATCCTCTGTGCCCTGCCCTCGTTTTACAAAGGGGGAAAACTGTAGTCCTGAGAGGCAGAGTGACTTGCGTGAAGCCACACAACCAAGTGTGTTATCAGAGAGCTCTGACTCCCCCAAAAGCCTGCTGTCATTAATAAGATATATTAACACCACAGGTACCCTGTTAAGTGAAAAAAGGCAAGTTTCAGAACAGTATTATAATATGGTTCCGGTTTCTTGAGCGGGGGAGGGAAAGGTATGCGTGTAAGTGTTTGTGTGTACATTTTTAAAATTCAGGAATATTACATGCTAAGCGCTTGTAGTTATTTCCTCTAAGAGGTGAGACTATATAGGGGACTTTCACTTCCTATTTTTTAGTTTTTTACTTGAAATTTTTATAAAGTGCCCATATATTTGTTAGCAGGGAACCTGTATCTTTGAGCCACACTTTCCTTGTCTTAAAATACTGACAACACCTACCTTGCAGAGTAATAATAAAAGTGTAATAAAATAATGTATATAAAATGCTTAGCCCAATGAATAAGCCCATGGCTGAACTGCAAATTCTGTCCCCTTCTTCCCTCTAATGGTATGGCTGTCTATATTTGTCAAAGTACTACTCAGAATCACTACTGCCACTCAACTCAGATCCTCCTGTCCTACCACACGGAAATTTAGCCCCAAAGCTGTTCTGATCGGCCCAGGAGAACCCTGAAAAAATAACAAAGAGCAAAACCTATGGCAAGACAAGGCAGAGTCAGTCTTGTTCCACCCTCTGTGCCTGCTTTACCTGTCTCCATAGGTGTAAGTTTCCCCCAGGCAAACAGCCTTGCTGCACAGGCCAGGAAAGAAGAGTCACCTGTGTGATTACTAGGAGGCCCAGAGCAAATCCTTCTTTGACTGCAACCTTAGATCTTCAAAGGGGGGTGAACTTGGGAAATCCACACAAGTAGCCAACACCAAAACAAAACCTTCCCCTCCAGGGACACTGTGAATTAGGTTTCCCTAAAGACACCTTGAAGCTGCAGCCACAGCTTCCACCTCCCCCACCTCCAACTGCCCTGGCAACTTCAGACCAAGGCCTATAAAACCAACTAACATTGGTTTTCTAATCAACAAAAAGCAGCTCCCCTGGGTCTTAACAGGAACGCTTTCCTCTACCAGGAATGCCTTCTCCCAGATTCTCATATGAATAGCTCATTGGAGCAAACTCACCAAGGGGGCTGCACATGTTTGCACTAATGTCACCTTCTCAGAAAGGTCTGACTATCCTGCAGAAAAGAGCAGTGCTCTTACCTCCAGAATTCTTGTCCTTCTTGACCTGTTAGATCCTTCTCCATAGCACTTATCACCATGTCACGGACTAGATATTTTACTTGTTTTATTTGTCCCCCACCCCCACCCCAAGTTATATGCTGCATAAAAAGAGATTTTTTTTTTATGGATTGTTTGTTACTATATCTCCATTGCCTAAAACAGTGGCTGGCTTATAGCAGATGCTCAATAAATATTTATGAGTGAGGACCATTTCTGAGGACCCAGCCACCCTCCAGCAGGACAGCCCTGTTAGAGGGAATAGAAACTCCTGGGTCACTCCAGTGTGTAGGCTTCTGACTGGTTCCTTGTCCAAAGTATCCCTTTTCCCCCGTTTCCCCTTTATACCATTTCACTCTTTAAAGATTTTAGAGGCATTTAACTGAGTTGTCTTTATGTAACTAGAGACGCCTAGATTTTCTAGCTCACTCATTAGCTCCAGCTGATCTGATTAAGCCTTTACTGCTTCTGCTCTGGCATCTGCTATCAAAGGAACAGGTAACCTGAGGTTCCTTTAAGCAAGTGCTATTGGGGGCCCACAGCAGTTCCTTATACAAAGAAAAGTATGTGGGTGCCCAAGAGATGAACCACAAGTTATTTTGTCTTCCAATCTAATAATCTCTCTTTGCCTTTAAGCCTTAGATTTGGGCGAGGAGGAAGGACAAAAAGCCTGGGGACGGATGGGGGTAAACATTTAATGAACACCTACTAGATGGCAGGCACCGTACTAGATGCTGGGGACACAACTCTAAGCAACCAGAGTCTCTTCCCTCAGGCTTAGCTCTGGCTGGTTGGAGGAGCCCGTGACTGAAGCACACACACCCTGGCTGTAGAGCGGAGGCTGGACTGGATGCAAGCAGGCCTGGGAGGAAGATGGAGAGCAGTTGGAGGCTGTAGCACCCCAAGCAAGAGATGAGACTAGAGAGGGGGCAGCGGGGATGAAGATTAGGGGGAGGGCTTGAGAATTTCGGTGGAGTGGAATCAACTCAGCTCAGATAGATGAGGAGTAGAGATAGTGATTGGCAGTTTGCTGGCTTGGGCATCCAGGTGGGATGATAGGGCCTCTCGGGGCAGGGGCAGCTCCAGAAGAGGAGACCATGGGACATCCAGACATACTCTTTGGTAGAAGCTAAAATGAACAGGGACCCATAAGCAGTAAACAATAGCAGAAGCAGAAGCCTGGCCAGCCTACCTCACCCTCCTGGAGGCTTCAGCTAGTACCTCCTCGTTGATGACTCCCAAACCTTACCTCCAGTCCAGACCTTTCTTCTGAGCTCCTGCCCAGACACCTGGGGACACTTTCACTTGGATGTCCTACAGACATGTCCAACTTAACTGTACCTGTTCAGTTCAGGAGCATTTTTGGAAACTCTGAGTTCAAAATGGTGGATGAGGCTTTAGTCCTGCCACACTCAACTGTAGAATTCAGCTCCTGTTTCTCCAGAATGTAATTATGTTACCCTCAGTGTAGAATTACTTCCAGGACTTGTTAAATTACAAATGCTTGGTACAAACCCAGACCTATTCAATCAGAATCACTTGGGATGGTGCCAGAGAATCTGCATTTGGGTCAAGTTCTAGGGTATTCTTAGGAACACATATGTCTGAGAGTCACTTATTTCATGGAAATGGAGGTAGAAGGGTTAAGCTGCCAATCATCAGAGCTTCCACACAAAGTGGCTATTTTAAGCTTAATAAGAATAGCAATAACCATAATATTTGCAGCTGCAAAACCCTTATTTCATTTGAACCTCATTCAGCCCTATGAAGAAGCCTCTTCCCCCTCATCTTAAAAATAAAACCAAGGAGTTCCCATCATGGCTCAGCAGGACTAGTATCCGTGAGGACACAGGTTCAATCCCTGGCTTTGCTCAGAGGTTAGGGATCTGGCATTGCTGTAAGCTGTGGTGTAGGTAGCAGACATGACTCGGATCTGGTGTCGCTGTGATATAGGCCAGCAGCTACAGTCAAGATTTGACCACTAGCCTGGGAACTTCCATATGCCATGGGTGAGGCCCTAAAAAGACACACACACACCCAAAAATTAAAAAAATAAAAACAAAAAAACTGAGGTTTACAGTGACTAAATGAGCTATTCAACGTCTCAAATGGACACTTCTGAATCCAAGTCCACCAGTGCTCACAGCAGTATCACTGAATCAGTCAACTTGTGAGACAAACCATGTGGCTGAATGAGGACAAATTACGCCCTCCCCGAATGGTACTGGAGCTCAAACTAACCACATGGAATAAATATTATGTCCATCAGAAGAGGTTTCACACACAGACAGGCAGAAATCAAGAGTGACCAAAGGCAGAGTCCACTGAAGCCCTTATGTGTATCTCAACCATAGATGTCTCTTTAATGGCTGGAGCATCCTGCTGGGGTAGGAATCAATCAAGTTACCCCGGGGTACCACAGATGACTGGTCAGAGGGATAAGAGAAGCTGGAGCTCTCTAAGCTTCTGGGGTTACCTTAGAATTTCACCTCGTGCCCTTTCTTCTAATACTGATGCTCTGAACTGCCCTTGGTTGGATCTACAATTTCTGAGATTGCTTTTCACCCACTCCTTTGCCTGACTGCCTGTGGCTGTTCCCTTGAACTGCGACTATCCTTTAAGACTCAGCCTAGTCATCCCTGGCCCTCACCCCCTTTGGCAGCCCTTGGGATTTCCCTCCCTTCCCGTAGCTTAGCACCCTGTGTGTGCCTATCACATTGCTCTGTAACTGTCTGTCTCTCTTGATTGTAAACTCCTAAGAGCAGAGAGTGTGTCTGGCTGACCCTATTGTCTCCAACGCCTAGCCTAGCACAGTCCCTTGAAAGGAGGTGCTCAACAGCTGTTTGTTGAATGAATGAGTGGATTAAGTCCATGTGAATATAATGCCTGGGACTCCAAGTTACATGCTCGGCCTGAAGCCTGCATCACCGTTGCTTTCAGCAGAGAAATGTTTTCTTACTGTGGTCAGTGCCATAGAAAGTTCTGAGCACTCCTGACCACCATGACCCATCTAGCAATTCACAGGTTCCCTGCTCATCACCTTCAGCCTTGCCTTGGGAGGCAGCCTGTTTGCACGTTAATGTTCAGCCCACTGAAAATCAATGCCATTATGTTGACCGTCTTGTAGTAATCTATAATGGAAAAGAATCTAAAGAAGAATAACTAAATAAATATACATATAACTTTGAATATGAATCACTTTGCTGTATACGTGAAACTAATATAACATTGTAAATCAACTATATTTCAATTAAAAAATTTTTTTAAAGAAAAAGACCTAAAAATTAAAATAGATGCCTTTGTCACCTACCAAATTTGCATTAAAAAACATCAATTGAAAAAAAAAAAAAGAAAAAAGGAGTTCCCGTCGTGGCACAGTGGTTAACGAATCCGACTGGGAACCATGAGGTTGCGGGTTCGGTCTCTGCCCTTGCTCAGTGGGTTAACGATCCGGCGTTGCCATGAGCTGTGGTGTAGGCTGCAGACGCGGCTCGGATCCCGCGTTGCTGTGGCTCTGGCGTAGGCCGGTGGCTGCACCTCCGATTGGACCCCTAGCCTGGGAACCTCCATATGCCACGGGAGCGGCCCAAGAAATAGCAACAACAACAAAAAAAAAAGACAAAAAAAAATCAATTGTCCAGTGTTGATAAACCTAAACTGGAGGGGGCATTCCCAAGAGGCTCCAGAATGAGCTGCTTTTCTAGGGATGACATTAGAAATGACCACCCACCAAAAAAAAAAAAAAATGTTCTTCATATTCTTGAACCCAATGACTGCTTCTAAAATTTCCTTTAAAGAAATAATAAAAAAACAAGACTCAGGTAGAATGGGTTCTTGATAAGAATACAAGTTCCTTGAAGAATGAACATTATCTACAATTGTGAAAGTTGTAACTACTTAGAGGCGATAGTGAGGTAGCCTCTGAGAACTTAGGAGGAAGCTGCATTTCTCCCTGAGGGTTGAGCTGCAGAACCAGCCCAAGATGGATAAAAAAACCAAAGAAACAAAGTCAGTGGAAAGAGAGAGAAAAGCTACTGGCTCATAGGACTACTTGATTGAGGGCGCCAATTCACAAAATAAATATTGTGTCCATCAGAAGAGGTTTCATACACAGACAGGCAGAAATCAAGCGAGTGACCAAGGGCAGAGTCCAATGAAGCTCTCATGTGTACCTCAACTCGTAGATGTCCTGTGTTCTGTCCTATGACAAGACTATTCCCAAGATGAGAAGGAGGCACTAGACCACGAAAATTGGGCCATTAAGGCAGTCCACCCTTGGAGTTCCCATCATGGCTCAGTGGTTAATGAACCCGACTAGCATCCATGAAAACTTGGGTTCAATCCCTGGCCTTGCTCAGTGGGTTGGGGATCCAGCGTTGCCATGAGCTGCGGTGTAATAGCAGACGAGGCTCAGATCCTGCGTTGCTGTGGCTGTGGTGTAGGCCAGCAGCTACAGCTCTGATTGGACCCCTACCTAGCCTGGGAACCTCCATATGCCACAGGTGTGGTCCAAAAAAAAAAAAAGGTAGCCCATCCTTTACCTGGTTCCAAGCTCACCTGGGGGCCATCTGAATAGCCTGGCATTGATCACAGGAAGAACTGTCTTTCTCTTTTTTAGGAGTTTCCAATCATGATAGCCTTCCAATGGAGGCTGAAGGTGATGTCCCTCCTTCCGGCTGCCTCTGTGAGCACATCCTGTGTGTACAATACTTGTATTTCTTACTGTACATTGAAAAGCATGGCATTCATAAGTTCCCATCATGACGCAGTAGAAACGAATCCGACTAGGAACCACGAGGTTGCGGGTTCTATTCCTGGCCTCGCTCAGTGGCTGAAGGATCCGGTGTTGCCATGAGCTGTGGTGTAGGTTGCAGACGCACCTCGGATCTGGAGTTGTGGCTGTGGTGTAGGCCATTGGCTTTAGCTCTGATCAGACCCCTAGCCTGGGAACTTCCATGTGTCACACATGTGGCCCTAAAAAGCAAAAAGGAAGAAAAAAAAAAAAAAAAGATGTGCCATTCAGCAGATGTCTCCTCCAGGGCCCTGTGCAGTGCAGTGAACACGATCTATCTTTCAGAACCTGCTCATCCCTGGGCACTGCAAGAACCAGTCCCAGCTGGCCTGTTCTTCACACCAACTGCACATGCAGGTGTCTACTCATGATTTCTACAGGGAAAAAAGAAATCTGAAACAGCCAAAATATTCAATATTGGGGAAAAGTTTAAATAAATTATGCTATATCCATCCCATGCAATATTATGTCATCATTTAAAATCTTTTTTTCAATGCCCATTTAATTATTTACAGAAATATTCATACTACATGTTAAAAATATACAATTCACACCCCAAAAAAAAAATTTCAAGCATTTTCTTATAAATTGAACACACGACTACTACATGATCCAGTAATAATGCTCTTGGTCATTTGTCCCAGAAAAATGAAAACATATCTTCACATAAAAACTTGCATGTGATGCTCATAGCAACTTCATTTAATTGCGCAAAACTGGAAACAACCCATATGTCCTTCAACTCTTTTTGTTAGAAATTAAACAGGGCCAACAGGCAACATGCCTTACCCCCTCTAGTTAAACAAACTGGCACATCCATATCCTGGAAGAGTATTCAGCAATAAAGAGGAGTTAGTGATACACGACAACTGGATAGATCTCAAGGGAACTATGCCGAGTGGAAAAAAACAATCCTGAAAGTTATATGTAGGAGTTGCCTGGTGGCTCAGCAGGTAGAGGATCTGGCATTGTCACTGCTGTGGCTCAGGTTGTTGCTGTGGCACAGGTTCAATCCCTGGCCCAGGAACTTCTGCATGCCACGGGTGCAGTCAAAAAATAAAAGGGTATTTATATACCAAAATGTAGGTGCAGCCAAAAAAAAAAAAAAAAAAGGTTATACATATACATCCAACAATGTTTTAAATATATACACCAAAATTAGTCCATTTATATAACAGTTTTGAAAAGATGAAATTTAGACATGGAGAACCGATTAGTGGTCGCCAGGGTTCAGGAATGAGCAAGAGGGTATGAGAGGAAGAGGATGTGATTATAAAAGGGCAAACAAAATGAGAGCCCCTTGTAGTAATGGAATTCTTCCGGTCTTCACTGTGGTTGTGGATGCAGGAACCTATACATGTGACAAAACTGTAGAGAGGGGGTTCCCATCATGGCGCAGCAGAAACAAATCCGACTAGGAGCCTTGAGGTTTCGGGTTCGATCCCTGGCCTCGCTCAGTGGGTTAAGGATCTGGTGTTGCTGTGAGCTGCGGTGTAGGCCGGCAGCTATAGCTCTGATTCAGCCACTAGCCTGGGAACCTCCATGTGACACAAGTGTGGCCCTAAAAAGCAAAAAAAAAAGAAGGCGGCGATATAGAATTGTAGATGCAATATGATTGCTTTATATAATATTTTTGATATATGTACACACAAAATATTTCCAATTATTGGCTTTAGGTAGTAGAGATGTTGCTTTTATGAGTGATTTCTGACTTTGTCTTTATGCTCTTTAATATTTTTCAATTCCTTCCATGCGCATATATTAATTTTATTTTATAAATATCATAAATATCTTAAATACAGCATGCTTATTTTTCTTTTTCTTTCTTTTTTTTTGGTCTTTTTGCCTTTTCTTGGGCCGCTCCCGCGGCATATGGAGGTTCCCAGGCTAGGGGTCTAATCGGAGCTGTAGCCACTGGCCTACGCCAGAGCCACAGCAACACCGGATCCGAGCCGCGTCTGCAACCTACACCACAGCTCACGGCAACGCCGGATCGTTAACCCACTGAGCAAGGGCAGGGACCGAACCTGCAACCTCATGCTTCCTAGTCGGATTCATTAACCACTGCGCCACGATGGGAACTCCCCTTTTTTTTTTTTATTTTTCATAATCATATCTTAGAGCTGACTTACACAAAGCTTTTTTTTTTTTTTTTTTGGTCTTTTTGCCTTTTTCTTGGGCCGCTCCCGTGGCATATGGAGGTTCCCAGGCTAGAGGTCTAATGAGAGCTGTAGCCGCTGGCCTACACCACAGCCACAGCAACTCGGGATCTGAGCCACGTCTGCAACCTACACCACAGCTCACAGCAATGCCAGATCCTTAACCCACTGAGTGAGGCCTGGGATCAAACCTGTGTCCTCATGGATACTAGTCAGATTTGTTTCTGCTGAGCCACGACGGGAACTCCTCACACAAAGCTTTTATCAACTATCTCCCCAGAACTTTTAAGTACAAATTGATGCTAAACTAGGAATTCCCAGTCCTATGCTTCTACCATTCAGTTTTCAGAACCAAATACTGGATCTCATACTTGAACTCTGATTATCAAGTTGTCTAATTTCTCTTGTTCCCAGCTTCCTCATCTGCAGCATAAAGACCTTAGGTCAGAAGAACACTGAGGTCGTTCCAGCCTTTACAGGCCGCAGTCTCCGATGATGTAAGGCACCTGCTGGGAACCTTGGTCTGGCTGTTTAGAGACAGACCTTCTCCCAGACCACTGTGATCATATCCCTCAAGAAGTAGCTCAATTTTTTTTTTTTTTGACTGAATCTGCAGCATATGCAGTTCCCAGGCCAGGGATTAAATTCAAGCCGCAGCTGGGACCTATGCTACAGCCGCATCAATACTGGATCCCAACCCACTGCACCAGGCTGGGGATCAAACCCACACTGCCACAGAGACAACGCTGGATCCTTAACCTGCTGTGCCACAGCGGGAACTCCTGAGGAGTAGCTCAAATTAGAGTGAGAACCTGCCTGCCTCCAGCCCTCTGCATTCCACCTCCTAAGGCAGCAAAGTCTCCACTTGCACAGGGCAGCAAACCACCAATAATGGCATTAGACTGCCAGCAGCAGTAATCCATGAGTTTATGGGTCTATAAAATCATTCACTTTCACTCCTGGAACAATTTGACTGTCCTAGGTTAATAAGTAATATGCCTTCACACACATCAAGTGGATGACAGCGTGGGGGAATCCTGTCTCTGCTGCCATGTTAAAAAAAAAAAAAAATCAGCTCCTTGCTCTCTGCAATCCTGTTTCTACCTTCTGCAATAATTGAGGCAGCTTCTTCTGCTGCCCCCACCTCCTCCCCTCGCTCTCTCTCATTCTCTCCCTCTCATTCTTTCTTTCTCTGAAGAATTCTGACTAATACACCTTGCAAAAATTTTCTGCACTTTCAAATGAATTCACTACTCCTTTATAGTTGTCTAACACATGGGATATTACACAGCCTTAAAAACAGGTGAGGTAGATCTCTATGTACAAATATAAACATATCTCCAACTCATATTATTGAATGAAATGGTCAGATACAGTCCCATTGTCTATTATTGCTTTTGTTGCCTGTGCCTTCAGTGTCATAATCATGAAATCGCTGCCACAACCAATGCTATGAAGATCTTCCCATATGCCTTCTTCCGGGAGAGTTACAAGCCTCGACTTTATCAGTATTTGTATAATTCTTTCTATATGTCAAAGCACTTTCACATCCATTAAACCCTTAAAGCAGAAACCTCAGAAGGAGGTCCTTGGTACTGAGTCATTGATGGGAGGTCCCGAGCCTTCAGGAGTTTTACTTTGGAGGTCAGGGGACGATGGGCACTGTCACCTGAGGACATGTCTTGGGAGTCACATATCTGTCCTTCTACAGTAGAAAGGCTCAGCCATGCTGACCCAGAAATACTGTTCCCATAAAGGAGCTTACTGTATTACCAGGCCCTCCTGGAAGCCAGAATCTGGCCCTGTGCAAAGGCGATGGCAGGCAAACACCTGCCTGAGATTGCATCCAAGGCTCCTCTTGACCACAGTGCTGGGAGCTCCTAACTGGAGTCAGAAATGTACCCCTCCAGGAGTTCCCGTCGTGGTGCAGTGGTTAACGAATCCGACTAGGAACCATGAGGTTGCGGGTTTGGTCCCTGCCCTTGCTCAGTGGGTTAACGATCCGGCGTTGCCGTGAGCTGTGGTGTAGGTTGCAGACGCGGCTCGGATCCCGTGTTGCTGTGGCTCTGGCGTAGGCCAGTGGCTACAGCTCCGATTAGACCCCTAGCCTGGGAACCTCCATATGCCGCGGGAGCGGCCCAAGAAAAGGCAAAAAGACAAAAGAAAAAGAAAAAAAAAGAAATGTACCCCTCCATGGACCTCTGCCTTCCTCACCCCTCCCTCCAAGCCACTGTCCACATACCTCAGTTCAAAGCTGAGGGTCTTTTGTTCTGAAACTTACAAAATCATGCAAATTTCTCTCTAGCCCAAGACAGTCAACATTCTTTTTGCTAAATGCCACCCAAGGGTGTGTGATGAGAAAAAAAACAGAGAGAACCTCAGATGTTTAGATATTAGGCAGGTCACTGCCCTTCTCGGCTTCCCCATCTATAAAAGGGGGAGAAAGTTCTTCACAAGTTTATCCACGAGGATTAGGAACACAGTGGAGGCTCAATACACAACCCATCACTCTCATTATGTTTAGAGGATGAAAAGATGATTGCATATGAGACTCCTGCCCATTATCACATAAAATGGATGGGACCCGATGTTGATGCAAATAATCAGGAAACAATCTAAAATAAGGGAGAAAAGAGTTGCATTTGAGCCAAAGTGAGGACTACAACCCAGGGGATACAGATGCAAGAAGTACTTGCACTGTTTCATTGGACCACAAAATGGAGGAAGCTTATACAGGCAAACCCCAAAAAATTGCATAAGTTTTTTGTCAAGAACTAGGCTCAGAGCTGGCAACAAGTAAGGGTGCTTTGCTAGGGCCTGGAATGGTTGCACAGTTACAAGGGAAGACCTTGAGCCCATTAGGCTGCAGCTGGCAGCTGCTACCAGATACTCTTGAAATCAGCTAGTGATGTCCTTGAGTTTGACATAGGTCAGAAAATTTGGGACTGAATGCAGGAATGTGTCTGAAACCACATCCACAATAGCCACCTGGCTCCGTTTTAGATGCCTGAACCGCAGTTCCTCCATTTTGATTTTTAAATGACCTTGAATATGTCATCCCCAACATTTGAGAATAAGTGAAAAAGGCTGTTTGTCCAACCAGAAAGTTAGGGTCAAGGACACATAACATGGGTGGCCATCCTGGGTTGGCATTAATGCAGGAATCTTAGAAGGCTTCCTGGTGGGACAGGTGTGGAGCTGGATCTGGGGGGAGGGGATGCCCTCAGACTGGTGGATTTCAGGGCAGGATCTATGCTTCTTGTCGTGGGGGGGGGCTGTATTGGGGGCAGGATCTATGTTACTATGAGGGGGGTTTCTCTGGGCAGGATCTCTGGTACTAGGAAGGAGGGGTCAGGGTCAGAAGGTGATGGGGGCGGGGGGGTTGTTGCCGGGGAGAACTTTGATTGTATCCAAAGCTGGTGAGAGGCCACCAGGCAGTCCCAGGGTTCACGAGCAGAGCCTTCTGCCTCACAGCTGTGGGGAAGGCTGACTGAAGTGGACCAGAGATCCTCATTTTCTTCAAGGAAATCAGGCTGAGGCAGGTAAGGAAGCCTTGTAACATCCCACCCCCCAGGACTGCTTTTTTTCTGGGTGCAGATCTGCTTCCCAGTGGGCCACATCCGGGGAGGCAGATGTGTTTGGTGGTGGTTGATGGGGGTGAAGGGTGATGAGACGAAAGGCAGGGCAGGTAAGTGTCTGGACCTCTGGGTGTCCTCCCTGTGCAAAGGTAAGGCCTCCAAGACAGAGGTGCACAGACACCTGAATGCCCTCTGCTCCCACAGGGTCTCAGCACTGCTGAGCTAGTGATGGGAGGCAAGGATCAGGGCCAGTGAAGAGAAACCAGGGAGAGAGGAAGAGGGGAAAAAAGCAGCTTCTCAGGGACCCTCTGTGACCCTGAGAAAAAGCTGCCTGACAGCCAGAAGGGACAGAGCCTCAACCCAGGCAGAATTTTGTCTTAAAACGAGTAAGTCGCATTTACCTTGAAAAGGAGAAGGAGAATTTGCTCCTACTGGGTGCTTTCCATGTGGCAGTTTCTTTCTACATAGCACACTATTTAATTTAATGTTCTACCAAAGTCAGAAGTTGAACCTATTTGTCTGCTTTGGGTAGAACTCACAGTCACTGTGAAGCACATCCTGGATCAGAATCCAATCCCAGTGCCACCAGGCACAGGCTGCCGCGTACAGGTGGTGTGACCTCTGGTTCACCCCTGCCCCAGAGTGCAGTAGCTTTTGCCCCAGGTCAGGGAACAACAAGGGGCATCTGGCAAGGCTGCTGCTTCCTAGCCAAACTGAAGGTGTGGGATTGCGACTGTCATGCAACATTCAGGGGTGCAGGAATTCAAGCAAAAAATGCCTAAGGACATGAGTCTATATTGGGGGGAAAATGAATTTTTTCCCTAAGGTAGAAGAATACTGCTCTTGTCTCAAAGTGAGACTGTTTCCCTTTTCTTCTTGCTATTTTGATCCCACCTTTTATTTATTTATATTTTTGGCCCGTGCCATGGGGAAATTCCCCCGCCAGGGATCCAACCTGAGCCATGGCAGTGACAACACCAGATCCTTAACCCACTGAGCCACCAGAAAACTCCTGATCCCACCTTTTAAAGGCCTCTTCCGTGCAATCTTTCTTAGCCCCCCCCCCCCTCCCTCGGCATTTCTTCCTCCCCAGTTTAAAACATCATTCCCCGGCCCCTCCTTTTATGCGCTTCTCTATTTCCTCACATCTTTTTCCCTGAGACAGGGAGACTGTGCCCTGGACCCTTCATTGAACGTGTCTTCTCTGAGCCTCAGGATAACCCTGTAAGGCAGGTGTCAGAGCCCCGTGTGAGGGGTGAGGACCCTGGGGCTCCACGTTGGGTCACTGGACCCAGTCGGAGGCCGTCCATTTAGTGCTCGTGGGCACATACAGGCTGTGCGGGGCATCTGAGGTGACACAGTCCCTGCCCCACTCAGCCTCCACTTGGAAAGGAGCCCCTGGGCAAGGTGAGAAGGTCAGCGTCGCCCCTCCTCCCCTCCTCTCTGTGTTGCCTTCAAACAACAAGTTACACTGTTGCTTCCACTGCCCAGTCCTCATTGGTCAGTCACCGTGCGCTCCCATTGGCTGTGGGCCCTGGGGACATGCCGCGATTGGTCCCCGGGGCCACTGGGGAGCTGCTGGGTCTGTCTGGCCGGGGCAGAGCCCCGGTCCCCACTCTGCTAGCGTGAGAGGCGGGTGACTGCTGTCAGGACTTCTGGTGGCCCTCACGTCCAGGGATTGGGACGTCGAGTGCCCAGTGCCCGTCTCCCTCCGAGGGTGAGAGCCGACTGGACGCTAAGGGGACTGTGCTCGCTCACTTCGAGAAAGCTGTCCTTGGCCTTGTGGGTGTTCATGTACAGGCGAATTGAGTCAAGCCTGTGGATCCAAACAGGTGGCCATTTAGGATTGGGTCTAAACTTGAACATGAGCGTGTGTACATGTCATTGTGATGCCCTACATATTTTCGAGAATAAATTTCGGGTTTTTTTTTTTAACATGATCTGATAAGCATAGGGAAGGAACTAAAAGGAAGCGGCTGGTGGACTGCAAGACGTTATCCAGTGTCTTACATGCGTTTGCTTAGGGTTTGCTAATGAGACTGGATCACACTCTAATGTTTTATGGACTGATGCTTGAAAATGATTGCAGGTTACTCTGAACCTCACATTTTTTAAAGTCTAGCCTAGGAAGTTTTTTTTTGTTTGTTTGTTTTGTTTGTTTTTGCTTTTTAAAGAAACTTCACCTCTAAGAGAGCATTAAGTGGTGTTTTAATAGGAAGTCTTTGGTAATGAAAGTATGTTTTGCTTTATATATGAGAAGTTATTTTAAAAATATGGCATGGGAGTTCCTGTCGTGGCGCAGTGGTTAACGAATCCGACTAGGAACCATGAGGTTGCGGGTTCGGTCCCTGCCCTTGCTCAGTGGGTTAACGATCCGGCGGTGCCGTGAGCTGTGGTGTAGGTTGCAGACGCGGCTCGGATCTTGCGTTGCTGTGGCTCTGGCGTAGGCCGGCAGCTACAGCTCCAATTAGACCCCTAGCCTGGGAACCTCCATATGCCGCAGGAGTGGCCCAAGAAATGGCAAAAAGACCAAAAAAATAAAATAAAATAAAATATGGCATGACAGCACGAACCTTCACAAAATGTCTTTGCAGAAGAATGCATCAATGAAGCTGTCGTCTAAGTTTGTGAGATCGAAGGTTATCTAATGAACAGTATTGAACACAGTAAAAAGTTTTGTAAAAAGAAATCAGAGCTATGGCCATTCTGAAATGTCTAATATTATTTTTGGCCCCAGTTTCCTGCAGAATGAATAGGCTCTGCGCAAAGAGCCCAGTAAACATTTGTTTATTGAGTGGCAGTCCCTACACTGTTGTGTGCACCTCCCTCTATTTCTGTTGGAGAGCGAGCAGCTTATGCCACTTGCCCATGTTCCAGATAGTCCCAGAATCATGACAATGACCTCACAGAGGTGGCACGTTTAAACTATAAAGACATTTCCACCTCCTTTATACAGATGAAGAAATTAAGATTTCAGGCTTCTTGGCTCATAAAAACTCACATCACTGGTTAACACAGAGCTAGAGTTACAACCCAGATCTTGAGCCAATCTGTAATCCATTCTGCCTTTCCCCCACACCAGTTCATCTCATTGGCCGGGTATCATCTCTGCCGACATTTCAGCATCATCCCACCCACTGTGGATTCACAGGACTAGATTCTTTCCAGCTACTATCGGCATACTGAGCACCGCCCCCCCCCCCCCAATTCTCACACATTTAAGATGCCCAGACATTCACACTCACCCTCCAAACATGCATGGTTTCCTGAGCCAGAATAGGATACCTGGGTTCTTGCCCCTGTAAAATCCCTCCCAACCAGTCTTACATAGCAATTGGCCAGCAACACCTTCAAAGGTGCTTTTTTTTTCCCCTGCCCCCCACAGCCTGAGGAAGTTCCCAGGCCAGGGATTGAACCTCAGCCACAGCAGCAACCCAAGCCACTGCAGTGACAATGCTGGATACTTAACCTGCTGCACCACAGGGGAACTCCTCAAAGGCTTTTAAAGCTTCTCAGATATGTGCTTCTCACTGTGAATCTTGCAAATAACTAAATTCATGAGATTGTAAATGCTTATGATCCAGAGAGGTCTTTTGGGTCAGGGTTGAACTTGCTATTATTCCCTGCCTGCAAGGTGTTCTCTGAATGCTATTCCATCTTACTCCTTACTGATGCACCCAGAAAGAAGGGACATTCTGGTGCTGGATGCATGGATCCTGATGAAGGATCTTACTGATCTGTTGACAAAACAAGTTTGAAATGAGAAATCAGTGTGGACTGGGGCTAAGAAACTTCTCAGAGAAATTGGGATTTAAACTGGCATTTGAAGGAAGAGCTGACTCTAGGTGGGTAGAAACTGAGGGCAGGGGGATATTGTAGGTGGGAGGAAAGAAAAATGGGCTATAGAATAGAAGTTGGCAGGCAGGCTAGAAAAGGTTCTCTTGTTGGTAGTCAGAAAAGGGAGAAATGGGAGATTTTGAGTGATCAATGCTATCAAAATGCAGATTTCCAGGCCTTGGGGATGGAGTCTCAGACCATACTCTCTATACTGCTCTAATGCCTTAATACTGCTGGGAGCAGTTTCCTTCACACACTTTGTATCTGTGCAGGACCTTTATGAGAAAAAGTTTGTTTTTGTTCTGTTTTTAAATCAAAGATCATGTTTTGATCCTATTTTTACAGTTAGTTGTCCCATTGCTAGCAAAAGAGCCAAGCCTGTAATAAGGTGGAGGAGGGGCCTGCCTTCCCCTCCCCAACCCGAAAACAAGCCTTCTGTGGTCCTAGTCCTGGGTGAGCCACCCCTTCATACAGATCACAGGTGTAGGTGGGACAGATCCAACCATATTATTGGAACAAATGGCTCTGTCTGAAAAATACCCACCTAAGCTCCTGCTGGGTCCATAGTGCAAGTCAATAAAGATAAATTGGAAAGAATGGTCTTTGGGGATCAGAGCAAACCATCCCTAGTGGAGAGCAGGAGGCAGCATTTAGGACTGAGATATTTAAAATTGTGTACGGTCTAATCAAGGTCTAATCTTCATCAGAAACTTGGCTGGATTCTCCCCTTTGAGCAGAGTGGAAGGATCATCCCCTATCTCTCCCCCTTCAGTTCCTGACCTGGGGCGCCTGCGGCAGGTGGGGTCAGATGGAGGCCACCGCTCCCCAGGACAGCTGGGCAGATGCTCTGGCACCATTCCCACCCCTAGAGGCAGGCAGAAAAGGCTGCTCCCCGAGGCAGCAAGTGCTGGGAGGGTCTGCCCTCTACGGGAGAGGCCGAGGGCTGCCCTCTTAGCCAATGACTGCAGCACACCCATCCAGGTATTTCCAGAGGAGTGTGTTTGGACAGAGGCTCAGGAGGAAACCCAAATTATTCAGCATTGGCACTGGGAGAGCTCCAGACTCTCCACAAGTCCAAAGGCCTTCAGTGTTAGCATTCCTACACCACTAGAGAATTCGAGATCCTGCGAGGATCCTGGTATTTCTACCTCCATTTGTCGACCTAAATTCCCTGGTGTCCAGGCACATGCATTTCTCTTTAATATTCACAGAAAAAGAAGACCTTGTTCTTAGGTTCAAAAAGTTCCCATTTTCCCCTAGGCAGTTCAAAACCGCCACTGTTTCACTTTGCTTCCTATTAAAGATGTGCTGGTGTCTGGAAATTGGAGACTATCAAAGTGTGGCCTCCAGTGTAAACTAGCTCTCGGGCTGGAGGGGCCTCTGTCCTGCCCATGCGGATGGCCTAAACTCAGGAATGAATATTCAGGAGCTCAGAGGGACCAGCCAGGCGACTACAATGGCCCCAACTCCCCATCATCCCGCCACTGCTCTGAGAGGGAAACCCAGGGAAAGCCGACGCCCTGGGGAGACCACACTGGTGACAGGAGATTTGCCGTCTGACCTAAAAGATGTTTTAAAATCCCATGTTGCCTGACCGGGTTCATGGTCTCCGGGGCCAGTGCCCCCTGGAACTTAGTGGGAAAGCTTTCTTCCATCCGCACCCCCAACAGCCCCTCACAGAGGAGACTCTTCTCCCAGCTGAGGTGCTTTGAGAGGGCGGCTGAGTGTGCCCCAGCGGTGGCTCAACCAGAAAGCATCAGAATCACCTGGGAAGCATGTCACACACGCAGGCACCTGGGCCACCCCCAGGAGATGTAGAGCCCGTGTTTTCAAGGCGGGGCCTGGGCATGTGTATTTTCATCAGCACCCCCCCTCCCCGCCCCGGGTGGGGAAGGGCAGGGGCTGACACTCATCAAAACCGGCCCAGGTCATGCCTTGTCACTGTGCAGCAGGACTGAGCTCAGGGGAGAGTGGACCCTGCAGAGAGCTCCCACCCTATTTCACTCAAACCCAGTGCTGAGCAGAGGGGACACAGAGGTGATGAGAGTGCAGCTCCTGCCCCATTCAAAGAGCTGGCAGAGCCAGCCATGGCTCAGCTTCTTATTAAAGCCATTATGTCATCAGCCCTAGAACCGTCTCTCCTAGAGAAGGGCTCCTGGTTTGTAAAATCAAAGGTGATCCGAGAACGACACGACCATCTTCAGAACCCCCTGGAAGTCGGAGCAGGCAAACCAGCTTCTACTGCTCTGCCGTCACAGGACTTTTTGCTTTCACACAGAGAAAAGTGCTTTCTCTTCTTTTTGAAACATAATATATATACGCAGAAAAGTTCACCAGTCTAAAGAATACATCTTGATGGATTTTTTCATATGTTATATACACCTGCGTAACCACTGCCCAGCTCAAAGAGGGGGGTGTTCTCAGGCTAGGACAGACCGCAAAGGGTGGGACACACAGCTGTTTAGCCTCTAACAGACTATGAACAATGAGATACCAGGGTATGGCTTGCTCTGCTTGGCCGCCACTGTCAATTAACAAGTACCTGGTGAGTACCCGCAAGCTTCTGGAAACTTCCTGGTGTAAAGCCAAAGTGCTCTTCAATAATAAGTCAATACCTTGTGTTTTTAGAAGTCAAGCTTCAACGAAAGGTTTTGTATCATCTGTTATTTGTTGTGTATCTACTATTGATTATACTCATTGGTTTGAGACCCTTTACCTGGGAGCCACGCCTCCTTTCTTTCTGCTTCAATCTGCCTTCCTTTCTCTCTAATGTGTCTTTACTACCTAGGGCCAAACAAAGCCCCGTGCATTGCAGCTGATCATGGCAACCTCTGGAGAAGGCGGCAACCCCAGCGGCAGAGCGATGCCCCGGCCTCTGGCACAGCTGAAGGTGCTTGAGCCTCGGGTGGCCCGCAGACGCCTGTCCCAGGCCCGCCACCGAGCCACCCTGGCAGGGCTCTTCAGCAACCTCAGGAAAGCCGTTTACTTTCACTCTGACCTCACAGCCTCAAAGGTATGGGGACCTGAGGGCAGGGAGGAAAAGCTCCCACACACGGAGGGACTGAGGAGCCAAGGTGGGGACACCTCAGGCACTCTGTGGGTACAGCGAGAGAGCTGGGCCGTACCTGCCTGCTGCAGACAAGCCTGGCGTCAGAAGGGAAATGACGGGCCCCAGAGGCCTGGTCAGCCAGCAACCCCGATGCCCATCCCTCTCAGGGCAGTGGTGAGTCTCCAGCAACTGCCCAAACACTGCAACCCCACCCCAAGCACACATACGTGCAAGCACACACACACACACGTGCACACATACAATGCCTGTATGCAAACGTCAGGTTTCATGCACCACCCAGGTCCCTCCCTAAGCAACAGGGCTCTGGAGGTAAGCCCTCCTCTGCCGGGGAAGCATCTAGGAGGCCTCCAACAGGGGGAGGGCCCTGACAGCCTCCAATCCCTTTACCCTCTTTTAACAGAGGAGGAACCAGAGTGGAGACAGAACCCGTCAGCCCTTGGTGGCAGGACCAGGAGAGGCCCTGTTCTGGGCTCCACACCTGGCTCTCTTTCCACTGTCCACCTCTCTGGACAAGCTCATCGCCCTTTGACTGTTTCCAGACAACGGGTTTCCCTCTGGACTGGTGCTTGCAGCAGAGCTGCACTAACACAGAGGGACTAAGTGACCGGCCGGAGCATCCTGCTTCCTGCTTCCGGAGTTGGCACAGACCCTGGCGGAGGGCAGGCACACAGAAGAGCCCCTCAGTGGGCATGGGGCCTCTGTGGAAATTAGAGGAAGGCACCCCGAGCACCCTTGTGCACCCTGGTGGAGCACAGGAAGGCTTCAGGTGGGACTGAAATAATCTCAGCAGAGGTCTCACTGGCTCCTCGAAAAGCACATGGGGGTCAGAGGCGGGGGGACGGCTCCTCGTTTCTGCGGAGCCAGGCTCGGGGACGCGGGGGCCCGGGACGCGGGGTGGGGGTGGGAAGGGACAGCCCACATCTGGGCCACCTGGCAAAGCGCTGCTCTGTGTCCCCTGGGTGACAAGCTTGCAGGGGTGCATGAAAACCCCAAAGCCTCTGTCATTGGCCAATGAAGAAGGGCGCACAGACTGGCAGCATGCCTACTCAGGGCTGGCAGGAATGGAAGTAAATCTAGAAGAATACCCCTTGTACCCCCTAAAACTGGCACCTCATGACGGGGTGGTTGAGAGCCCGGCTGTTCACGGGCCCGGATCCACGTGGGACAGGGTAGCTGTTAAGCTTCTGTTAACACATCTGTTAAACAGTGACCACAGCCACGGCTTCCTCAGAGGCCGGCTGTGGCGTCTCATGAGAGAACAGCATGAAAAAGGTAGTGTGGTCTTGTGTGGTTGAGAATGTGGTATCATTTTCCTACATGTCACCTCGCTGACGCCTCACAGTTCTATTCACACCTTCCTCAATCGACAGAGGAGGCAACCGCGGCCCCACGACGTGAGGCCGTTTGCCTGGGATGGCACAGCGGAGAGCAGTTGGGGAAGCAGGTGTTTTCCATACTCGCCTTCCTTCTCTCTCCTGCTGGATGGGCCACCCTGAATGTCACGTCCACGGAGAAAGGATTTGTTTTACAAAAGTGAGGGGCGTGTGCGCGAGGTAGCGAGGTCTCACTAGGCTGCTGTGGCTGCCCGAACAAAATACCACAAACAAGGTGGCTGGAAACCACAGACAGGTATTGCCTCAGAGTCAGGACATCCAAAACCAAGGCGTCCATGGGGCATGCTCTCTAATGGCTCTAGCGCAGAAGCCTTCCTGGCCATTTCCAGCATCTGGCACTTGCTGGCAACCCTTGGCATTCCTTGGCTTCTGGGGGCAATGCTACAGTCACGTGGCTTCCCTTGGTGTCTGTCTCCACATCCGGATTCCCCCTTTTTCTAAGGATACAGGCCACACTGGATCATGGTCACCCGAATGACCTCATTTTAACCTGACGCCCTCCAGAAAGCCTCTCTTTCCAAAGAAGGTCAAAGTCACAGGTTTCGGGGGTTAGGATTTCAATATATCTTTTGAACACAATTCAACCCAGACAAAGGTCCTAAGAAGATAAGCCTGCCAAATTATTCTAGAAACAGTTTCAATGAATTGCGCCTGGCTTACCTGGTTCCATTTTGCTCCAGTTTGATGCAGTGAGACCGCGGGGTGAGCGTGGGGTGGCCCTGCTGGGCTGACACACGTGACCTCCCTGGACCAGAGGGCTGGAAACTCCTCCCCTCACCCTAAGAACAAGCCTGAGGTTCAGGCAACCTGTTGGGCCTTGGTGTCTGAAGAGGGAGCGGCCTTGCTGACCCAATGTTGTGATCCTGCGCCTGGGACTGGGGGCAGCAGATGGTACAGGACAGCAGGTGGCCCCTGCTCTAAAGGAGCCTTCAGAGATCATTTAGGCCCCTGTGTTCTCCTGTCGCATCTTTTGTGTCTGCAGAGCGCTGTGCTTTTAGTTCCCTTAAGCCTCCTTCTTATGCACCAGCCAGGGTGGCGCGAGTCTAGAACAGCAGCACCTGGGCTGGGGGCCCCTAGCCACTCTGGCGTCCTCTCCCACCGCCACCCCTTCGCCTTTCCACAGCTCCTGAGTGAGGCCCACGTCCTCCAGCCTTTTATATCTCGGCTCAGGAGGTCAGCTCTGCCTTCAATGTCTGTACACACCCCCGGGCTCAGCGTGGCTCATGCTGCTCTGCTTGGCGCCCTGCTCCATCAAGCCCCGCAGTGGGATGGGCCCTCCTCCCCTGCCTGCATTCCCACAGCCCTTTGCGGCGCTTCCTGAACCCTAGCCTGGGCTAGGAGTAGTCTTTCCACGCTCATCCTCCCTCTAGAGTGTCAGCGGCCTGAAAGCAGGGCTGTCTTGATTACTCTGTGTCCCCAGGGCTGAGCACATGCTTTGCCCTTATACATCCATGCCTGATGAAGGGGTGTGACTCCTGGCAGGCATGGGGGGGGGGGGGCTGCAAAATAAGCAATATTTAATGTTTCTCATTTTTTTTTGTCTTTTTGCTATTTCTTTGGGCCGCTCCCACGGCATATGGAGATTCCCGGGCTAGGGGTCAAATCGGAGCTGCAGCCACCGGCCCACGCCAGAGACACAGCAACGCGGGATCCGAGCCGCGTCTGCAACCTACACCACAGCTCACGGCAACGCCGGATTGTTAACCCACTGAGCAAGGGCAGGAACCGAACCCGCAACCTCATGGTTCCTAGTCAGATTCGTTAACCACTGCGCCACGACGGGAACTCCTGTTTCTCATTTTTGAATAATCTTACAACTCCCCTTTTGACCTTAGTAATACTGCACACAGTAGGGAAGGAAAAAAGAAAGGAAGGAAGGGAGGGAGGGAGAAAGGGTGGAAATGCTTGAGATTCTAGTCTTGCAGAACAGGAAATTCAGAGTTCAAGTTGACAGAGCATTTGATAGGTTTTTAGATCAACTAGAGTGTATGCATTTGGCAAAGAAAAAATATTAGACTTGAACATTTAATATTAACCAGCCAGTTGCACATTATAACAACTGAGAATTTACTTTGAAGCCTTTGTGCCTGGCCGGAGCTCCTATTCATCAGCCTGCCTCTGCCATCACGGTCTGTCCCAACCTCAAGGAGTGTGTATTGTAGTCTGTAGCCCTAGCTGTTTGCTGAGCACAACTTGTTTCCAAATACTCTGGCATTTCTGTGAGAGCCATTTCCAGAATACGAGGAAACTTCATAGCTTCTGTGCCTCAGGACAAACTGCCTGCCTTTCCTATCAACAATGTCAAGGACTGTGACTTTGCACCTGAGGGAGGGTGGCCTCGGACCCAGAAAGGGGCTCCTGTGTCCACAAAACCACCTCTGCAGTGGGAGGCCAGCCTTTCAGCCTTGTCTGTTTCTGTCCTCAGTGGCAGGTCTTGAATAGGGCGAAGGCTCACATTCAGGAACTAGAACAAACCCTGGATAATCTGCTGAAGCTGAAAGGTAAGGGGAAGGGCTGGTTGGTTGGTTTTTCTACTGAAAACATAGAGATCGGGTTAAGCCAACTGAAAATATATGTATTGAGAGCCTACTGTGTACCAGGCCCTGCGCCTGGGCCAGGGGCACAGTGAGATCCATGCCTCTGTCCTCAGGGAGCTTAGGGGCTGGCAGGACAGACAGACATCTGTCTGGGTGCTTTTGAAGGGTACCTGACCTCCTCTTGAGAAGCCAGCGAAGTGGACCGAGGCTTGTCTAATCAAAAGCAAAGGGCAGGGGTTTTCTTGTGGCCCAGAGGGTTAAGGATCTGGCAGGGCCACTTCAGTGGCTTGGGTCACTGCTGGAGCCCGGGTTTGACCTTTGGCCTGAGAACTTCCACATGCCATAGGTGTGGCAAAAGAAAAAAAAAAAGGCAAAAGGCAGAAGCTGTCTCCCTTCCTTGACACTCAGTCTGGGAGCCATAGCTTGCTTGCAATTTGGGGGGCGGGGAGAGGGGCGCTGTCTTTTTAGGGCTGCACCTGTGGCATATGGAGGCTCCCAGGCTAGGGATCAAATTGGAGCTGTAGCCGCTGGCCTGCGCCACAGCCACAGCAATGCTGGCCTATGCCAGAGCCACAGCAACACCAGATCCGAGCCGCGTCTGCAACCTACATCACAGCTCACGGCAACACTGGATCCTTAACCCACTGAATGAGGCCAGGGATAAAACCTGCATCCTCATAGACACCAGTTAGATTCATTTCTGCTGAGCCATGACAGGAACTCCGGAATTTGGGGTTAGTAAGCTAGTGGAAGCTGAATTCTGAAAGGGGTACTTTCCATGTCTTGACAGAAAAGGGCCAGTTCAAGAAGCTCATCCCCTGCTCTAGTGCTTTCCCCCCACATCTAAAAGGAGAGGTGAAATTCGGCTCTTGACTCTCTAACATGGAACCTGGGCAGTCTCAGCGACCACCCATGGTCCACTCAGGCCACGAAAGGCAGCAGACTTGACAAAGTCCTGACTTTATCTTATGTGACCTGTACCTTCAACTCCCCAATAGAATCCTTCAACCTGGAGGATGGGAATGCAAACAGCTTAGAGGAGGCCAAGAGAGAATATGCCAGCATGTACTCCAGAAACCCCAGGTGAGACCCCCAAGTTCCAGGAGACCCAGCCTGCTGCTCTCCTACTGTTCTGCCACAGCTCAGCAGCCCCTTTCCTCTCCAGGAGGCAGGACACAGGAAGAGGGGCTGCTTAGCTATTGAGAAGTCTTGCGCTGGTGAGATTTCTCTTTTATTCTAATAACATGTACTGCATTTTTCCCAATTATAAAAATAATCCTGCTTATTAATAGACAATGTCAAAAAGACAGAAAAGCCCAAGAAAGAAAATAAAAGTACACATTATCTCACCAAAGAAAATCAATAATTTTAAAGACTATCCTAGGTTTTAAAATTTGTGTATTATTTTATAGAAAAATGAGATAATAGTTTTCCTATTGTAGTAAGCTTTTCTTTTTTTCTTCTTCTTCTTCTTCTTCTTTTTTTTTCCCCCCCTTTGGTCTTTTTAGGGCTGCACCAATGGCATATGGAGTTTCCCAGGCTAGGAGTCAAATCAGAGCTGCAGCTGCTGGCCTACACCACAGCCACAGCCACACCAGATCTGAGCCGCATCTTCGACCTACACCACAGCTCACCGCAACGCCAGGGCCTCGACCCACCGAGCGAGGCCAGGGATCAAACCTGCACACTCATGGATATTAATCGGGTTCGATTAACGGCAGGAACTCCCTGTAGTATAGCTTTTGAAAAAACTCAACTAATGGCATTTTTGAAGGATATATATGAAAACAAGGAAAATTCTGATAGCCACCTTCTGTCCTAGCTTCATAGGAATCTAAGAAAAGCCAAATCGGGCTTGAGAGAGGAGAGGGAAAAACAGGCCACTGGGTGTCACAGGTGCTGAAAGGGGCACTTTGTTTAGAATGTCACACTCAGACTTTGAAAGAGAGACTGATGTGAGTGATGTCCTTCTCCTCCTCTGGGGATCCTCACGTGGGACACTTCACTCTCACACTTGCTGGTGTGTACTCTGTAACTGCAGTATTTGCCACGTCCTCAAAGGATGGCCCAGGCCCTGTGCCTTCTCATCTTGCACAACTGCTTCGAGAGCGGCTTGGGCTTTGGGGACAACGGCTGGGCCCTCATCACCTCTGGTGGCCCCAGGGCACGTCCAGCACAGTGGATGCGCAGGCTGACCTTCTGAGGAGGCAAGGGAGTACATGTATGAACAGTTTCACTCCTTCTGAAAAGGGGACTGGAAACCGCTTGCTCTTAGAACTTCCCAAGAGCCCGCCAAGGTGAACTGAGGTTGTTTCCTATCGTTTTGGGTGGAGTTACTGATGACTTTTCTTCTCTGTGCTTTTCTGTATTTTCCAATTTTTTTTTTAAGCAATGAATGTGTATTATATTCTACAGGAAATAATCAAAGGAAAATGATAAAATATTAAATTAAATAAGATGCACGTTGTAAAACAATGTGAGGATATAAAAAACGTTAAGAAGGACACAGCCACCTGTAAGCACACTCTGCACTGTTTCAGTCATGCGAGGGTAGAGGCAAGTGTGGTGTGTGTGTGTGCAGAGTGTATGAGGCAGGGTGTTTGTGGCTGCATTTTACAAATCACACTGGTCCCACCTTGAAATCAGCCTGGGAGGTGACCTCAGTAAGGCAGGTGTTAGCTCCTGATCCCACCCCGTTTATTACATAAGCCATTCTCTCCTTCCCGATTTAACATTCCAACACTCCCACATACTACAATCTTATCAATACTTGTATCACTTGTCTACATGGGAATGGCTAAATTTATCTTAAAATCGTATTAACTAGAGAGGATTTTTTTCACTAGAATTATTATAAACCTACAATAATTCAAACTGTGGTACCAGCAGAGGAAAAGATGAATTACATTTTATAATTAATATATTCTAATTAATTTAATTATGAGTGAGCTCAAATGCCTTTGTTCAGGATCATCTGTATTTCCCTTCCCAGGAGTTGTTTTTTTTTTTTTTTAACCTATTTTTTGCTCATTTTCCTGTTGGGTTGGTGGTTTTTCCTTTTTAGAGGTAGGAACGCTGTATGTATCATGAGAAATTAGCTCTCCTTTTAGTATCTGGATCCCAAACAATTGTTCCTTGGTTGGTTGTTTTGCTATTTTGTTTTCGATGTTTCTATTTTTCGTTTCAACTGTGCAAACAGGAAAGACTTCCTCCATTCAGATTAGAAGAATGAGAGAGAGAGAAGGAGAGAGAGCGAGACAGAGAGCGAGAGAGGCTGAGAGTCCTCCTGTTTTCTTTTGTGCACTTGCTTTTTAACCTCAGTGTGATAGCTTTTGGATTTCTCCTATCCGTATGAAGAGATTCTGGGTATGAGTCTTGGTTTTCAAATTGTTTCATATTGTATTATTCTCTTAACACTGTCTTCTAAAGAGCAGAATTTAAAATTTTGATAAAGTCCAACATACTCTTTTTTTTTTTATATACTGAGTTTTTCATTTAAACCTTAGTATTTAACCTAAGTTTTTCATGGTTTTTGGTGCTACTGTAAATGATACTTTTTAAAATTTCAATTTTCAATTGCTCATTGCTAGCATATGAAAATACTATTGTTTCTGCATATTGACCTTGTATTCTGCAACCTTGCTCCCTCCTTTGTTCTTTGGGATTTTTGACATAATCACCTTGTCTTCAAATAAAGACAGTTTTATTTCTTCCTTTCCAATCTGTATACCTTTTATTTCTTTTATTCACCTTACTAGACTGGCTAGAATCTCCAGCATGATTTTGAATAGAAGTGGTAAGACAGACTTGTCTTGCTCCTGATCTTAGCAGAGAAACAGCCTTTTACTGTTAAGTATGAGGTTAGTGGTGGGGTTTTTTAAGATGCCCTTTATCAGATTGAGGAAATTCCCTTCTATTCCTAGTTCGCTGAGAGTTTTTATCATGAATGGATGTTGAATTTTGCCAAGTGCTTTTCTGCACATATTCAGACAATCATATTTTTTTTTCTTTAATCTGCTGATATGGTGAGTTACACCGATTGATTTTCAAAGTTTGAACCGGCCATCTTTCATTCCCAGGCTAAGCCCCACTTGGTCATAGTGTGTGTGTGTGTGTGTGTGTGTGTGTGTGTGTGTATTTTAAATATATATATATATATATATATATGTATATATATACAGTGTTAAGAATTTCAATGCTGATGTTCATGAGGCACATGAGTCTATACTTTTCTTGTTTCTATTTCCTCCCCAGTCTGGTATCAAATAAAATTTATAGGAAAGGCTCTGACACTTGGTGCCCAATTGAGGCAGTTGGGAAGGACCCTGACGAGGAAGAAGAGGAGGAGGAAGAAGAAGAGGAGGACGAGGAGGAGGAAGAGGAGGAAGAGGAGAAAAAAGTGGAGCTCCTACACTCCCCGGTCACCTTGTTGCCAGACCTCATGGAATTTGAACGGTGGGAAGAGCAGGGCTCCTGTGGAGGGAGGCGCTTGGCTGGGGCCTGCTGCCCATCTGTGCACCCTCGGACCAGGCCCCAGTTATGGAAGCTCTAGGATTTCCGCATAGAAGGGGCTTGGGGATGGGATTGGCAGAGGGGCTAGGAAACAGTCTTGAAGCCACGTTTGCGTAGCGTGTACACTGTGTTTACTAAGACTTGATTTGGGGAGACTCTGGGGGGCTGATGGTGGGGATTATACAACTAAAGTTCATTCCCCCGCCCCCTCCACACACACACACACACACACACACACACACACACACAGGACAGATCAGCTTTCAGCAGCATCACTGATCTTGGAGTAAGAAAGGCTGTGGATGGCTGGCTCAGGAGCCCCCTGCCACTCACTCACCCGCTTTCATAGACCTGAGACCCTCGGCATCCATGTGGGCTCCTCGTCGTATCCGCCTGAGAGAAGGAGGCTCTCTCAACAACTTCCAAGTTAAAGCGAGGTCACGTCATGTCTGCACATCCATGGGCCCTGAGTTTGAAGCAGTTTTCCCCCAGGGAGAGAGCTGAGCCTGCCCCATCTCATCCTCTCTTCTGTGGGGCAGAGAGCTTCCCAGGGCGCGCTGGGAGGACTCAGGCAGGGATCCCGAAGCACAAAGCTCCTTCGTCCACGGCCTCTGCTCTCCAAGGGGCAGGGAGGGCGGACACTAGGGAGGACCTCGGGCGGCAGGCTTCAGGTCTGGGCGTCGTGCCCTTTCTGTTGCAGGTACCTCAACTTCTACAAGCAGACGATGGACCTTCTGATCGGGAACAGGATCGTCTCCTCGCAGGAGGTGACGCTCCCCATCGTGTCTGCAGCCATCTCCCACCTGTGGCAGACCCTCTCTGAGGAGAGGAAGGCCAGCCTCTTGCAGGCTTGGGTGCAGAAGCACAGTGGCCTCCCAGAGGCCTGTCCGGAGCCGGCCGGTGCCGAGGGCAGCGTCAAGGACAGCGGAGTCGACAGCCAGGGGGCCAGCTGCTCACTGGTCTCCACCCCCGAGGAGGTGAGCGCACCGGGGTCGGGTGGAGGGTGGGCAGGAAAGACGCCCTCACCTTTGCCCAAAGACGCCAGGGTGCTGCTGGGACTCTGACGCACGCGGTAAGTTATATCCACGACGTCATATCCGCAACCACAGAACAATGCTTATCTTTCTCCTGTCGGTTTCCTGGCCTTTCCACGGGGATTATACAAGAGATGGCTTAAAAGGCCGAATCCACTAAGGTTCTTTGGGCTTCAGGTTACTCGCCCATTAAGCCAAGAGGAAAGGGCCGGCGCACACCCCGGGCGGGCCCGCGGCGGGGGCGCCTCGGCTCAGTCTCTGCAGAAGTCACGGAGGACTCGGTTCCTCCCTTCTTCCAGCTTTACCCGTCTTCAGGTAGACGTCTCGCCTTTTCTTCCCTCTCCTCTTCCTCCATCCCGTGTAGCAATCAAGCTGGTACTCCTTATCCTCCACATCCCGTAGAAGGACTCCTGGAGGCTTGTTCCTACGGGGCCGGGAAGAACTTTCTCAGAAATGGCCTCTGTATTTCTCCTGCCCCCCAATTGGCCAGAATTGGCCAGATTGCCAAATGACTGAGCCAATAAGGCATCGAGATAGGATGCCGTTTGGACCAATCAGAACCAAGTTCTGAGAGCAGGGCGGTTCCCACACCAAAGACTGTCGCGGAACTTCTTGCGCGCGCACGTGCAAACCCTCCACTATGAATGTGCTTCTCAGCGTTCCAGTGGTAAAAGCGGCCGTGCGCGGCCAAGCAGAGCATTGTGGGCTATTAGCGGTACTTCAGTGCTGAGATCAAGGTGGGCTCCTCGACTGCTATTCCATAATTGGGACAGCCTCGAAAGCTAATGCTGCTACTTGGGGCCAAATCTGCTCTCCCATTTCTAGCAGGAGTGGGCAGTTCTTCACTCTCCACATCTGTGCGGTGCTTTGAAGGACATTTCATGGCTTCCATCCCCTGCTTTGCTCTGACTTTCCAAACACCCCTCAGCAGGTGGTTCCTTTGAGGAGTCCAAGGTCTCTGTGGTGAATCTTAGACCCAGAGAACCTCCAAGTGCCTCTGATGGTGGGGGGAAAGCCCTGGATGCCCCATTCTCTGAGAGGTTTCCCAGCGGCAAGGACACAGGTCTGGAGAACTGCAGTCAACTCGGCCAGTCCCTCTGGTGAGTGGGGGGACTTGTCTAGGACATCTAGTTCCTGCTTCAAGGATTGCATCCTTCATCACAGATTTTTTTTCGAATCTCTGTCCTTTGGTCACCTGTTTATGGTCAGCCCTCTATGATCTCCCCTGATGCTTCTCAAGTGGAGTTTGGTTCAAAGGGAGGTGCCTGACTAGGACCCCAGTCCCACTGAAACCAGTCCCCAAGGGGGTGGCTCAGAGTCTGCACTTTTAACAAGCACCCCAGATGAATGATGCATGTGTATGTTACTGGTGGGAACTACTAGGGCAGAAATGCCACAGTTAACCTGCTACCGCCTATGTCCCCTCCCCAACCCCGCTCATCACTCCACTGGATTCTGGCTTCTGATCTGATTTGTCCACTGACGTTGGGTAACCTTGAGAGGACATGAGCTCTCCTCCATAATGGCCAAAGCAGGGCCAGAAGACCGGTAGCAAAAGCCCTCAACTCAGGGCAAGCATCAGCCAGTCTAGATGTCTCTGTAGCCCCAAAGTGCCTGGCCCTGGGGTCCCACAACAAAAAAGGCAAAAGAAAAACACGTTAAATGCATGAAAATTCTGTCAAACTGTAAAGTGTGTGCATGAATGTGTGTGCATGTGAGTGTGTTTGCACGCGTTTACAGCACAAACCATTCCTCGAGAGCTGAACCAAAGAGAAAACCCTAGAATCTAATGTCCCCTAATCATGGAAGCAGCAGGCCTGGCCTTTTTCTGGAAGGGCTAAGGGCTTATGTTCATGTTCTTCTGGCGCTGAGGGAAGCTAGCAGCAGAGCCCCTCAGTCATGCCCAGAGCAGGGCTCTGCCGGCAGCATTGTCCCCAGGCTTGGGCCAACCTAGGGCTGGGTGACAAGGTGAGCAGGACAGAGGAACATTATGCCAGAATAGGGACACAGCCACAGTCACTCCTGCTGTGGCTTCTAAATTAGTTGTAGGGAAACCTCTGTGGCTCCTGGTCCCCCTGAGAGTTTCCCTGCGGAGCAGCTGTGTTTGAGGCCAACCCCTGGTCAGGTGGCAGGTCCCTTTCACTTCTGAGAGGCGCAGCCCCATAAGCATGCTGGGCGCCGCAGAAGGACCACAGAGCCTGGCCATGCTCCTCCCAGGGGCTGGCTTGTGAGAGGGTTGCACAGATGAGGACAGCGGTGGGCTGCATGAGGGAGGAATTGAGGGCCTGGGTTCCTGCCTCAGGCCTGCCAGGGAGGAACTCAGAGCGAAAGGGCTTCTGGGCCGATGGACATGAGTGCCCAGGCCTTTCAGCGGCCCCTTTCCAGATCCTCTTTGAGGAGACCAAAGGCATATGAAAAAGAAGGACACCAGACAGTGTCCAGAAAACCAAGAGAGGGGCTCTCCACATGCCCAGAGTCCCGGGGGAAGGAAATTGGAAGAAGACATAAAGCACAGACACAAGGCCCCCAGGGCAAAGGGCGGTGTGTTCCAGGTAAGCGGAGAGGAGACCTTGGGGAACCTGCCAGAACCTGCCAACCAGGATCAGAGAACTCCCTGCTCTCCCCTCATAAATGGGGCACCAGGACTTCCTGTCATGGCTCAATGGTAATGAACCCAACTAGCATCCATGAGGACGCAGGTTCAATCCTTGGTTCCGTGGGTTAAGGATCTGGCTTTGCCATGAACTACAGTATAGGTTGCAGATGTGGCTTGGAGCCTGTGTTGCTGTGGCTGTAGCTCCGATTCAACTCCTAGCCTGGAAACGTTAGGATGTAGCCCTAAAAAGAAAAAAAACGGGGCACCAGACAAAGTAAAGCACACCTAGCTGAAATTTTAACCGAAGACTGTCCTGTGCGTTGCTTGGGACATTTGTATGCTAAAAAAGTTATTCATTCTTTATCTAAAATTCAAATTTAAGCATCCTGTATTTTTACTTACTAAATCCTACAATCCTGACTGTATATCATGTTCCTGTGGAATATTTAACATTCTTCAACAATTTTTTAAAAAGTAGGACTGAAAACCAAATAGAAAGTTTCCACAATTGGAAATATATGCTATATCTATATCTATATCTATAAACTATATCTATATCTATCTATGCTCAGGGAGGTGACCAGAGAAAACTGATCAATATATCCACAAAGGACATCTCTGTGTGGGATTATTTCTCAATGATCTTCATTTTATCTGTTTCTGGAGTTCTCTTGTGGCGCAGTGGGTTAAGGATCCAGCATTGTCACTGCAGTGGCTTCGGTCACTGCTGTGGCACAGATTTGATTCCCTGGCCCAGGACCTTCCATATGCTGCCAGTGTGGCCAAAACCAGAATCAATGACGGAGGATAATGTGAGAAAAAGAATGTATATATGTATGTGTGATTTTGGGTCACCTTGCTGTACAGTAGAAAATTAACAGAACACTGTAAGCCAGCTATAATGGAAAAAATAAAAATCATTTAAAATAAAAAATAAAATTAAAAAAACCAAACCCCCAAATTTATGTTTCTGTTTTCCAAAATGAATGTGTGTTTCTTTTACAAAGTATTTTTTTTTTGTCTTTTTTGTTGTTGTTGTTGCTATTTCTTGGGCCGATCCCGCGGCATATGGAGGTTCCCAGGCTAGGGGTCCAGTTGGAGCTGTAGCCACCGGCCTACGCCAGAGCCACAGCAACGCGGGATCCGAGCCGCGTCTGCAACCTACACCACAGCTCATGGCAACGCCAGATCGTTAACCCACTGAGCAAGGGCAGGGACTGAACCCGCAACCTCATGGTTCCTAGTTGGATTCGTTAACCACTGCGCCACGACGGGAACTCCTACAAAGTATTTTAAATATAACACTTTATCATAGATAAACAGCTAGCATGTTTGAGCTATTATTATATACCAGGTTCATCCAAAATATTTAATTTTTGTGACATCCCTACAGATAGGTACTGTTGTGATTCCCTTTGTAGGAGGATTCCGGAAGTTAAGTCACAGCTCGGGGAGTGGAGGGGCTGGGAGTCAGCGCTCCTGTAGCCTCACCCCAGACCTCCCTTTAACCTATGCATTCAGCTGCCCTGGCATGAAACGGCTAGACTGTGGATGCTGGGCTCAGACAGCCTCTGCCCCTCCGGAGGTGTGAATGAGCCCTTTCCAGTGGAAACTGAGGCTCCACTCTGGCTGTTGCCTCTCACCCCTAAGCTCCTGCTTTCTCTAGAAAGAGGAGTCCATGAGCCCCATTGCTCAGCTGTCTCTGGGGTTGGCAGTCTTTTCACATTTACCCCTGGGAAGGTCACCAAACAGATACCCTGGTTTGGGTCTCAGCTTTAACAGGGATGCCCTTGGGGGATGAAGGAAGGAGAGTCTATTTCTCCCCCTGCAGCCCAGAGAAAGTGTCACACTAGTTATTTCTGACACATGAAGTTCTGTGCTTCCTTTCAGATCCTTTTTGAAGATGCCTTTGATGTGGCAAGTTTCCTGGACAAAAGTGAGGCTCCAAGTACATCTAGCCCCAGGTGAGGAAGCGGGTGTGAGTGTGTGTGTGTGTGTGTGCTGATGTGTTTAGGAGCCTCTGCCATGCAGCCCCCCAGAGAGGTGTATAATTTGGTGGAAGTTCTTGGAGATTGACTTTGTTCTGCAATTCAAAGTGGGGTGGTCCTGGGATTGTGCCATTGCCCTGGGGGGGATATTGTCTGGGGTTTCTTCAGAGCAGAAAATCCTTCCATCACGGCCCAGCGCTGAGACACACCAGGTGATGCAGGTTGTTTGTGCTGCACTGCTGCCCGGGGTGGGTGGCCGTCGGCAGGTTACAGCGGTTGATCTTGTCCAAGAGGTGGGTGAGGGGCTCGGGGGCCAGAGAGCCTGGGCCAACATGGAAACAGGCCTGAGCCTGGGGCAGTCACTGCACAAGGGGAAGCCACTTTTCAGGGTGCCAATGGGAAGGATGTGAAAGGAAGAGGGGGAGGGGCTGGCTGACACCCCCCCACCCCCAGCATCCGGGGAGGTTTGAAAACAAGGAGCAGCTTGACTAAACCTGTGCCACAGATGTTTACTCAGAAACAGCTAGTTTAGGACTGAAATTCCCTCGCGACTTTTGAAAAGCTGTGGTCTTGTGGCCTAAAGGCACAGGCCCTTCAGATACCTGTGCTCACGTCATGGCTAAAAACAAGCCTGGGGAGTTTCATTTGTAACAAACCCCACTGGGATCCATAAGGACTCAGGCTGAATCCCCAGCCTCGCTCAGTTAAGGATCTGGCGTTGCCGTGAGCTGTGGTGTAGGTCACAGACGCGGCTTGGATCCCAGTCGCTGTGGCTGTGGTGTAGGCCAGCAGCTGCAGCTCCAATTAGATCCCTAGCCTGGGAACCTTCCTATGCCGCGGGTGCGGCCCTAAAAAAAAAAAACAAAGTCAGGGACATTTAGTTTTTCTGGCTTGGGAGTGAGTGAGGGTGACATTCCTGTCCTCACGATCCCAAAGATCATCTCCACTCTGGCCCGGGCCTTCGGCTACATATCAGACGTCAGCATTTGCTCCTCCGCCCACCTGCTCCCCATCCCCCCACTGTCCAGACAGACTTGTCCAAAATCTCCAAGCCATTTTCCGTGGTGACTCAAGCTCTTCCTGCACTGTGTGGAGTCTGATTTTGCTGAGACGGGCTGGATATTTCCCAGCTGGGCTCAGGCTGTGAAGGCCACTTGGCTGAAAAGTGGCTCAAGGGTACTCTCTAAACAATTTCAGAACTCCTCACTCTGCTGATGGAACAAAAAAATAACCTCTTGAAAATGGGGGGGGGGGGTTGTTTGTTTTTCCTACTTTCCTTAGAAAAGGCTGGCGTTGCTGCCAAGGGTTCCCACAATGTGCCTGCTCCCATTCCAGCAGGAAGCGAGGTCAGAGCACCAGCTGTCTGGGCCCGACTCATGGCCCCACTGGCGGGTCTCTCCCCTTGTCCGGGGACGTGAGAAAGGAATCCGCAGAGCAGCCTTCCCTGTGGGCCAGAGCCTGAGCGGAGGGTGGCACCTCAGGGGATTGAACTTGACAGTGCCCTGTGCTCCCTGAGCTGCCTGGGCAGCCGCCAGAGGGAGCAGAACCACAGCGTTGGTGTACAAGGCTGTACACTCCTTGGTGCGTGGGCCACGGCTCAGAGCATGTGATCTAGGGCACAGGAGCCAACCTCCCTATAGTCTTGCTTTCCCAGCACGTTCCAGACATGATGCTGGAACCGGGACCATGCAAACCTTCCTCGACGGACTCTGGGCCATCGGAGGGTTCAGCTGCTTGTTTCAAGGTGCTCGGCTCACACTAGAATCCAGTTTAGAGGGTGTGAGCAGAGGGAAAATGTTAGGATTCTAAATGTTTGCTCTTTCTTCCTCCTTTCTGCTGTCAGTTCCGTGCTGGCCATCTGCAACCCAGAAAAGCCCGAGGAGAAGTTTCAGCTCTACATGCAGATCATCGATTTTTTTAAAGGCCTTTGCTGTGTTAACACGCAGTTCAAACAGGTAGGACAGAGCAGAGTGTCATGAGGCCTCGGCTCACCTCCCCTCGGGTGGCAGGAAGGGCTCACACCACGGGGACATTCTTCCATGGGTGGTCGACTTCAGCCTCATGCATCCTGTGGAAAGGAAGATTTCCGGGGAAGCAGAGGGAAGGGCCAGAGGGATGCTCTGCAGGGCAGACCTGGGCCTCGATGCAGGGACCAGACCTCAGGGGCCTGGCCCTTCACAGGCCTTCCTAAATGTTGTTGGGTGCCTCCCTGATGCCCAAGAGGCCGAACCGTTATCTCCTCCTGAGCCCCCAGGATCATACCTGCTGTCAGCTTTTGAAGGATGTTAATTTCTGCTTCCAAAAAGCCATCTGTGCAGCGCATAATGACATGTATTATGGGGGCTCTGGGTTAGAAGGTCCACTCCTGAAAGCTTTCATGTAGGGAGGAGGTTATGCCTGAGGCACCGAGGGGTCAGGATCTTTCAGATTCATAGCCATGGATTTTCCAATTTTTTAGGGGGGGTGCCCACACTTGCGGCATATGGAGGTTCCCAGGCTAGGGGTCCAATCGGAGCTGTAGCTGCTGGCCTACTCCACAGCCACAGCAACACCAGATCCAAGTCGCAACTGCAACCTAAAACACAGCTCATGGCAACGCCGGATCCTTAACCCACTGAGCGGGGCCAAGGATCAAACCTGTAACCGCACAGTTCCTAATCAGATTCATTTCCGCTGAGCCATGACGAGAACTCCCGATTTTTCACTAATTTAGCAAAAGTACAGCTATTTATTTAGAAAGGCAAGTGATAGAAATGAAAACATCTAAAAATAATTAGGATAGCTTTTCTATTTTCTTTTCTTTTTTTGGGGGGGCCATGCCCAAGGCATATAGAAGTTCCTAGACCAGGGATCCCACCTGTGCCAAAGAAGCAATCCCACCCACAGCAGTGACAATGCCGGATCCTTAACCCACTGCGCCACCAGGGAACTCCTAGGACAGCTTTTCAATGTGGTGCTCTTCCTGCTAATCCTCCCTTCGCCTCTGCCAAGAGCACTTTGACTCTCCACTTGGGGCCAAGGGCTCTTCCCTGTGGTTCACTCTCCGCCTCCCACCAACCCTCGGCTGCCAGCCCTGATCACTGTGCCCCTTCCTCCTGACACAGTGAGGTCAGTTCGCTTTACCAAGCCTCTGAGAATAGATCGATGAGACAATCTTTGCTCTCCCTGCTTCGTTGCTCTACACATGGCAGGAAAGGAAATCCCGGCAGGACTAGAGCACCCACGTAAAGCAGAGGTGCTCAAGCTTGAATCGCCTTGGGAGCTCATGGGAAATGCAGATTCCTGATGCCCCGCACTCAAGATTCCCTGAAATGTTGTGAGATGTGGCCCTGGGAGTCTGGGGTTTGTTCGGTTTTGTTTTTGTTTTTGTTTTTTTTTGCTTTTTAGGACCACATGTGCGGCACATGGAAGTTCCCAGGCTAGGGATCAAATCAGAGCTGTAGCTGCCAGCCAACACCACAGCCACAGCAATGCAGGATCTGAGCGGCATCTGTGACCTACACCACAGCTCACTGCAACGCCAGATCCTTAACCCACTGAGCGAGGCCAGGGATCGAACCCGTGTCCTCATGGATACTAGTGGGGCTGTGCCACAGTGGGAATTCCCGGGAATCTATTTTGAACAAGCCATCCAAGGGTATCCTGGTGCAGGAGGCCTCAGGCTTTGGTAGGTGGTGGTGTAAAAGGCATCTGTATTCCCATCCCAGTTCGAGTCCCATCAGCTTCCTGGGAGGTGGTTGGAGGAAACTTAATTAGTACCTGTCCGGGTTTCCGAGGACCACTGTAACAAATTACCACAAGCCTGGTGTCTTCAAACAACCAAAATTTATTCTCTCGTTGTTCTGAAGGCCTCGAGGCAGATTAAGGTATTGGCAGGGCTGTCTGTGTTCTCCGTAAAAGCTCAAGGGAAGAATTCTTCCTTGCCTTTTCTTAGCATCTGGTGGCCCCCAGCCATCCTGGGCACCCCCTGGCTTGTAGCTGTATCACTGCAGTCGCTGCCTCTGTCTTCGTGTGGCCCTCTTCTGTGTGTTTCTCTGTCCCTCTCATAAGGACACCAGCTCTTTGGATTGAGGGCGCACCCTAAATCCAGGATGATTTCAGCTTGACATCCTTAACTCATCCCCTCTGCAAAGACTATTTCCAGGTGGACATGAATGGGGGGGGGGTGCTACTCAACACACTGCAGCCCCCAATTCCAGCACACACCTCTCACAGCCTAGCGCTCCCACACATCTGCAGCTTAAAAATGCCTCATCACCGTTTTCGGGGCTTAAGGAAGTAAAATCCTGTGAGTGACATTCCAGCGCTCTGTGTGACCGAGATTGTGGGGCTCCCTCCCAGGTCGCCCGGCCCCCAGGCACCCCCTGTGCCCCGACTTCTCCTTTCCTCAGTCTTTGCTGTTGTCCTCACCCTGGGCTAGGGGCTGGGGTGATTTTCCTCGGACCAGCTCTCCCTGCTTTTGGGCTCCGTGCGCCCCGCCCCATCTGCAGAGCACGGCTGGCGAGGCCTGTTCTCCAGAGCTGGCGACGCTTCATTCTGGCCATCACCCTGGGGACCGGCTCCCACACTCGTGAGGTGGCTGGCTGGGGTGAGGGGTGCTTCCCAGGGCCCGAGGAGATCAACCCCTAACCAGCAGGACTCACAATTGGGGGGTGGGGCGAGGCAGGAAGAGCACTAACCCGGGAATGTGCTTTGAGGGGAGGAGGTCATGGGGGGTCAGAGGAGGCAGCTGGGGTCATGGTTAAGGGAACGAGAAACCCTTGCTAAATAAAACAGCGCTGTTTCTTGGAGACATTGTCTCCTAATAGCTAATAGCTAACCCCTGAACACGGCCTTAAAGTTCGAACGTTACCGAAAGGTCTCTCTCCTGCTGGTGTCCCTGGGTTCCCAGCGCACTCCCTTCCCCTACGGCAACTACCGTGACCCGTTTCTCGTACAGCCGTCGGAGATACTCTCTGGGTCTTCCTATGACTTTTCAAACACAAATGGGAGCCTGTCAGACACACTGCTCTGCCCCTTGCCCCTTTCAGTGTATCCCACAAATAGAGAGCGATCTTGTTCCCTTTCTTTGGAACAGCTGCATGGTATCCCTGTAGCGGGTGCATCATGGTGCAATTTACCGTTCTCTGTGGCCAGGCCCTTGGATAAAGCTTTACGATTTCCTGGTTCTCTCTTATGGGATCCCAGAAATCCCCAGGGGCGGGAAGAAGCCAGCTCTGCTGTATCCAGAAGCCTTTCCGGAAATCACAAAGCAGGGAGTGGAGCGAAATGCAAATGGACACCCCCCACACACACACTGCCTGTAACTTCCTGGCTGGAGAAGTTACAGCTGAAGAGATATGGGGGAGCAGTCGGGGGTGGGGGTGGGGGTCCACACCTGAGATGTCGGGGCCTTCTCATCTGCCTGAGGCCAGGAGCCCTTCATTAAAAATCAAATCCTGGAGTTCCCATTGTGGTGCAGTGGAAACGAATCCAACTAGGAACCATGAGGTTGCAGGTTCGATTTCTGATCTCGCTCAGTGGGTTAAGGATCCGGCGTTGCCATGAGCTGTGGTGCAGGTCAGCAGCTGTAGCTCCGATTCGACCCCTAGCCTGGGAAACTCCATATGCCACGGGTGTGGCCCTTAAAGACAAAAACCAAACAAAAAACCCCAAATCCTCTTCTACCCGTGTTTTGCAGGAACCAGACCTTCCGGTTGATGATGAGATGATAATGTTGAGGTGCATGGAGACATTTGACGACGAAGATCTGTAGTGCAGAAGGGCTGGGAGCCCGAGGGGGAGGAGGAGGGCAGGCAGTCTCCAGGTTTGAATGCTGCCAGCCAAGGCTGCCCCTGCCCAGCCTTGTAGGATGTTTTGGAGTGGGCTGTTCCAAAAGCATTTTGATGGTCGTAGCTTCTGATTATTATAAAGTGTTTAAGAGGAGTGTGGCCCCGTGTCTGTTGGTCTTTCAGAGTCGTTAGGTGTAAGGTTGCTGGCCTGCTGCAGGGCACCTGTGCTACGGGGTACCAGATGCACCTGAGGCCCTGGCAACAGCCTTTCAAGAGGACAGGCAGGTTCTGCCCCTGGAGGTGCCATGACACCGGGTACTTTCAGCACACCTGGATTCAGGGCATTGTTTGGATGGGTTCTAGAGAGTGCTGGAGCCCAGGGACAGTGCTAATCTCAACCCTGTGCTACAGGACATCAAAGTAGAGTCAGCTACATCTGCTTCTTCTGGTCATAAAGACTCCTGAATGGAGGCCCAGCCAAGCCCTACAGTGTTCTGAGCACTTTCTGGTGAGGCTCCTGCATCAAAGCCTCTTCCTTGCACTGCATCAAAATACTGCCAGGAGCATATGCAATCCTGGGTAGGGTGCATAAATGCCCCTCAGCCTGTATGCTGGGCGTGATGGTTAATTTTATGTGTCAACTCGCCTAGGCCATGGTACCCAGATATTTGGTCAAACATTATTCTAACTGTTTCAGTGAAGGTATTTTTTTTTAGATGAGATGAACATTTAAATCAGAAGATTTTGAGAAAAGCAGATTACCGTCCATAATATGGGTGGGCCTCATCCAATCAGTTGAAGGACTTCATAGACCAAAAGTTTGACGTGTCCCAGGAAGAGGGAATTTTACCAGCGACTGCCTTTAGACTCCAGCCACAACTCTTCTCAGCCTGCTGGCCTATCCTGCAGACTTTGGACTTGCCAACGTCTAGAATCACATGAGCCCATTCCTTAAATCAATCTCTCCCCCAGTCTCCGCACATATGTGTGTGTGTGCGCATGTGTGTGTAAGTGTATGTATATATGTGTTTATATATGTATGTGTACACACACACACACATATATCCTATTGGCTCTGTTTCTCTGGAGAATTCTGCATAATCCACTGAGCATGCAGAGAAAAGAGATTCCCCTGGCTCTTCACAGTTTACAAATAACAACAACAGTGGTTCCGCTCTACTTAAGGCCTCTCAAATGCTTTGTTTCATGTCCTCTCAAGAATCTGACATGCAGGTTAAGTCCTAGGATCCAAACCCAGTCCTGTCTGACTCCTCTGCCCCAGCTCTAGCTGATCTCAAGGACTGCCACTGGGGTTATGCAGGGACGGTGGCTTTGCTGGCTCTTCAGGGTTCGAAGATGGTTGGCTTGGGGGGAGGGGTGGGGGGCTGGAGAGGAGGGGCCAGCAGGGCCTCCTGACGCTTTGAGGGAGAACTGTGCCCTTCACCTTTCAGCAAGCAGCTCCATCTCTGTCCCCTGCCCCAGCCAAAGCCTCTTCCTCGCACTGCATCAAAATACTGCCAGGAGCATATGGACGAAAGGCTTCTGGAGACAGGAGGGCGGCACGGTGGAAGGATGCGGCCTGGGGCCGGACTTCGGTGGCTAAGTGACCAGGTCAAGGCACACTCGCCTGGCGTGGTCTTCGTCTAACACTTATCCGGTTGCCCCCGTGTGCGAGGGCGGGTACCACCCAGACCTGAGCGGGAGATCAGCACGTCCGCGCTGGGATGGAGAGGCCAGCGGGCCGTGCGGAAGGAGCGTCCTCACATCGCGGTTTCTGCGGCGCCCTTCGGCCGCTCGGCTGAGGAGTCCCGGGAGCAGAGCGTGAGCTGGCTCACTCCCACCTCGCTTTGCCCCTCGCATTCCGGCCTGGGCCAGAAGGGGAGGCCCCGGGTGCAGGCGGACGTGCAGAACCTGGTGCCAATCCCACAGGGGAGGCCGTAGATCTCCGAGGCCCTCGCAGTCTCCTCGGATTCCTCCTGGATGTGATTCCATGCCAGGAGGCCTCTCTCCTCCAGGCTTCCTAATAGGAGACAGCCAGCGAGCAGCGGTCAAGCCCAGGCCCGGAGAGAGCCTCTGGCGCCCCCTTCAGGCACTCACGAGGTCTCGTCTCAGTGCTCTGCACCTGCCCGCAGCAGCCCCTTTTCCTCCGGCTTCTCTTCCTACTCCTGCCCCTCGCCCACCCCAAGAACCAGCTCGGCACGTCTCGGCTCATCGTCAGGCATCCCCTAAGCTCCAGGGTACAGCCCTCTATGAACCACGATCCTTTCCACATCTTCAGGGCAGGCTTTTTTTGTGTTGCAGTGCAGTATCTCCGAAATGCAGGTGCACTGGACATTTGGTGGAGAGAAGAAATGTGGAAAGTGGAACACCATGAAGCAGGTGTTGTCACAGAGGTCCTTTCAAGGGGCTTTGGCGGGGAGGATCAAGGAGCGAGCTCCAAAAGCCATCAGTGAAGAAGGCAGCTCTGCGCCCTTCACCAGCCACATCGTCTGAGCTCACAGACTTGGTTGGCTCATCATCACACTTAATGTCCTGTATTGCAATGGTCTGTTTTCATGCCTTTCTTCCCAGTTAGTCTGCGAGTTTCTAGAAGGCAGGGGGCCTGTCTTGCTGCTCTTTGTATCCTCGGTACAGAGCCCCTGGAACCCAGCACACTCGCTGTGGTTTTTATTGCACCATGAATGAAAGAATGCCGTGTTCTCTCCCCCACCAACTAGACTGCAGGCTCAGCGAGAGCTATGGATGTGTCTTCCGCTTTTTTCTTTCTGGTGTATTCCTCACCTTAGGGTCCTTTTAGGGGCTGAATTGTGTCCTCCCACAAAAATCTTAGGTTGAACGCATAACCCCCTAGACCTCAGAATGTGACTGTATCTGGAGATAGTTTTTCAAGAGGCAATTAAAGATGAGGCCTTTAGGATGGGCTCGAACTTAATATGACTAGTGTCATTATTAGAGGAGGAGATTAGGACACTCAGAGAGACACCAGAGATGCACACACAGGAAGGAAAGGCCACCTGTCTTCAAGCCAAGGAAAGAGACCCCAGGAGAAGCTACCCTGCCAATACCTTGATCTTGGCCTTCCAGCCTCCAGAACTGTGAGAAAATACATTTCAGTTGTTTAAGCTCCCCAGTCTGCAGTATTTTGTGATGGTGGCCCTAGAAAGCTAGTACACACCTGTACATCCCACCCAGACCCAGGGTCTGCTCAGATTTTTAAAATCCACGAGCCCAGATTTTTACATGGAAATCTGGGCCAGAGAAACAACGTATGTGGCCCAAATCCTGACCATCTACCCAAACTCCTAGCTTTCAGAGCAAAAGTGAGCCCTACCAGGGATGGTGTTGTCCAGTAGAAAACCCAGAAATCCACCAACAAACATGCCTGTGGTCAGCAGCACCTGGATGACCTGGTCCAGTTGGAGAATCCCTGGAGTGGAGACAAAGTGACAGGGAGTAAAAATGGGCAGGAGGGACTTCCCACTGTGACTCAGGGGTAATGAACCCAACTAGTATCCATGAGGACACGGGTTTGATCCCTGGCCTCGCTCAGTGGGATAGGGATCCGGTGTTGCCGTGAGCTGTGGTGTAGGTCGCAGACACGGCTCAGATTCCACGTTGCTGTGGCTGCGGCATAGGCTGGCGGCTATAGCTCCAATTGGACCCCTAGCCTGGGAATTTCCACTTGCTGCAGGTGCAGTCCTAAAAAGACACAAAAATAAAATAAAATAAAAAATAAAAACAGGCAGAGGATCAGAATAGAGGTTTTTCCAAAGAAGACATCCAGATGGCCAACAGGTACATGAAAAGTGTTCAACATCACTAATCGTCAGGGAAATGCAAATCAAAAACCACAATGAGATATCATCTCATGCCTGTTGGAATGGCTTTTACCAAAGACAAGAACTAAGAAGAGTCGGTGAGGCTGTGGAGAAAAGGAAACCCTTATGCACTGTTACTGGGAATGTAAATTAGTGCAGCCCGTATGGAAAACAGCATGGAAGTTCCTCAAAAAATTAAAAACAGAATTTCCATATGACTGAATAATTCCACTTTTAGGTATTATTCAAAGAAAATGAAAACACAAAAAACATATGCATCCCCCAAGTTCAGCATTATTTACAAGAGCCAAGATATGGAAACAACCTCAGTGTCCCTCAGTGGCTGAATGACTAAAGAAAATGTGGTATAGATTCCCAGTGGATATTATTAAGCCATTAAAAAAAAGAATGAGGGGCTCCTGCTGTGGCACAACAGAATCAGCAGCATCTTAGGAGCACTGGGATGCAGGTTCGATCCCCTGCCTGGCACAGTGGGTTAAGGATCTGGTGTTGCCACAGCTGTGGCTTAGTTCAAGGCTGCTGGATGGGATCTGATCCCTGGCCCAGGAGCTCTGGCTCGGGGCAGCCAAAAACAAACAAACAAAAGAATGAAATTTGCCTACTTGTGACAACATGGATAGATCTTGAGGGTGTTATGCTAAATGACAAAAGTCAGATAAAGACAAATAGTGTATGATCTCATTTATATGTGCAATCATAAAAAAAAAAAACCTCATAGAAAAAGAGATCGGATTAGTGGTTACCAGAGGCAGGGCGTGAGGGCAGGAGGAATTGGAGTAGCTGGTCAAAGGGTAACCACTTCCAGTTATAAGATGAACAAGTATGAGGGCTGTAATGTACAAGACGACTAGAGCTGACATTGCTTTATGACACACAGAAAGTTGTAAATCCTAAGAGTTCTCATCATAAGGAGAAAAATTTTCTCTTTTTTTGCATTTTTTTCATTGTATCTATACGAGATGATGGGTATAGACTAGAATTATTATGGTAATATTTTCACAATATATGTACATCAAACTTTTATGCTGTATACCTGGAACTCATACAGTGATATATGTCAATTATATCGCAATAAAACAGGAAATAAGTCATGACGATGTGATATAGAGCATGGTGACTCTAATGAATTTTTTTTCGAGTGACAGGAATTTCCAGGGACCAAAGGCCTCACCAGCTCTGCCCCTGGAGTGGTCAAAGCCTAGAGGATGGGGAATCACCTGTGTGGAGCCTCTCGGGGTTCTTGTTCACCCAGTTGGGAACAGCAAGCCCACAGTAGATGGAGAAGCCAAAGACAAAGAGGTTTCTGGATGAGTTCATGTCCACGTACTGCAGGAGAGAGGCCCCCAGGGCAGCCGGGACCCATCAGCGCCTGTAGTGCAATCAATCAAACAGACCCCTCCAAAGCCCCCTCCCCTCCCTCCACCACCGGAGGTTGGAGCAGGAAGCTGGACTCAGAGGGCACAAGCTCTCAGCCAAGTCCTGACCCCCACCTGACCCCGGGAGCTGAGTGCTTTGGATTTTTTTTTCTTTTTTTCTTTTTTAGGGCTGCTCCTGTGGCATATGGAAGTTCCCAGGCTAGGGTGGATTCCGAGCTATAGCTGCTGGCCTACACCACAGCCACAGCAACTCGGGATATCAGCTGCTGTCTGCAACCTACACCACAGCTCACGGTAACTTGGAATCCTTAACCCACTGAGCAAGGCCAGGGATTGAACCCATGTCCTCATGGATACTAGTCGGGTTCACTGACCGCTGAGCCACAGTGTGAACTCCAAGGTTTGGATGATCTAATTCGAATTGATGCAACTTTGTTTTCCAGAAGTCTGGGTGCTTCTGGCTACTTCTTTCTTCCATTTGGGGCGAGAGCGCTTTCTGGGACAGAGGAGTCCCTTCCCCTGCTCCCTTGCCCCACCCCGTTCCACTGTCTCCATCCCTCTGGGCTCCTGGCAGGAGATGCAGTGCTGTTGCTTTTCTAAGGATGCCCGGCCTCACCTGCAGGTTGGAAATCCCCACGGCCGTGATGACCCCGAACATCACCAGGAACATGCCTCCGATCACGGGGGTCGGGATGGTGGCAAAGGCAGCCCCGATCTTCCCGAATATGCCCATCAGGAGCAGCACACAGCCCGCGGCGACAATCACCATCCTGCTCCCCACCTGCAGCGCTCAGGGAGACGGGGGCTGGAGGAGGAGCTCAGCACTGGCCAGGCTGCGCGCCCCAGAGGCCTCTGCCCTGCTCCTAGGGCACCACGAATCACGCACCAGGGGACCCACAGGAACAGTGCCCCCCACCCCCGCCGACCCAGAAATGCCCCCCATCTGCTCCCATACGGGGTTGGAGAAAGGATGAGGATGCGACCTTGAGTCTCCACTTCTGCCCTCACCTCTTCTCTCTGCTGCTCTCACACTTATCATCAAGTCCTGGTTCAAATGCTCCTTCTCTAAGGAGCCTTTACAGTGAGGCAGGAGGTCTCTCTTGGGAAGGAGCAGCCCAATGGTGGTCTGAGAGCCAATCCCAGCTCTGCCTCTAACTAGCTCCGTGGCTGGGGTATGTTACCTAACCTTTCCAAATGTCAGCCTCCAAATTTACCAAGTGAGATTAATAATGCTGACTTCACGAGCTCATTTTATGAGGGTAGCATTAACCTGACACTACAGGAAAAGGAAGTCCAGTTGACCCTTGAACAAGGAGTTTGATTTTTTTCAATAGTAAACACTACAGAACTAAACAAGCCATGACGAGTTGAGTACATGGATGTAGAACCGCAGATATGAAGGAAACATGGATATGGAGGGACCACGTGTACAGAGGGCCAACGATAAGTTATAAATGAGAGCTCCCACTGTGGCTTAGTGGGTTAAGTACCCAATATAGTGTCCGCGAGGATGCGGGTTCAATCCCTGGCTTCACTCAGTGGATTAAGGATCCAGCATTGCTGAAAGCTGTGGCATAGGTGGCAGAAGCAGCTTGAATGTGGCATTGCTGTGGCTGTGGTGGAGGCCAACAGCTGCAGCTCCAATTCAACCCCGAGCCTGGGAACTTCCATATGCCTCAGGCACGGGCATAAAAAGGGGAAAAAAAGAGTTACACATGGATTTTTGACTGCGTGGAGGATTAGTGCCCCTAACCCCACCTCATACACCATACTGTTCAAGGGTCAAATGTACAGATCAATATTCCTGATGAATACAGATGCAAAAATTATCAAGAAAATATTAGCAAACCAATTTAATAGCACATTAAAAGGATCATATACTATGATCAAGTGGGACTTATCCCTGGGATGCAGTCTTAACATATGCCAATCAACAAATGTGATACACCACATTAATAGAATGAAAAGAAAAACATTACCATCTCAATAGATGCAGAAAATCATTGGAAAAAAAAAAAAAAACACCCTTTCATGATTAAAAAAAAAAAAAAAAACTTTCATGAGTTCCCTTCATGGCTCAGCAGTTAATGAACCCGACTAAGATCCATGAGGATGCAGGTTCAATCCCTGGCCTTGCTCAGTGGGTTAAGGACCCAGCATTGCTGTGAGCTGTGGTGTAGGCCAGCAGCTGTAGCTCCAATTTGACCTCTAGCCTGGGAACTTACATATGTCACAGGTGTGCCCCTAAAAAGAAACAAAAAAATTTTTTTCAACAAATTGAATATAGAAAGAATGTACCTCAACACAATAAAGCCCATATACAAAATACTCACAGCTAACATCACACTCAATAGTCAAACGTTTGAAGCTTTTCTTCTAAGGTCAAAACAAGACAAGGATGCCAAGTCTCATTACTCCTACTCAACATATTACTGGAAGTCATAGCCATAGCGATCAGGTAAGATAAAGAAATAAAAAGCATCCAAATCAGAAAGGGGGAAGTAAAACTATCTTTATTTGCCGATATTATGCTCTTATATGTAGAAAACCCTAAAGACTCCACCAAGAAATTGTCATAGTTAATCAATGAATTCAGCAAAGTCAAAGGATATAAAATACAGAAATCAGTTGTACTTTTTTATACTAACAGTAATTAAACATCTGGGGGAAAAATCCCATGCATGACAGCAACAAAAACAATAAAATACTTAAGAATGAATTTAACTAAGGAGATGAAAGCTTTAAGACTTTGATGGAAGAAATTGAAGACACATAAATGGAAAGATATCCAATGTTTCTGATTGGAAGAAATTATATTATTAAAATGTCTATACTGTTCAAAGCCATCTATAGATTCAATGAAATTTCAAATTTCTTTCTTTTATTTATTTATTTTTTTGTCTTTTTAGGGCTGCACCTGCAGCATATGAAGGCTCCCAGGCTAGGGGTCTAATTGGAGCTGTAGCCACCAGCCTACACCACAGCCACAGCAATGCCAGAACTGAGCCACTTCTGCAGTCTACACCACAGCCCACGGCAATGCCAAATCCTTGACCCACTGAGTGAGGCCAGGGTTCCAACTGCAACCTCATGGTTCCTAGTCAGATTCATTTCCTCTGCACCACAATGGGAACTCTGATTTCTATCAAATTTCCAAAGGCATTTTCACAGAAACAGAAAAAACAATCCTAAAATTAGTATGTAACCACTAAAAACCCTGAATAGCCAAAGCAATCCTGAAAAAGAAAAATAAAACTAGAGGCATCATATTCCTGATTTCAAACTATACTACAAAGCCATAGTAATCAAAACCATAGACCAATAGACCAGAAATGAGAGCCCAAAAATAAAACCATGCATACATGACCAACTAATATGTGGCCACAAAACTTGGAAAGGATAGTCTCCTCAATAAATAGCATTGGGAAAACTGGATAACTACATGCAGAAAAATGAAACTGAACCACTATCTTCATACCACTCACACGGTTTAACTCAAAATGGATTCGATACTTAAATGTAAGACCTGAAACTGTAAAACTCCTAGAAGAAAACACAGGGTAGCTTCTTGACATTAGTCTTGGCAATGATTTTTTTTTTTTTTTGGATATGACACCAAAAGTACAAGCAACAAAACTGAACATCCACAAGTGGGACTACACAAAAATAAAAGACTTCTGCACAGCAAATCAATCAACAAAATGAAAAATCACCCTATGATGTGGGAGAAAATATTTGCAAACCATCAGATGAGGGTTTAATATCCAAAATATATAAAGAACTCATACAATCCAATAACAACAACAATTTTTGAATGGGCAGGAAGCTGAATAGATATATTTTTCTAAAGAAGACATATACATGGCCAACAGGTACATGAAAAGATGCTCAACATCACTAATCATCAGGAAAATGCAAATCAAAACCACAATGAGATATAACCTCACATCTGTTAGAATGGTCATCATCACAAAGACAAGAGGTAAGAAGTGCTGGTGAGGATGGGGAGAAAAAGGAATTCTGTGCACTGGTGGCGAGAACGTAAATTGGTGCAGTCATTATGGAAAGCGGCATGGAGGTTCCTCATGAAGTTAAAAATAGAACTGCCATGTGATCCAGCAATTCCACTTCTGGATATTATGCAAAGAAAATAAAAATGCGAACTCAGGAGTTCTGGTCGTGGCGCAGTGGTTAACGATTCCGACTAGGAACCATGAGGTGGCGGGTTCGGTCCCTGCCCTTGCTCAGTGGGTTAATGATCCGGCGTTGCCGTGAGCTGTGGTGTAGGTTGCAGATGCGGCTCGGATCCCGCGTTGCTGTGGCTCTGGCGTAGGCCGGTGGCTACAGCTCCGATTCAACCCCTAGCCTAGGAACCTCCATATGCCGAGGGTGCGGCCCAAAGAAATAGCAAAAAGAGAAAAAAAAAAAAAAAAAAAACACGAACTCAAAAAACCATTCATCCTCTGTGCTCACTGCACCATTATTTACAATAGCTAAGATATGGAAACAATCTAGTGTCAATCAATGGATGAATGGATAGAGAAGCTAGGGCATATAGAGGGAAATATTATTAAGCCATAAGAAAGAATGAAATCTTGCCATTTGTGACAACATAAATGGACCTTGAAGGCATTGCGTTAAGTGAAAGAAGTCAGACAGAGAAAAATAAATACTGAACGATTACGTTTCCATGTGGAATCTAAAAAAGCTAAACTTGCAGAAGCTGCAGGTAGAACTGGTTACTGGGGGCTGCTGCTGGCGGAAATGGGGAGAAGTTCATCAAGGAACACAGCCTTCCTGTTAGAAGATGAATCAGTTCTGGGGGGCTAATGCACGGCATGGTGATTAGACTTAACAAAAACTGTGCTGTACACTTCAAAGTTACTAAGATAGTAGATCTTAAATGATCTCACCACAAAAAAAAAACAAAACAACCTGTAATTATGGAACATGATAAGAGGTGTTAGTTACTGGTGGTTTGTTTTTTTGTTTGTTTGTTTGTTTGTTTTGTTCTTTTTGCCTTTTCTAGGGCTGCTTCCCACGGCATATGGAGGTTCCCAGGTTAGGGGTCCAATCAGAGCCATAGCCACCGGCCTACACCAGAGCCACAGCAACTCGGGATCCAAGCCGCCTCTGCAACCTACACCACAGCTCGCAGCAACACCGGATCCTTAGCCCATGGAGCAAGGCCAGGGATCGAACTCGCAGCCTCATGGTTCCTAGTTGGATTCGTTCACCACTGCGCCAGGAGGGGAACTCCCTAATGGTGGTTTTATATGTACATATATATCTCAATAAACACACTGAACACCTTAAACTTATACAATATTATAGTCATGGGTACCTCAGTAAAGCTGCGGAAGGGAGCTGAGGCGCCGGGGGCACAGGGATGCAGGGGGAGAGGTGGGGATGGAGCGGAGAGCGAGAAGAGGGCTCCAGCGCGACGCGCTTGAAGGGCCGTGGAAAGGAGTTAAATTCCAAAGACAAGGCATAAAGACAACGTGATGAATCTAACACGCAGTGGATAGCGGTCCGCCTTGGAAAGGAAGGAAATTCTGCCAGCTGCACCATATGGATGAACCCGGGGGACATGAAGTGAAATAAGCCCCTCACCAAAAGACCAACACTGTCTGATTTCCACTTGGACCTGGAGCAGTTAAATTCCTAGACAGAAAGCAGGTGGTAGTGGCCCCAGGGCTGGGAGAGGAGGGGGAAAGGAGGGGTTGCTCAGTTGGCACAGATTTCAGTTTTGCAGGAGAGAAGAGTTCTGAAGTTTGGTTGCACAACAATGTGGGTGTGCTGAACTCCACTGAACTGTACATTTAGAAATGGTTAAGATGCTAAATTTATGTTCTGCGTACTCTGCCACAACGAAAAATTTGAAATCCAGGTGTTTTCATTATGGCTCAGTGGTAACAAACCTGACCAGTATCCATGAAGACATGGATTCGATTCCTGGCCTCCTTTGGTGGGTTAAGGATCCTGAGTTGCTGGGAGCTGTGGTGTGGGTCACTGATGCGGCTCAGATCTGGTGTGGCTGTGGCTATGGTGTGGGCCGGCAGCTGCAGCTCTGATTCAACCCCTGGCTGGGAATTTCCATATGCTGAGGGTATGGCCCTAAAAAGACAAAAACAAAAACAAAATTAAATCCAAAGACAAAGGAGACTCTCAGCAGAGCTGGGCTAGGCAGGGCAGAGAATGATGTGATTTCCATTTCCAAAAGTTCCCTCTAGAAACGTCACTTTGTTATTATTAATCAATGCATTTTCTCAATTAGGACAAATTAGATTTTCTCGGCAAGCAATTATTATGGAATAGGTGTAAACTGTGATTGCCCCTCACCTATGGGGAGGTTGATTAAGATACAAAACTGAGATGAGGCTCATTTTCATGCTGTCATACTGCACTATTTGGTCCAAACTCAAGAATCTTAGAGGTGAGTTTTCCTCTAGTTCATTTCTTTTTTTCTTTTTTTTTTTTTTTTGGTCTTTTTAGGGCCACACGCGTGGCATATGGAGGTTCCCAGGCTAGGCATCCAATCCGAGGTGTAGCTGCTGGCCTACGCCACAGCCACAGCAACACAGGATCCGAGCTGCATCTGTGACCCACACCACAGCTCAGGGCAATGCCAGATCCTTAACCCACTGAGCGAGGCCAGGGATTGAACCCACATCCTCACAGATGTTAGTCAGGTTTGCTAACCACTGAGCCATGCCGGAACTCTTCTAGGTCATTTCTATAGAGGATCAGTTGTGCTAGAATCACTACTAATCGCTACTACTTGGTTTGCATAGAGTTCTTCAAGTAGCTAGGAGTTTGTTTTACCCCCTTAGAGCGGCTATTAGATCGGGAAATAAAATTGTTTCTAAGGTTTTTAAAAATACTCTGCTGTGAAGATCATGGGCTGTGGTCTACACGTCATCCCATCACAGAGCCCATCCCAGTGCCAGCACACACAGCTATCACACTGGGCATTCCTGATCATTGTGCTAGTCAAGGGTTATGTCTGGGGTTTGAGTGACAGCTATCAGTGAGACAAAAAATGACCTCTGACCCGGAAGCACTCAGTATGACCCTCAAAAGTTAAAGCTGTGCTGCAAATATCTGAGGAGCCCCTCATGAGTCTATTATCAGTGAAAGTCTGCAGGTAGTTCTTGAACCTTTCCCTCCATCTATGTCTATTCCCAGTCCTTCAAAGATACTCTAGTGTTGTTACAGTTTTGTAAGTGAAAAAGTTCCGGAGATCTATTGAACAACAATGTGAGTACACTCAATACTACTGAACTCTACATTTGAAAATAAAATGGGGAGTTCCCTAGTGGCCTAATGGTTAAGGATCCTCCATTGTCATTGCTGTGATACAGGTTCAATCCCTGGTCTGGGAACTTCTGCATGCCACAGGCCTGGCCAAATAATAAAAATAATAATAATTATGTACATTTTACCACAATTTTATTTTATTTTATTGCCTTTTAGGGCTGAACATGTGCCACATGGAAATTCCCAGGCTAGGGGTCGAATCAGAGCTTCAGCTGCCAGCCTACACCAGAGCTCACGGCAATGCTGGATCCTTAACCCACTGAGTGAGACCAGGGATTGAACCCTCAACCTCATGGATGCTAGTCAGTTTCATTACTGCTAAGCCGCAACAAGAACTTCCTTAAAAAAAATTTTAATGTCAACAACTTGAAGTCCATTAATGCAGCAGTAAAGCAGCAGATTCTGCCTGTGCTTATTTTCTTAATTGTCCTCATTAGAAGACGGGGTATAAGAATTTACCACTTACGAAGAATGTTTTGTTTTATCTACAATGGTAACAATGAACTGTGGGAACAAAGGCATGAATCTAAGCACAGCAGATCAACCTGTCAGGTTCAACCATATTCCTTGGATATGCAGATGGTCTCATAAAGTCAGCAATAGGTCATCCCCAATCCTAGAACCACAGAACTGATATGTGCAGCCCTATACCTCCTCTAGTCTGGGCAGGGACTCCTAGAGAAGTGAAGAGAAAGCTCTGGCCTTCAGCCTGATTTCTCTGGGGCCAACAGGGAGAACCAGTGCAGATGCAACACACGGCCACAAGGGGGAGGTCTAAGTCCGAATCAGGGTTAATCTGTCTCCTGGATTTGTAGCCTGCGTGCTCTAGGCATTTTTCTTTCCTGTTCTTTCCTCTCCTGTAAAGGGTCTTAATTTAGACATGACACACCAAAAAAAAAAGTTGTTTGTTAAATACAATTTTCTGTTCTGCATGAGATTTTTTCCCTTTAGCAGGAAAAATATCTACTACTTTATACTTACGAAGCCCCTTCCTATATCTTTGCGTGAGCTAGTGGCCTCACGTGCAAGAACATTTCTCTCACTTGCACTAAAGGTTTTGAAGCTTTCAGAAGATATCAAAGAATTTAGTGTCAAAACACACAGAACTTGCCATAGGGGTGGGTGCTGGCTCTGCTGTTTGCTTCAGGGTTTTAGCTCACTCTGTGACAGAGGCCGTGCAGGATACACAGGTGGATAGGTCCAAAGGAGCTATCAGAAAACACAGGTTGGGGAGTTCCCCTCATAGCTCAGCAGGTTTAGAACCCAAAATAGTACCCATGAGGATGAAGGTTCAGTCCCCTGCCTCGCTCAGTGGGTTAAGGATCCAGCAAGCTGTGACGGAGACCTCAGATGTGTCTCAGATGCGACGGTGTAGGCTGGCACCGGCAGCTATAATTTGACCCCTAGCCTGGGAACTTCCATATGGCGCAGGTGAGGCCATTAAAAAGATTTTTTTAATAAAAAAAGAAAGAAAACTCAGGGTGGGGAAGTGTGTGGGGGCATCGTGTTTGCCGAAGCTCACAGAAAACACAGAAGAGCAACACAGCAATGCTATTCTTTTCTAAGTCGTCTTAGAAAGCACCATCCCAAAGAGTATCTTGCTGACACTATAGGGCCTTCCTGTGGAAAATGGGGGGCCATGAAGATATTTTAAGCAGGGACTAAGGTACCTGGGTTCTAGAAAGATCCTTGGGCAGCCATGTGGTAGTCAAATAACAGAGGGGCAAGATGCTGAGAAGAGACAGTTAGGGACACTGCCATGTCCAGGTGGGAGACAATAAAGTTGAGGTACTGGGAACGGAGATAAGAGGACGGGGAATTACAGGCATGTTGAGAAAACTGGACCCAGTGTGAGGGGCGCAGCTCAAAGAGCAGTCACGGATGACTTGGGTGAACGCACTAAGCCAAGGCTCACAGAAGAAGGACGGGGCCATGGACTGAGCATCAGAGGCCATTCTGAGTGTGAGGTGTCCTTGGCATATTCAGGTGGAGGTGGCCAGGGGGCCACAACCAAGAAGGTCAAGTCCAGCAGGCAGAATAACGGCTCCTCAGAGATGTCTCTGCCCTGATCCCCAAACCTGTGAATGTGTTAACGTACACGGCAAACGGGACCTTGCAGTGTGATCAGGTGACGGATCTTGAGCTGGAGAGAGGAGCCTGAGCTACCCAGGTGGGCCAGTCTAATTACCTGCATCCTCGTAAGCAGAGATTCTTGCCGCGCTGCGGCCAAGGGGAGACGTGACTATGGAAGAAGGGTCAGAGACAGGCCACATTGCTGGCTTTGAAGGTGGAGGAAAGGAGCCAGAGCTTGGAATGTGGGCAGCCTCGATGATGGAAAAACCAAAAAAAAAAGGATTTTTCCCCTGAAGCCTCCAGAAAGGACCACGGTCCTGCCAATACCTTTACTGTAGCCGCATGGGACCCACGTTGGCCTTCTCTGACCTCCAGATCATAAAAACACTCAATCAGTTGGGGTTGTTGAAAGTCATCAGGCTTGTGATCATTTGTTGCAGCAACAGTAAGAGACCAAGACACTGATGAGAGACTGCGCTGCCGCCCGGCCCAGGGCCCACTGTCAGCAGACTTACCCTCGTGATGCTCAGTGCACCCACATTCTCGCTGTAGGAGGTAGTGCCATTCCCGGTCCCCCAGGCCCCTGCCAGCAGGCAGCCCAGGCCCTCAATGCCGATGCCTCTGTTGATGGCGTGCCTCGGAGGGGGTGGCGCCCCCACCAGGCGGGCACAGGCGTAGTAATCGCCTACGGACTCCACCATGGAGGAGATCACCCCCGCGATGATCCCAAAGACCCCAGCCAGGCTGATGGTGGGGAGGCCCCACTGTCCTGCAAAGGCAATGCAGGGGGAATATGAATCTGGAAGATCGCGGGCTGCTCAACCCCAAAAATGTCATCGCCCGAGGATTCTCTGGAAGGCTTTAAAGACCAAGCAACACGTCTTCCAACCCCACAACTGTCCTGCGGCTTTGTCTCCCACCCCTGCCCTGCCATGCCCCAAACTTGAGGTCGCTGTGCACAGACAGAGGCAGCAATAGGGTCTGTTCCAGGGAAGGTCTTGAAGCATTTCAAGGCCAAGATTCTGATTCGGGGTGGCCCTAGCTCCCCAGTCCAGGAGGCCAGGCCAGCCCTTGCCGGAACCTGGTTATTGATACACCCTAGACCAAGAACTGCACGGAAAGGAGAAGTGGCCTCAGCAATAGCCTTGACCACCAGCCCAGAAATGTTCTATTTTCGTCCCAAGCCACCCTTGGAGCCACCACCTGCAGAAGGAGACCCAAAGTCTGGCTAGGGGGTGGGGACCTCTTTGTCCTCTCCCCACCCCCAGGCTCTGGGGTCTGAGCAAGGCGGAGGAGGAGATGAAGTGTGGGCCAGCTGGGAGGCAGGCCTGGGAGCGGGAGCCTTTGGGCAGCCACTCCCAAGGCGTCCTTAAGACAGCCTAAGGGTCTTCTTCTCTTGGGGGTTCATATGGACTCCCGGGGCTGACCCTCCTTGTCAGATGCCGGAGAAAATCCCTCTCTGGCTCTGTTCAACTCCCCCTCCAGTGCCCTGGCCCCATGGGTAGTCCTGGGAAACATGTGTCCCAGGCAAAAAGATCCCCGCCTTCTCTTTACCTGGGTAAGGGACGCGAAACCAAGGAGCCTGGCTCAGGACGTTGCCTTTGGTGTCGGTACGAGCCAAGTACCCATAGGCTGTGGGTGCCGAGGGTAGAGCGTTTGTGATGGTGAGCACGAAGCAGAGCAGCCACGAGAGGCAGAGCGCCAGCAGCACCTGCGAGAAGGAGGGGCCCTTCACACTCGGCCCCGCCCCCGGCCCGCCGTGGCCCCGCCCACGTCCCCCCTCCCGGAGGGGCTGGGCAGAGGAGGGAGATCAGGAGAGCTCTTTGAAACAAGCAAGTGTTGGGTGAGGAGCCCTTCCAAAGACAACAGGAATCAGCTGTGTCAGCGGCTAGTTAGCACACTAAAGAAAGACTGAAAACAAACCACGGGGAGCCCTCGTGTCAAACAGAGGCAGGAAGGTCTAGGAAAGTGGACACAGCTTGGGGCAGAAGGTTTGCAATCTGGCTCTCTTTCTACTGTTTGCTGATCACGTGACCTTGGATCAACCTTCCTGAGCCTCAGTGGCCTCATCTTTACAATGGAATCATAACCATTGCTCTGCAGCGCTTGAAGCAGGATTTCTTAAAGGTCCTTGAATATAGATTTTTAATCTCTGGTCGTAGAGCCCCCGAAATCTGTATTTTCAGCTATACCCCCATGTGATTTTTAAAGCTTTTTATTTTTTCTATGATTGTTGACTTACAATGTTCTGTCAATTTCTACTATAGAGCAAAGTGACCCAGTAATATATATATATGTGTGTGTGTGTATATATATATGTATATATATATACACACACACATTCATTTCCTCACATTATCCTCCATCATGCTCCATCACAAGTGGCTAGATATAGTTCCCTGTGCTAGAACAGCAGGATCTCATTGCTTAACCCATGTGATTTTTATGCACACTGAATTTTTGGACCCCCTGGCCTACAGGGTTGTTGAAGGATCACTGAAATCACGTGGAAGTGTCTTTCCACAATGGAGAATGTCAAGAGATAAATTAAACCCTGACAATATTTGTGTGTGGCTGGCCGCTGCACCTGCTTGACAGGGTAGAGCAAATTCAACAGGGAAGGCTCTGAGAAAGGAGGCACCAACATCATCAGGGCACATCTGGATTAGCCAAGAACCCCGGAGAAAGAATCTGATCTAAGCAACTTGGCCCTTAGTTCCGCTTCCTTAGCGGTGAGCCTGGCTGTCTCCCCCAGCGCCACGGCCCGGGGACGCGGGAAGGCTGTCCCGCCCCTGTGCCCAGGGCAGCGACCTGCTCTCTGCTCCTGGGAGAGAAGCCTTGAGGAAAGAGCTGGACCGCATCACACCCACAGACAGGGGGCGCTCCCACCATCCGAGGGGCGATGAAGGGAGGCTGAGGAGCCGAGGCCACGGCAGGTGGAGAGCATTGACTCGGGGGTCCGCTGGGAGCGCAGGAGGCTGACCCTCACTCTCCAGGTGGGTCAACTAGGAATGGCAAGGGGTCAGGGGGCTTCTTACAGGAAAGACCTGAAACAGGTAGAACTTAGAGGTGTGACACTTCTTCTCTCGTCCGTAAACAGGCACCGGCACCGCGATGTTTTTCAGGTACTGGGAAAACAGCACGATGAGGAAGATGGTCCTGAAACAGAAACAAACCACACCCAACCTGGCAAGCTGGGGCTCCTCCTGAGCGAGGGTCCAGGAAGCTGGGCCACCACGTGTCTCTGGGACTGGGTGGGAGGCAGGGGTTCTGCTGGGAGGGTGCCCATTCAGGCAGCGTCCTGCCAGCGCTGAAAGGTGGGGATGGGGGGTGTCCCTCTCAGAAGTTGCTAGTGGCTAGTGGAAAGGGGACCACTGTTCCTTGGGGCCTGAGAAATGGGCATGGCCGCTGCATAGATTCAGCAGTTGGAGCCAGTGAGGCCAGGGTCAGAGGCCACTTGGCTCCCAGGTGGTTCCGCATGTCCTTGTGGCCAGACCACGGTGGACAGAGTGAATGAGCACACCCAGGGTCATCCCTGAGTCCCTCTGAAGCTCCCTTTAAATGCTGAAGGCCTCTTTTTTCTGGGAAGTCTTCCTCTCCTACAGCTGGCTGTCACCATCCCCTCCCCTAACAAGCCTGGCACTCTGTGACTCATCACTGTCTCCTGGTGTCACAGGTCCTTGGATCCAAGTCGCATCCCTCTCCTACACTACAAAATGCTTGGGAGCTGGGGCCATGGACTTTACACCCTTCCCAGGTGTCAGAGGTTTACAAACATTCGCTCAGGGAGAACCTAGGAGGAGGCAGGACGGCCAGCATCAGTTGTCTGTGAACCTGCACTAAAGTGTGCTTGTACACTGCTTGTGATGAACTCATTTTCTGTGAGGGCTAATTACATCATAAATACTAAGAACCTATTCTAGGAGTTCCCGTTGTGGCTCAGAGGTAACGAATCTGACTAGTATCCATGAGGACACAGGTTCGATCCCCAGCCTCGCTCAGTGGGTTAAGGATCCAGCCTTGCCGTGCGTGAGCTGTGGTGTAGGTCACAGGCACGGCTTGCATCTGGTGTTGCTGAGGCTGTGATGTAGGCCAGCCCCTAGCCTGGGAACCTCCCTAGGCCATGGGTGTGACCCTTAAAGAAAAAAAAAAGGAAAAGAAAAAAGGAGTAATATATTCTAAGTAGCCATTTCACCACTTTTTAAGATATTGCAATATTCATGGAAGTATATGTAAACCACCAGGGTTTGCCAGCATCCAGGACTCATTCTTCTTCCCGGGTCATTTCCCCCAAAGAACTGAGAGGGCACTCCCTCCCGGGCGGGTACTTACGTGGCCGCGATCCCCCAGTGGATCCCGGCGTCATTGCCGGCGGAATCGAAGAGGGGCAGAGCCATGAGGGCGATGGTCGGAGCGATGGTCAAGGGGCCGATGAAGCGCATGAGGAAGCCTATGAGGCCCGAGAAGCCCACCAGCATCTGGACACAGGAAGCGACCAGGATGGCTCCCTGCAGCTGAAAGGGAAGCGTGCGGCTCAGCACCCGGGCGCCTGTGCTGGGACCAGGGGGCCTCAGCCTGGCGCAGGCCACCGGCAACGACGGTCGCTTCAGAGGCAGCGCAGGGGCAAGGCTGGACCCCACAGGAACTGGCGGCAGGTGAGCTCTGACCTCACTCCTCTATCCAGTCCTCTATTTCCAACTGCCTGTTGGACATTGTCACTTAATGTGAAGTCTTCCAGGAAGCAGACTTCAAGACTATCGTTATTTTTGGTCACAACTGGGGCACGTTTGTTCCGGGGCCAGAGAGGGAACCTGCGCGGCAGGTGCGGCCGGTGCCGTATCCTTAACCCGCGGCGCTTCACCGGAACTTCCACGAGACTCGCTATGGATCCTGGCGCTAATGCGGATAACTTGTAATACTGGCATCACCCCGTAGTGTACCGAACATCTTGCTGCTTTCTTTTTCTCTGATTTCCTGCTTTCTATTGCAGATGTTGGCAGAGGTTTTCTGCAAGGGACCAGGTAGTCACTGTTTGAGGCTCAGCTGAAACGTTTCCAGACACGATGTGAACAGATGGACCTGGCTGTGTTCCAATAAAACTCCTCTGATGGGCATTGAAATCTGAATCTTGTATAATTTTGACATGTCATAAAGTATTACTCTTCCTTTGAATTTTTTTTTTGACTGTTTAAAATATAAAACCATTTGTAGCTTGTGGGCTATACCGAAAAGCAAACAAAAAACAGGCAACTGGCCAGATGCGGCTCATAGGTCATATAGTTCGCCAACCCCTGATACATTGACTGATGGAGTTTACTACCCTTCTCCTTTTTTACTTTACGAATTTGGATGTTATACATTCTATTTCATCCCTGAAAACTTTCCTTGCTTTGAAGTCTACTTTTTCTGAAAAGAAAGAAGTCTGACTCCTGCTTTCTTCTGATTAGTATTAACATGGTGTTTTTGTCTCTATCCATTTACCTTTCATCTATATGTGTCTTTAGATTTAAGGTAGGTTTTTTCTGGACAGCATATGGTTGGGTCTTGTTTTTTGACCCACTCTGACAATCTCTGTCTTTTATTTTATTTTTGCTTTTTAGGGCTGCACCCACAGCACATGAAAGTTCCCAGGCTAGGGATCGAACTGAAGCTACAGCTGTCGGTCTACACCACAACTACAGCAACACAGGATCTGTGACCTACACCACAGCTCACACTAGATCCTTAAGCCACTGAGCGAGGCCAGGGATCTAACCCACATCCTCATGGGTGCTAGCTGTATTCATTACTACTGAGCCAGGATGGGAACTCCAATCTGTATTTTAATCAGTGCTTTAGACCAATGGCATTCAAAGTTCTTTATTGATATAGTTAGATTAATAGCTACCAAATCCGTTATTGTTTTCTAATTGTTACCCTTGTTCTTTGTTTCTACTTTTGTCTTCCACTCTTTTTCTCCCTTTCATGGGTTTGTTTCGTTTTGTTTTGGCTGCACCCAAGACATGTGCAAATTCCCAAGGCCAGGGATTGAATCCATGTCACAACAGCTTCTGAGCTGCTGCAGTAACGACCCCAGTTCCTTAACCCACTACACCACAAGGGAACTCCCCTTTTGTGGTTTTAATTGAGCTTTTTATAAGATGTCATTTTCTCTCCATTCTTAGCATTGGTTATCCTTTGTTTTCCCTTTATGGTTGCCATAGAGTTTGCAATATACATTTACAACTAATGCAAGTGCACTTTCAAATAACACTCTACCACTTTATGAGTGGTGTGAGCACCTTACAGTAACAGAGCCACCCTAAGTTCTCCCACCTGGCCTTTTAATCATTGCTGTCATTCAAGTCACTTGTACATAACATACACAAGCACATAAATTTTTAGTTTTGCAGGTTTTTTTTTTTTTTTTGGTTTTTTAAAGGGCTGCACCCACGGCATATGGAAGTTCCCAGGCTAGGGGTCAAATTGGAGGTGAGCTGCAGGCCTAGGCCATAGCCACAGCAAGGCAGGATCTGAACCGCATCTGTCACTTACAGCACAGCCCCTGAGCAGGGCCAGGGATTGAACCCACACCCTCATAGATACTAGCTGGATTCAATACCGCTGAGCCACAACAGGAACTCCTTATATAAATTTTTGAAAACCGTATTACCAGAAGGTGAAGTTTAAACTGGTCTAATGTATTGAAAACTGAGCTTGCCTGCATCTCTTCCTAGTTTTCTATTTTTTCTGCTATTATTTTCTTTAAATACAGTCCTTGTTTACTTATCCTCTCCGTTACCTTTTTTTTTTTTTTTGGTCTTTTTGTCTTTTCTAGGGCCACACCTGCAGCATATGGAGGTTCCCAGGCTAGGGGTCTAATCGGAACCGTAGCTGCTGGCCAATACCACAGCCACAGCAACACAGAATCCAAGCCACATCTGCGACCTACACCACAGCTCCCGGCAACACCAGATCCTTAACCCACTGAGCAAGGCCAGGGATCGAACCGGCAACCTCATGGTTCCTAGTTGGATTTGTTTCCACTGTGCCAGGATGGGAACACCTCTCTGTTACTTCTTATATCCCAGGAAGTAATGACATTCTATTGGTCCTATATTTGCCTCATTTGCATTGGTGGCCAGTATTGTGATGTACAGTTGGACCACTAACCACCAGTGGTTTCAAGCCTTGAGATGTGTGTAAACAAATACACCTCTGTGAAACATGGAAAATCTACCTTAAATTCCAATAGGTTAGGAGTTCCTGTTGTGGTGCAGTGGAAATGAATCCAACTAGGAACCATGAGGTTGCGGGTTCGATCCCTGGCCTTGCTCACTGGGTTAAGGATCTGGCATTGCCACCAGCTGTGGAGTAGGTTGCAGACGCGGCTCAGATCCTGTGCTGCTGTGGCTTTGGTGTAGGCTGGCAGGTGTAGCTCTGATACAGCTCCTAGCCTGGGAACCTCCCTATGCTGCGAGTGCGGCCCTAAAAAGAAAAAAAAAATTCCAATAGCCTGGCTCAGGGAATTAAACCAATCCATCAATTAATAAAGGGAGGTTGAAACTTGCAAGAACTTTCCCTGGTTTACAGCACTGGTGAAAAATATCCGACCAGCAGATGGAGCTAAAATACCACCCGCACTTTCATGGCTACTGGTCTGTTCGGCGCTGAGTGGCAAAGGGCACTCCCTTTACTTTTTTTCATAACAACTTTTTAAAATGTAAAAACCTGAGTTCCCACTGTGGCTCAACAGGTTAGGAATCTGACTAGTACCCGTGAAAGATGTAAACCAATCCCAGGCCCCGCTCAGTGGGTGAAGGATCCGGTGTTGCCATGAGCTGTGGAGTAGCCGGCAGCTGCAGCTCCCATTTGAACCCTAGCCTGGGAACTTCTATATGGGGCAAGTGCAGCCCTAAAAAGAAAAAAATAAAATAAAATGTAAAAACCATTCTTAATTGCTGGGCAGTAAAGACACAGATTACAGGTTGGATTTGGTCCAAGAGCCATAGTTGGCTGAGTCCTGATTCCAAGGACTCCACGTATCACAAACACAGAAATAAACAGTAAATGTATTAAAACGTGGTCGTGTCTGTCACTTGGGACAGGAATGATTCGAGTGGCACAAGGGCTTAGGTAGGAGGAGAGACAAATGAATTTGAAACAGCTTTCTTCTCCCATAGTGTGAGGCCAGAGATTCTTGCCTAAGAAATTACAGTTCCTGGTAGGTGTAAGTGAAAGGGAAACCCTGCCTCTGGCATCTAGCAGAGCAGGGTAAAGAAGCTGATGAGATAAAATTTATATTCCGAGGAAGGACAAGAAAGAAATTAAACATAAAATTCTCTCTGTGTCTTTGGGCCTCCTCGCTCCTCCCTACTGTACAGTTAGCACATGCCTTAACCGGCGCTCCCCAGAGATGGGACAGCTCACTCTGCTGTAAAGATCAAATTTTTTTTTTCTTTCTTCCAATGCTGGTGATACAACTTTTTTTTTTTTTTTTTTTTTTTGGCAGTGCCCACTGTGTGTGGAAGTTCTAGGAATGGAACCTGAGCTCCAGCAGTGACAGTGCTGGATCCTTAACCCACTAGGCAACAGGGAACCCTGTGACGTAACTTCTTAAAACATTCTTTTTTTTTTTTTTTTTGGTTTTTTAGGGGCCGCATATGCGGCATATGGAAGTTCCCTTCCCAGGCTAGGGTCAAACCAGAGCTGGAGCTGCCAGCCATAGCCACAGCCACAGCAACATGGGATCTGAGCCACATCTTCGACCTATACTGCAGTTTGTGGCAACACGGGATCCCTAACCCACTGAGCAAGGCCAGGGATTGAATCCTGCATCCTCACGGATACTAGTCAGGTTCATTACCACTGAGCCACAACGGGAACTCCAAGACTAGTATTCTTTCCCAGCTCTGCAGGCTGCTCGCTTTGTACTGCTTACCTCGAGGTACAAAGTTCATCCTTGATATTCCTGTAAAATATCAGTACGTCATCGATAAGCAAAGCTGTCTCAAAAACATCTACGACTATGCTTTCTACTTCTAGCAGGGGGAAGAGTTATCAGAGCTTTCTGAAAATCTGCTTCCTGGGTTATAATCTTCAGTTTGGCATGAATAAAATTCTCATTTTTTCCTTCTTAACTTGATGGTTAATTGTATTTTCATCAACACATCCCACTGCTTATTCTTTTTTTTTTTTTTTTTTTGCCTTTTGTCCTTTTAGGGCCGCACCCGCAGCATACGGAAGTTCCCAGGCTAGGGGTCGAATCGGAGCTGTAGCCGCCGACCTACGCCACAGCCACGCCAGATCTGAGCTGTGTCTGCGACCTACACCACAGCTCACAGCAATGCTGGATCCTTAACCCACTGAGCAAAGCCAGGGATTGAACCTGCAACCTCAGGATTTCTAGTCGGATTTGTTTCCGTTACGCCACGACGGGAACTCCCCACTGCTTATTCTTTGCTTAGTTTTAATTTGGATTTACTGAAACCTGATATTGGCTCCCCGGGGAACAGCAGAAAAAAAAAAAACAAACAACTAAAAACACTCAAACCACAGTGATCCGTGATTCATGCTATTGATGCTGTAATAAAACTAGGCTACACCGAAGAGATACATCCTGCTTTGGAAAAGGTGGTACAACACACCGCATCTGGAGACTGACCCATTAACCTGGCAAAAATCCAGGGCTCACCAGTTTAACAAGTGAAATTCTTCAGTATGTCTTAATCAGGAACTACATGGAAAAGTTCTTGAAAGATTGAAAACCCCTGTTAACTCTGGGTCCACCCTGAGTAAAAAAACGGAAGCACAAGGACTTAATAGATCAACGACATACACCCAAACCTGGGTGCACTGCTGGACTGTACTCAGAGCCCAGAAACATGCAAAAAGGCTATTTTTGAAAGGGAAGAAAAGCAGAAGGTTCTGGCTGCAATTCACAAGGGATAGCTCAGACTGGTCCAGACTGGCATCCGTACCAGCACCTCGCTCCTGAGATATCAGAAGGGTCGGTGGCGGAGTGCATACTCCGTAAGGACTGACCCTGGCAGGTACATGCAGCTCTGCGTGGGATATTGGGTGCAGATGTGGCCCAGAGCAGCTATGCAGCCACTCTCCATTTGAAAGATCATTTCTCACTAGTCCGCTCCTGGGCACTGTTCAGAATGAGACCACTCCTGAATGGTACCAAGTAACTCCAAGATCAGAGATCCTAATCGTATTTTGAGTGATAGCTGAAAGACATTCCAATAAGGAAAGGGCTGTCAACAGGGTTTGCCGACTAAAGGGAAGTAGTTATATTTGGGAAGAGAAGAGGCAGTTGCACAAGGAGGGGTTCACAGGATCCATGAGCAAGTGCTTTCCTGCCCTGGGTGGGCACCAGCTCCAAAGATAACCTAACTCTAGCAGCAGAGCCTTGGATCCCACCATGTGGGTTTTTGAATTCAAAAAGCACTGGCTGGAGTTTTGCTAAAGGTGCTGCTCACCCACCTGAGAAGGGTTAGGACTGGAAATGCAACATTTCAACAGAAGGACCTTGATGGAGGAAGGCAAGCAAATCTAAGTCCAGCCAAGGGACCCAGCCATGTGAGGTACGACGGAGTGCACGCATAAATACCCAGAGTCATCCCCTTGGAACTAAATGGATTCCTGGGCTGCAACCCGTGGACTAGCAGTTTGGTCTGGCAAGTGGATCATAGAAGGCGCTACTGAAATTCCACCTTTTGTGGAATAGGACGTTATAGTCAAGTCTTAAATGCTGGTGGTTCATGTCAACAGCCCATGTCTTAAAAAGAGAAGGGAAGTATGATTTTTCATGTAGTCACTAAGGCCCATGAGATGACATCTAGGGCCACAAGCCATGCACACTGTGGACTCATAGCGTGTACAATCCCACCTCTATCTGAAGCTGCTTGTGTCGCCCAGGGATGATCCCAACAGCAATGGGCACATGTGCCTTTGGTGGGAGAATGCAAGGATATATGGCCCTTCACAGAGCTGGCAGGCTGCCTGTACTGAACATTCCACAGAGAAGAGGAGGGTTTTGTGTGTGTGTGTGTGTCTTTTTGCCTTTTCTAGGGCCATTCCCATGGCATATGGAGATTCCCACGCTAGGGGTCTAATCGGAGCTACAGCTGCCAGCCTACTCCACAGCCACAGCAATGCAGGATCCGAGCCACATCTGTGACCTACACCACAGCTCATGGCACCACCAGATCCTTAACCCACTAAGCAAGGCCAAGGATCGAACCCACAACCTCATGGTTCCTAGTCGGATTCGTTAACCACTGAGCCACGATGGGAACTTCTAGAACAGGAGGTTTTAACACTTTTTGAAACTGGTATGGGAGTTCCTGTTGTGGTTCAGCAGGTTAACAACCCAACATAGTGTCCATGAGGATGTGGGTTGAATCCCTGGCCTCACTCAGTGGGTTAAGGAGCCAGCATGGTCGTAAGCTGTGGCGGGCAACTGCAGCTCCAACTCGACCTCTAGCCTGAGAATTTCCATATGCCACAGGTGTGGCCATTGAAAAAAAATTTAAACTGGTATGGACAGTGTTTTCCGTTTGAGCTTTGCCTATGCTGCAACCAAAGCCCTGGCCCAGGCTACTATAAAGACACTAGCAACCCAGATAGTCCACCTATATGAATATCAACATACATATCAAACAGCTCAAGGGTCACTTTTCACAGCATGGATAGGACAGGAATGGACCAGGAAATAAGAGTATCAAGTCATTTTTTTCATATTTTCTATCACTTCCCAAAAGCAGTGAAGTTATTGCAAAATTAGAGTGTGTACCTGAAGCAAAAAAATGTGGGTGACAAGAGCACAAAGGGCTGGCTTTGCAGGGCAGGGTAGTATAAGATCAGGCCAAACATGATGCACAAAACAGAGTCACCAGTGGAACAGTTTGTAAAGGACTGGTTGGGAAATGAGAGGGTAAAGAAATCCTATTTTCCCAGCACTAGGGAGTTGGTCGAGTTCGCTAAGATAGGAATAATAAGAATCAACTAAACTTGACTTGTTGGAATTCTGATGGTACTTATGGACCAGATTGGAAAGTCTGGTGTTTTCGGGATGCATCCTACCCAGTAGACAGCTTATAGTGACAATATGGTTGTTAAATCAGTTGAACGTCTCTTAGGGAAGGACACACAAGGAGAATTAACAGTATTACTTTTGCTGCCCACTATTTAAAGGCTAGCAGAGAAGGAGCCAACACCTCCTCCTCCAATAGGACCAAGGAAATGGGTTAAGAAGGGCTCCCAGTGGGCAAAAAGAAAGATGGCGGCAGAAAGAACTGGCGTCATCAAAGCATAATCGAATAATCCTACTTTTGCCCTTTGCATTTAAAATGTTGGAAATAAGAAAATGATTTATCAGTCATATTTCTAGATGCATCTTCAATTTGGGATAAGGAGTGCTGGCATCAGAGCTGATTCTACCAAACTCAAGCATATCTAATAAAACTAGACCCAGAGTAGACCGAGCCATACATGAGGGCCATTGAGGAATGGCCATTGCGAAAGTAGCCAGTTCCTACAGTGATGACTGGCACACTTAGGACATGACCTGTTGCTTGAACTTTTGTGTAAGATTAAAATGAATCTTGGACTACTTATGAGTTCATAGGTCATTTACATGATAATGCAACGAAAGTCATGGAAACAATGATAAATAGAAAGTTTACATTGCGATACTGTCTATATTGGGATACTGAACTCTAGTCACCAGCTAATGCGGTCAGCATAGGTGCAAAAATGCTTCCAGGTGGGCAGATGGAGCGAGATGAGGACAGTTATAGTTGACCCTAAATCATTCAATAGCATCAGAAGAGAATGATACGAGTTAACCATCATGCACTCAGCAGAGTGAGTAAAATGAAAAAGATACATGGAAAATGTCGGTGAGAATGTGGAGTGCCTGGAGCTCACTCTCATGTGTTGTTGGTGGGAGTGTAGACTGGAGCATGTAAAAAAATGCATTTGCTGGCGTTTACTAAAGTTGAACGTACCCACTGGGATGGTGAATCCTATGTGTCTGACTGAGCTGAGGGATGTCCAGATGGCTGATAAAACATTTCCAGTGCGTCCGTGAGGGCGCTTCGGAAGAGATTAGCCTTCGAATTGGTGAACTAAGTAGAGCAGATGGCCCTCCCCAACAAGGTGGTGAGTGCCATCCGATCCTTTGAGGGACCCAGGAGAACCAAACACCAGTCAGAGGAAGGGTGAATTCGCTCTCTGCTTGAGCTGAGACGTCCGTCTTCTCCTGCCTTCAGACACCAACTCCTGGTTCTCAGGTATTTGGAGTCAGACCAGGACTCACACCATCACCCCTCCGCTCCCCAGCCCCCCTTCTTTGGAATGTTTTGTCAGCTCTCTTCCTTCTCATTGGTCAAGTGTGGCTAAGGATAGGCTCTTGTTACTGTGTCTGCAGTCTTCCCTCTCCCTTTATCTTTCACATACTGAGGATGTGACCCTTACTGCAGCCACGAGGCTATGAGGACACTGAACGTGGATTGGGCGGGTTGCAGGATGGACCCTGACTGGTCTAAGGCTTGTTAGCCTGACTCTCAGAAATATCTAGGGAAAGATGCTGCTCTAGGTCCATAGCCCTGAGTTCAGGAATGACATTGGTCCAGTTCTAGTGAGCTTGGGGGTGGCAGTGCTGATGACAAAAAGTAAGAGCTATATTCATGCCTGAGCAAATGACCTAGGACTGGAACCCCATCATTAGAAGGGGCTTGTGTAACTCTGCCCCTGTTCCAGAGGAGGTGGTCCTGAGCCTGGCTCCAGGCCCACATATTTATGGTCAAGCTGGGAGGGCAATAGCTGGGCTTCCTGTAGAGCTCAGGTGACCTTCACTCCCTCGTACAGTATCACACCCACGGGCCATCCTTGACCCCTTTAGCCCTATGCCAGCTGAGGATGTCGGAGTCTGAGAGCTATCGAGTCTCCTGTCCCTGAGGGTGTGGCTGAGCTCTCTGCTGGGAATCCTGTGTGCTGACTTCTTTCCCTATTATTTAGATAAGCCAACCTGGAGTGTGGCCAAACTTCAGAGCCTGCTTCAAGGCCAACGGTTCCTTTCCCTGGATAATACAATGGAATCAAGCAGGCTCCAGATTCCACACCCAATAAGCAGAAAGGCACAACCCTCCAAAGTGGGGGGACTAAGCAGACAGTACCCACTAACAAAATGGAAGAGGCAGGCCTGGCCTACACATCGGTTTTCCCATTCATCTGAGCCTACTGTGGGTATCTGGCAATATGGGGCTTGTGCATCGACAGCACAAGAATGTAGAAGAATGTCTGGAAAATTCTAAGTGCTCAGGAACTATGATCTGCTGCCACCGCCACCGCCATCGTCACTATGATGTGTCTCTCTTCTGGTTACAGTCCTAGCACTTAGCACAACACTTGGCAGGTATCACGATGTTCGCTGGCTTAATATAAAACAGGAGTACGGCCCCTACCCTCTCTGCCTCCCAGGACTGGCTGGGGAAGTACCCGAGCTCCTCCTCCTTGAAATACGTGACTATTTCCAAGCAAACCTGTTTTCACTCTCCATCCCTTCCAGCCAGCAGCCACAATCCCTATCTTGCACATCACCCTGTTCTGTTCTCTTCATTGCACTTACAGCTTCCCAAAAGTTTCCTTTTCTATTTATTTACTAGAGTGTTTCTCCCTCCCACCCTGCCCCACCATATACACACACTGGAATGTTAGTTCCATGGAGGGCAGAGTCCTGGTCTGTCTTATCAGAGCCATATCTTTTTTTGCCTTTTGTCTTTTTAGGGCTGCACTCATGGCATATGGAGGTTCCCAGGACAGGGATCAAACTGGAGTTACAGTTGCCAGCCTACACCACAGCCACCAGATCCAAGCCGCGTCTGCAACCTACACCACAGCTCACAGCAATGCTGGATCCTTAACCCACTGAGCGAGGCTAGGGATCGAACCTACAACCTCATGGTTTCTAGTCAGATTCGTTTCCATTGTGCCACGACGGGAACTCCTCAGAGCTGTATCTTAAAGCCTGGAATGCTGCCTAGCGGAAAGTTGAACAATAAGTGTTGAACAAATTCAGGAGCCCCTGTTAAGGACCCCTCCATCCCTCTCACCCCACCCCCTTGCCCAGTTACCTCTCGGATCCTCTTCTGCCATTCCTCGGTGAATTCAGGAGAGCTGGTGTTCACCAGGCTGGCATTGAGCGTCCACGCGGGGCACTTCCAGGTGGGAAGGGAGAGCATGGCCAGAGAGGGCGCCACGAAAGCGAACGTCCCTCCCTGGAGAATGGGCAGCCTGGAGGAGGTGAAAAGAGACAGTGACCCATAAGCTCCTTTAGCACTGGTCTGCCACTGGCCCCCGTGGGGGCCGTTTAATCCCAGGTCCTGCCTTGGACTCAGAGGCAACACATGACCCCGGCTGTTCTCAGCTTATAGGAAACGCCCGCCAAGCTCCAAGTCAGACCCGTGAACCCTGCCAGACTTTGGACAGCAGGAGAGGCGGGAAGGAAAGCCAAGCTGACCTAACCCCAGGCCCGGACGTGACAGCCCAGGAGCAGAGAGTCGGCGGCTGGGGACTGACTAGGGGACAACACAGAGCTCGGGGACACATTTAGTGGGTGCCATTGTCTACCCCAGTCGCAGAGAATCTTCCCCGGACCCCAGGATCAAAGCACAGCTCACGCAGGTAGACCACCTTCCACCCCACCCCACACAAGAGATGCTCAGCCAAAATGTGGATTGCCAGGTTCCTCTGTGTTTTCAAAAAGGAAAAGCAGGGAGTTCCCATTATGGCTCAGCTATAATGAATCTGACGGGTACCCATGAGGATTCGGGTTTGATCCCTGGCTTCGCTCAGTGAGTTAAGGATCCAGCATTGCCGTGAGCTGTGGTGTAGGTCACAAATGCAGCTTGGGTCCCACGTTGCCATGGCCGTGGCTGTGTCGCAGGCTGGCAGCTGGGGCTCCAATTCCACCCATAGTCTGGAAACTTCCATAGGCCGTGGGTGCGGCCCAAGGAGGAAAAAAAAAAGAACAACAGTCCCAGACCTCAGGCTCCTTTCATTAGGTGGACTGAACAGATTTGAGGTCAACTATCAGGGCATGTCCCCCATCCAGGCCCTTCTCCCTCCTGGTCAGCATCTCGCTCTGGCCTCTGTGAGAAACTCTGGCCCTCGCAATTTGTCTCCCTTCGAGGTGAACATAGCTTGGTAAGTCAGCGGCCAACAACCCTCCAGTCCCAGAAGGTCAGAAGCTTGTCTCCTCTCCCTGCAGAGCAGAACTGGAGGGTGGGACACGGGGAGAGAGAGACCTCAGCCTCTTGCCTTTGGCACTAGAGCACACCCACTTCAGGCACATTTTCTTCGCAATACTAGAAGGATTTTTTTTTCTTGGTCTTCATTTTAGGGCCACACCTGTGGCATATGGAGGTTCCCAGGCTCGGGGTCTAATCAGAGCTGTAGCCACCGGCCTACATCACAGCCACAGCAATGCAGGATCTGAGCTGCGTCTGTGACCTACACCACAGCCCATGGCAACGTCGGATCCTTAACCACTGAGCCAGGCCAGGGATCGAACCCACAAGCTCATGGTTCCTAGTCGGATTCGTTAACCACTGAGCCACGATGGGAACTCCCCAATTTTATTTAAGTTAGAAAATTATGAACCTAAGTATCTCGACAGAGGAGGGAAACATGCTTAACTTATTTCATTGCAAAAGTCCCTTTTGAGCTTTTAAAACAGACAGAGCAGTCTTTGCATATCATGTGTAGAGAAAGTACATACTACAGGGACTTGGGTGTTAATTTTCGGCCATAATTCCACATGCACATTTCATTCATTCAACAAATATTTATTGAGGACCCGCTATGCAGGAGACACGGGTTGCCAGGTATTGGGGAAACCAGGCTGGGTGAGTTACACATTTCTTGGTCAGCCCTTCTACAAACAAACTTTTCACTTACAGTCTGTTACTCTCTAAACACCCTACGGTCATGCTCACAGCCCCAGCCGTTGCAGCCTTACTGGGCTCCATGAGGGCGGGTGTGATTATTTTTCTTTTCCATCCCTCCAGCTCTGAGCCTAGTGCCACAAAAACCTATCAACATTGGGTTTTACCATTTTATTTAATTTTTGAAAATTTAATAGCCATATAACAAACCCCTAACGAATGAGGTTTTGGTTGTTTGTTTTTCATTTGTGGCCACCCAGCAGCATATAGAGGGCTCGGCAAGGGATCACATCCAAGCCGCAGCTGCAGCAACACCAGATCCTGAACCCACTCTGCGGGGCCGGGGATCAAACCTGCGTCCCAGCACTCCCAAGACACCAGCAATCCCGTTGCACCATGATGGGAACTCCACAACCCTAACAAATGTTAATTTGCATTTCATGATATCCTTAAAGGAGTGCACTCATTTGTGTGATTTTATGTCCGTTTTTCCTTGTCCATAACTGTCAGCCATTACATAGAATTTAGATACTGTCAAAATATATTTATAACAGTTCTTACAATGGTGAGCTTCGTTTTCATTTAAAAAATGTTTTCTGTTATTGTATGCGGGCGTTCATCCTCAACTTAGAAATTATTGAAGGGAGTACCTCAAAATTTTCAAGTAGTTCAGCACTCGTCTAACTCTGTTGGTGTTGTTTTCTGTCAGGATTATTACCTGTAGTTGGGATACTGTGATATATGGATGTTGTACCTTTTTGCAATTGCCAAGAACAAGATGAATTCTCTCTGTTTATTTACTAGAGTGTATTCTTAGGTCCCACCTTGAGATTCATACAATGTATCAGTAAATTCTTCCCTTGGAGTTTCCACTGTGGCTCAGTGTACCAATCCGACTAGTATCCATGAGGACGCAGGTTCGATCCCTGGCCTCTCACAGTGGGTTGAGGATCTGGCATTGTTAGGAGCTGTGGTGTAGGTCACAGATGAGGTTCAGATCCCGTGTGGCTGTGACTGCAGCGTAGGGCAGCAGCTGCAGTTCCAATTTGACCCCGAGCCTGGGAACTTTCATATGCTGCGGGTGCAGCCCTAAAAGCAAAGACAAAAACAAACAAACAAACAAAAAACAGAAAAAAACTTCTTCCCGCATTATTCTATATTCAGACCTTCCAATCCCATTTTCCATCCGTTCCTCTCCCTAACTCGTTTTGTTAGCATTCACCTTTCCTTCTCATACCTTCTTACTGGGACTCTTTTGAGAGACAGAAATCTATGTATATTTCTTATATTATCTGCTAGTTTATCTTTTATGCACTTTCCTGGTATGTATTTAAGAGGCATGCATTCAGTGTCACTCCTAGGCTTTCATTGTTCTATGTCTCTTTTACCTTTCATGGTACCCTTACTGTGCAGCTCAGGGCTGGTTTTTGTTGTTTTGTGGGGTTTTGTTGTTGTTGTTTGGGTTTTTTTGTGTGTGTTTGGTTGGTTTTTTTGGCCATGTCTGCAGCATGCAGAAGTTTCTGGGCCAGGGATCGAACCTGCACCACAGTAGCAGCGACTTGAGCCACAGCAGTGACACCACCAGATCCTTAACCTGTTGCACCACCCAGGGAACTCCTCTCAGTGCTCTTCTTAATTTCCCAATTAATTTCACCTGCTAGCATGATGGCAATTCCTGTTTTTAAAATTTTCTCATGAATATGATTCACTGTTATCACACATGTGCCTTTTGACCTAATGTCTCTCCTGTAAAAAATAGACTGTTGATTTTAAAAGCTCAACATTTTCGAAATAGGAGAGCCATGTGAAGTATATGCAACCTGGCCTTGTCATTTTATAGACAGGGCATCTGCAACCCAGGGTCGCAGTGTTAACCAGGATGAGTGCTTGGGTTTCCTCACTTAGCACCACTCCCCTGTGACGCAGGTTAAGAGCAGGGGTAGACCAAAGGTGGGTTTGAATCCAGCTCTATCTTATCAGTTGTTGACCTAGACCTGTTACCCAGCTTCTGCAAGCCTCAGCATCTCCTTTGGTAAAATAAAGATAAAATGCTCTCCCAAGGAGTAGATGCAAAGATAAAATATACGTAAGTGATTAGCACAATGCTGGGGCAGAGAAGAACTTGGCAAATAGAGTAGCTTTCATTATCACTCCCTCTGAAATGTGTGGGTACTTCTGGGAGAGGTAGTGGACATCGAAACCTTTTCTTTCTCTCCCTTTTTTTTTTCCTCTCTTTTTAGAGCTACACCCATGGCATATGGAGGTTCCCAGGTTAGGGATCGAATCAGAGCTGTAGCCTCTGGCCTGAACCACAGCCACAGCAACACAGGATCTGAGCCTCGCCTGTGGCCTACACCACAGGTCATGGCAACACCAGATCCTTAACCCACTGAGCGAGGCCAGGGATCCAACCTGCGTCCTCATGGATGCCAGTCAGATTCATTTCCGCTGAGCCATGACGGGAACGCCCCAAAACATTTTTAATGTTTCCTTAAATAACAGATGTTCTAGGATGGGTTGGTTTTTTTTCCCTAAGCTGTGGTCTGGAAGCCCCATTTCTTGCAGGTTGGTTCTGTAAGATTTGTGTCCCTTCACCCTGTACCATCTCAGCCGTATATTCTCGTCTGAAGAAGAAAACTCCCCAAGATATTGTTATCTTTCACAATAATGACTTGCATGCAAAATGTCACAATCTGCAGTCTCAGGAATGTCTCGACAGGATTGGTATTTTAGGTTGGCAAAGCCACAGAAACGTGGGGGGGTCACATCAGCATCTAAGCTTATAATGTTTTGAAACTACACAGCATTTTCACATCATTATTTCAAGGGCACTTCAGGGTGAGGAGGACAATACTGCATCGTCTGTGTATGAGGCAGCTTTAACTACATTTTATTACCACACATATCATATATACCTTTTGTATGTAAGGTGTACCAGGCAGAAAAAATCTTTAACATTTCAAGTCCTTTTTCTGCTGTTAACTAGGTAAATGATTATCAGTATACATTAAATGTCTCTCTCTCATAATTATGAATTAGATTGGTCACTATTACAATAGTGAAAATTCAAAATAACTTCAATGTCCTCTAACAGGAAATGGTTAAATAAACTAGAATATGTCATATATATTCTGGAGTATGGAATACTGTATGATTTTTTAAAAAAATTTGGCCATGGCATGCAGCAGCCTGATGTGGGATCTCAGTTCCTAAACTAGGGTTTCAACCCGCAGCAGTGAAAGCACCGAGTCCTGACTACTAGAACACCAGGGAACTCCCACTAAGTGATCTTTTTCTAAAAGTACTATTGCAGCAGTATGGTTATTGAAATGGAAAGATATTTACAGTGCATTGTGTCTGTGTGTGTGTGTGTGTGTGTGTGTGTGTGCGCACGTGTGTGTGTTGTGGCAGTGACTGGGTCATGTGGAAATTCCTGAGCCAGGGATCAAGCCTGCGCCACATCAGTGCCAATGCTGAGTCCTTAACTGCTAGGCCACCAGGGAACTCTGTATTGCGTATGTTTAAAAAGGAAAGGGAGGAGTTCCCATTGTAGCTCAGTGATAATGAATCCAACCAGGATCCATGAGGATGTGGGTTCGATCTCTGGCCTTGCTCAGTGGGTTAAAGGATCCAGCATTGCTGTAAGCTGTGGGTAGGAAAACTGGAGATGATGAAGCCAGTTTAATTTTTTTTTTTGTCTTTTTGTTATTTCTTGGGCCGCTCCCGGGGCATATGGAGGTTCCCAGGCTAGGGGTCCAATCGGAGCCGTAGTCTCTGGCCTACGCCAGAGCCACAGCAACGCGGGATCCGAGCCGCGTCTGCAACCTACACCACAGCTCACGGCAACGCCGGATCGTTAACCCACTGAGCAAGGGCAGGGACCGAACCTGCAACCTCATGGTTCCTAGTCGGATTCGTTAACCACTGCGCCACGACGGGAACTCCAATTTTTTTTTTCTTTTTAGGGCCACACTTGTGGCATACGGAAGCTTCCAGGCTAGGGGTCAAATCAGAGCTGCAGCTGCTGGCCTATGCCACTGCCACAGCCATGCCAGATCTGAGCCGCCTCTGCCACCTATGTCACAGCTTATGGCAACACTGGATCCTTAGCCCACCGAGCAGGGCCAGGGATTGAACTTGCATCTTCATGGATATTAGTCAAATTCTTAACCCACTGAGCCACAGTGGGAACTTCCTCTTCGCATGTTTATTTAGGCTCTAGACCCCTTGAACCCTAACTCCTGATTACTTGCCTCTCACAGGGTTTACCAGAAGGCCAGGTCCATAGGCACCCTCACCACTGGGATTTCAATTGGAATATGGAATTCGGCATCTTCTCTGTCACCATCATAGGTGCCCACACCATTAGGGATGGAAGGGACTTACAGATATGACACACTTCGACTCCTTCATTTTATGGATGAGAACATTGAGGCTTGGAGAGGGTGAATGACTCATCCAGGTTCCCACAGCGCAGAAGCCAGGACTAGAATTCAGGCCCCAGTCTCCAAGATCAGCGTTTTCCCATAGTTGCAGTGAAAACCGTCTCAGGTTTAAGGGGAGGGGCTTCCCCATCCAGAAGAGCCTTGTGTTGGTAACTCTCCTTGGGGGGTGGGACAGGGGTGGGGCTCCTGGGTATCCAGGCAGGTGGCTGCAAGGCCTCTCTGATACAGCATCTAACAGTCCAGGGACCCATGCTGGAAGGGGGAGAGGGGGCCTGGATTTCAGGGGCCTGAGAAACAGACCAGACCAAATCCTGTACCTCTTTGAGTCCCTGGTGGGGGATTTGGAAGAAATCTTAGTCACAGAGATGCTGACAGAAGAAGGAAGAGAGAGAAGGGAAATAACCTGACAAAGACATAAGGACTCCTCCCCATCCTGGATGGAAAATGGAAGCACTTCAGCGCTGACGTATCTTCTGGAAATGACTTGCAAAGGAAGCACTTTGGGAAGTGACTTGGATTTGATTTAGGCCAGAAGACTACGCTAGGACTGAATGCTTTCTGGACACTGCCTATGGGCGGACAGTGTGTCCTAGAAATAACTGGCCACCTCGTATCAATCTACACCAGTGTGGTTTGAATCAGATAATTGATAGGGAATGAATACACGATAAAGAGTAAATCCTAAGGGTTCTCATCATAAGGAAAAGAAATTTTTTTCTCTTTCTTTACTTTTTCTTTTTCTTTTTAGGGCCGCACCGGTGGCATATGAAAGTTCCCAGGTTAGGGGCCAAATCAGAGGTACGCCACAGCCACAGCAATGCCAGATCCTTAACCCACTGAGCAAGGTCAAGGATTGAACCTGCATCCTCATGGATACAAGTAGGGTTCGTTACCACTGAGCCATAGTGGGAACTCCTCCATCTGTTTCTTTACTTTGATATCTGTGAGGGATCGAAGGATCTTACTAGATTTCTGAGATGGATGCTTACGAAATTTATTATGCTAACAGCTTCCTGATGGATGTACGCCAAATCATTATGCTGCACACCTTCAGCTTGTAGAGTGCTATCAATTGCACCTCAATAAATGGGAAGAAAAAAAAGAATAAATGAATATGAATTTTTCCTGCCAAGTCATTTTCTCTTAAGACAGGTCGGGCAGAAGCACATGATAGGACATGTTTTTCATTTCCCTCTGCGACTCCAGGGCTGAGCACCTATTTGGCAGAGGGCACAGGTTAGGTCAAAAACAGATCTACAGAGAACGGCTCCTTGCTTACACAGTTCCGTCTAGAGGCCAGGGAGGCGTCCCAGCAATGTGTTCACCTGCCACATGCTCGTGAAATTTGCAAAGGTAGAAGGTTTCAGGCACAACTGACTGCAGCTGCTTGTGTTATTTCAATCAAGGATCCTGACGATTGTAGACCGTAAATGTTGGGGCTAGGCCTTGAACCCCAGCCTGGCTTCCAGTCCTATGCTCCCTTAGCAAGCCAAGCAAACCTTGCGGAGACACTGGCAGGTAAAAGGCAGAACCTCTGGGGACGAGTTTTACCTACCTGACTCCTAAAAACACTTGCAGAAGAGTGCAGATGCCAGAGACGAAGAAAATGGTGCTGAGGAGGTAGCTCTGGGTCAGGGGGTCATGCTGCAAACACAGATCCTTGGCCAGGATGAAAGGCACTGCCACAAGCGCCCCCAGGGCCGTGAGGAAGTGCTGTGGGCAGAGCAGAGAGAGTAGGCGGGCATGGAGATGCTGAGGTTGCTGCTCCCCTGCCATTCCTATTCCCCTCACCAGAGGCAAGGGCTCCGCCTCTGGTCTCGGATGAGCCTGGCCATGAGCAGCAATGAGCGACAGGCAGAGAGATCCAGGTGGGCAGCAGAAGCTAGGAAACAAGAAACAGGGACCCAGCCTGAAGGTCTGAGTTTCAAGGGCAGCATCCTAGTGCTGGGAACTGATGTTCTAGGTAAGAAACTGGGGCAGGGACGCAGCACAGGAGGATGAAACAGAAACTGAGGAGGCTGCCTTAAGAATAAGAGCAAGCCAAGAGGCTCATTGCCCCCCACTCTGCCCGGCCGTGCCCACAGTGTTTGGAAGTTCCTTGGGCCAAGGATTGAACCTGCGCCCCAGAAGTGACAACACCAGCTTCTTAACCACTAGGCCACCAGGGAACTCCTAGAGGCTCATCAGTACAATCGAGCACAAGGTGAGGGCAAGACCATTGAGCAGGAAGGCCTGAGCACATTCTCCAAGATAGGTCATATGTGAAGTCACAAAAGAGCCCTGGCAAATTTGAGAAAATTGATATCAAACCAAGGATCTTTTTTGTCTGCAATGGTATGAAATTAGAAATCAATAGCAGGGAGAAAACTGGGCACAAACTTGTGGAAATTAAGCAACACACTCCTGAACAACCAATGGGTCAGAGAAGAAATCAAAAGGAAAAATTTAAAAATATCTTGAGACAAATGAAAATGGAAATGACATACCAAAGCTAATGGGATATGGCAAAAGTGGTTCCAAGAGGGAAGTATGTAGCAATAAATGCCTACCTTAAGAAAGAAGACAGATCTTGAATAAACAACTTAAATTTATTCCCCAAGAAACTAGAAAAGGAAGAACAAAGCTCAAAGTTAGCAGAAGAAAGGAATTAACAAAGATTGGAGCAGAGATAAATGCAATGGAAATCAGAAAGACGATAGAAAAAAAGTTCTGAGCTGTTTTTTAAGATAAACAAACCCTTAGAAGCAGAAGGGAGAGAAGACTCAAATAAAATCAAAAGAGATGCCACATAAATACAAAGTACCATAAGACACTGGTACAAACAATTTCACACCAACAAATCAGATCATCTAGAAGAGATGAATAAATTCCTAGAAACCCAGCTAGTATACGAAGACGGAATCATGAAGAAATAGAAAATCTGAACAGGTCACTAACCAGTGAGGAGGTTGAAACAGGAATCAAAAATCTTACAAAAGTAGGAGTTCCCATCATGGTACAGTGGAAATGAATCCAACTATGAACCATGAGTTTGCAGGTTCGATCCCTGGTCTTGCTCAGTGGGTTAAGGATTCGGCGTTGCTGTGCGCTGTGGCGTAGGTCGCAGATGCAGCCTGGATCCCGCGTTGCTGTGGCTGTGGCATAGGCTGGCAGCTGTAGCTCCAATTTGATCCTTAGCCTGGGAACCTCCATCCATATGCAGCAAGTGTGGCCCTACAAAGCAACAGCAACAACAAAATCTTACAACAAAGAAAAACTCAGGATCAGATGGTTTCATTGGTGAATTCTATCAAATATCTAAAGGAGAATTAACACCAAGCCTTTCTAAACATTTCCAAAAAACTGAAGAGGAGGAACACTCTCAAATTCATTTTACAAGGCTAGCATAACCCTGATAGCAAAGCCAGATAGGGACACTACACAAAAAGAAAATTAGTGGCCAATATCCCTGATGGATATAGATGTAAAAATTCTCAGCAAATTACTAGCAAACTGAATTCAATAGTCCATTAAAAGTGGGATTTATCCCTGAGATGCAAGAATGATTCAATATATACAAATCAATAAATATAACACCACATTAATAAAATGAAAGATAAAAATCATATGATTAACCCAATAGATGCAGAAAAAGCACTGACAAAAATCAGCATCCTTTACTAATAAAATATCTACATTATTGATTTATTGGCTCAAACGATATTTTTTAAAGTGGTATGAGTATTTGCTATTATTTCGTAGCAAAGGACAAAGAAGCAAACAAAAAAGTGCATCGCATCTTTGAAGTCCCACAATGAATGGTTTGTAAAATTAAAAGAAACACATTTATGAGATTAGAAAATTGATGCTACAGGAGTTCCCCTAATGGCTCAGCGGAAACAAATCCAACTAATAACCATGAGGTTGTGGGTTTGATCCCTGGCCTCGCTCAGTGGGTTAAGGATCCGGTGTTGCCGTGAGCTGTGGCATAAGTCACAGATGCAGCTCAGATCCTATGTTGCTGTGGCTGTGCTGTAGGCCAGCATCTATAGCTCTGATTCAACTCCTAGGCTGGGAACTTTCATATGCTGCAGGTGTGGCCCTAAAAAAGAAGGGAATAAAAGGGCCCAGTTGGTGTCCTCGAAGTGATCTATCAGCTTAGCATGAGGGACAACCCTCCCCTAGTTCCCCCCACACACACCCCACACTTCTGGAGACAAAGAGAAACGGAGGAAGCCTTGAGTCCCCCTGCAAGTCAACATGGAAGCCAAGAATATCAGCAACTGAAGCTGTGGATCTTGACTCATTTGACTTGGGTGTGTGTTGACGTGGCTTTTGCCGCACAGCCTCTTTGGACCCGGTGCTTATGGGCGGCATTACCTGGATCCCCAAGAAGATGCAGAGATACCATGGAGGGATATCCAGGATGCTATAAGCCAGGTGGCTGCTGCTTGGACTCCTGGGCTGGTCATCCTTCTTCTTGTCTTGGCTGCCTTCTTGGGAGCTGAATACACCGTCACCCCTCCACTGGGAACAAGAGATGAACATAGTTGAGCATTTCAAGAGGAATCAAGTGGGAGTTCCCATCATGGGTCAGTGGTAACGATCCTGACTAGTATCCATGAGGATGTGGGTTCGATACCTGGCCTCACTCAGTGGATTAAGGATCTGGTGTTGCTATGGCTGTGGTCTAGGCCAGCAGCTACAGCTCCGATTCGACCCATAGCCTGGGAACTTCCATATGCCACAGGTGATGTCCTAAAAAGAAAAAAAAGAAAAAAAGAAAAAAAAGGAATCAAAATGATTTTAAACAGACAGATGGACATCTTTCCAGAGGCAAGAGCAATGGGATAGAGGTCACTGCTGACCAGCTTGGGATTCCTAGGTACAGACTCAAAAGACAAGTGATTTTCTATATAACGCATCTGCAGCAACGCCTCCATGTGAAGTGGAGTGGATGCCCTGCCAGAAGCCCTAGCAGAGAAGCAGCTTCGTGGAGAGGGAATGGGGGCCAACTCCAAGGACAGATAATAGTCAGGTAAATGTGGATTCTGGCCTCACAATGGTATGGCTGACCTTGTCTGTGCTTGCAGAGGCTGGCCCTGTGCCAAAGCCCCCATCACAGCATGTTTATCATAATCCGTCTCTTCTGCTGGACGGTGAGGTCCTAGAATGCACGCTTCTTTGTTGCCCCAGCTTCTAGAGCAGTCCCTGTGCTCAGTATAGACAGAGTGGATGGATCAATGAATGGATATAACAAATCAACGGAAATAAGTGCAGACATACAGAATGCTCTAGGGTCAAAAGCCAAGTTAACATTCCTACACGTTTATCCCAAATTAACTTTGGATGATAAACTTTCTCTTCCAACTTAATGGCTGTATAGCTTGGCAAACTTGGGCCATTACTAATATTTACAAGCCTCAATTTTCTGTAGAACAGAAATGTCAAGAACACCTACTTCATAGTTGAGAAAATTAAATTGGAACATGAAGAAAAGGGGAGATGCTGGTCACAGGATACAAACAAATAGTATAAGATGAGTAGGTCTGGGGGTCTCATGTATAGCAAAGTGATTATAGTTAATACTATTGTATTTTACAGTTGAAAGTTGCTAAGAGAGTAAAGCCTAAATGTTCTCACCACAAAAAAACAATGTGGTAATTATATGACATGATGGAGGTAGTAGCTACAGGCCATGGCGGTAATTGTTTTGCAATGTGTAAGTACACCGAGTCGACCTGTTGTACACCTTAAACCTACACAATGTTATATGTCAATTTCATCTAATAAATCCAGGGAAAAATGGATCACGAAGCACATCATCCAGTGCCTGGCATGGTGCAACTGCCCAATGACTATTCACTGTTATAATGATGATGAGCTGCCAGTCCCAGAAGAGGGCAGAAGGGGGAAAGGCGACAAGGGGACCAGCAGGAAGGTCAGGCACCTCTAGGTGATGGGCCCCAGCAGGGTCCTGAGCTCTGGTCAGACCACAAGGGAGGGCAAGGTCTGCACAGGGACACAGCCAGGGCTGCCCTGAGGGCAGTGGGGGCTTCTCCCAGAGAAAGTTCTGCAAAAGGTGTGAAAGTCACCCACCTCTAAGCCGGAGCGCCCTTTACACAGCCTCAAAGAACAACTTCTGCATCAAGGCTGCTCTGTGACTTCCACGAGTGCTAATCTCTCTACGGGCTCCTTCCATAAAAGAAATTTAATATGACTACACTGATATAAAGATGAAGGTATTATTATATATTAAGGCATTTTCTATAGTCTAAAAATTCTTTTTTTTCTTCTGATTTTAAAAGAAATGAAAACAGGAGTTCCCATCATGGCTCAGCAGTTAGCAAATCCTACTAGCATCCATGAGGATGTGGGTTTGACCCCTGGCCTTGCTCAGTGGGTTAAGGATCCTGCTTTGCTGGTGAGCTGTGGTGTGATGCAGGCCGCAGATGTGGCTCTGATCTAGCCTTGCTGTGGTGTAGGCGGGCAGCTTCAGCTGCAATTGGACCTCTAGCCTGGGAACCTCCATATGCCACTGGCGAGGCTCTAAAAAGACCAAAGACAAAAAAAAAAAAAAAAAAAAGAAAAAAAGAAAAAAGAAAAGAAAGAAGGAAAGAAAGAAATGAAAACATTTTTGTGGGTCTCCAAAAGAATTGTAGGCTGAGTATCCCAGTTGCTCTTCCTAAGGATGGGGGCTCCCGCTAAGGAGAAGCGGAAGGAAATGCAGGTGTGGGGAGGGGAAGCGAGGGCTCCTCGTCTGCTTTGAAGTGAAGAGAGGCAAGAAAGCATCAGATCAGGAGCTAGTGGCTGTCCCTGTGCCACTTCCAGGACAGCATTGGTCCCTGGGGAATGAGATATTCTAAGACAGGGTTTCTCAGCCTCAGCACTATTCCCATTTTGGACGGGGTCATTTTTGCTGCGTTGCTTGTGTGGCGGGGGAGCGGGGCTGTCCCATGCACTGTAGGATGTTTAGCAGCATCCTCGGCTTCTCCCCAGTAGATGCCAGTAGCACACACACCCCTACCTCCCCCCCACTCCTCACCCTCAGTTGCGAAAAGTAAAAACGTCTGCAGACGTTGCTAAATGCCTCCGGCACGGATAAATCCACCTTCGTTAAGAACCACCGTTTCCAGAACACCGATCAGTTCCCGCCATGGAAGCCGTAACAGGGATGGTGTGGCTGACACCGAGCCACGCAGTGGACGTGGAACCCCTGCGTGGAGACAGAAGGCGCCCGGCCTCCCGCTCCACTGGGGGACGGGGGGTGCGGGGACACTGGCGAACCTGCTCCAGATTCCTTCCCCGTGCACGGGGCCCGCACACGGGAGATAGAGAAAATGGCCCAGCGCACTGAGCTTCCGGGCAGCCGCAGGAGCCCGGGGCTGTGGTCAGGCTTATTGATAGTGGGTGGACCCATCTAACCGCAGCACAGCTCTGCAGTCACAATGTTCCTACGGCTCAGAACAGCATTTGCTCAGCAACCTCCTAACATTTAGTTCCCGAAACTTAAATGGAAGAGTTTTGCTTCTAAGCATCTCTTTAGCAATGCCTGGAAGCAGGCATCCCTAAACTGCACCTGGAAGCCTTCCCTGACTTACCCCACCCCTGTCTCAGACTAGAGGAGGCTTTGCTCCTTAGAGGCATGTCCACCACAGCCCCAAACTCGCCTTCCTGCCATCAGATGCTTTCTCCTCCAAAAGGCTGGAAAGCCCCATAACTTCTCTACTCCATCCCTAGCAGTTAGTGTTCAGAGCTCTATCAGCTGAGCGAGAAAATAAATGAACGGATGCATAAATGAATGACCATAAAGAATATGCTCATTGATTACAAAAAAAAAAAATCCTTAACTGGTTAGAACTCCTTTGAATCATCACACTGATCCTATTTAGACTTCTGAAAAGAAGGATGGACGGCTGCTGCTTGGTATTTGGGTTGCGCATGAAAGAAGGTTGGTTTTTGGGCACATAAAAAGAAATATTTAATCATATCTACCTGAATAATCCGGCAGCACATGTAAGGAAATGATATTTACCTCTGGGCCATGGATCAGTTAATTATGAATTTTTGAAGAGCACTTTTTGCATCTATAATCTACTGCAAACTGCATTTTATTATGTCAATATACTCATTCTATAAATATTTTTCCAATAAATACTGAAAGAAAGAAGGTTGGTTTTGTCTAAGGAGGTCAAGGCCAAGCCAGAGATGGACTGGAGGCTGTTGCAGGGAACTCTGGAGAACTTTTCACGAAGTTCTAGTGAATTCGTGGAACAATCAGTGAGGGGGACAGAGGAGCGACAGCTGAGGAAAGAGGAGGGGAGCAGGGAAGAGCAGTTGGCTGACTGGCTGGTTGATGGAGTGATGCCGGGTAGGCCAAGCAGCACAGCAGAGTGTGCAGTTTGAACTTGGGCAGACGTACTCCGTCAGTGCCCTGCCTGGCAGCCAGAGGCACACCACCTCCCCTCTCCCAGCCTCAGTCTCCCCTTCTAACTCTGCGATGGTGGAAAACATACTCAAAATGTGCGTGGCACCCTGTTGTGTGTGCCCATAAGGTCACAAGCCTGGGGCTGGCAGGGCTCTGTGTGTTCTGCCAGCAAACTCACCTCATACCTTCTCCAAAAGGTGACAGGGAGTGAAATGCTGACTGGGGGAAATGTTGGTTTGGGGCCTTTTTCTCCCCTCCTATTCAGATTCAATGACTTGGGAGTTCCCTGGTGGCTCACTGGGTTAAGGATCTGGCATTGTCCCTGCTGTGGCTCCAGTTACTACTGCGGGTGAAGCCAAAAAGAAAAAAGAAAAAGGGAGGTCTGGCTTCGCTCAGTGGGTTAAAGGATCTGGTGCTGCTGTGGCTCTGGTGTAGGCTGGCAGCTGCAGCTCTGACTCGACCCCTAGCCTGGGAACTTCCGTATGTTGCGGGTGTGGCCAGAAAGAAAGAAAGAGATTCAATGACTCAAAGACTGTTCTCAGTCTGATGACCTCTAAATATTCTAATTTCTGTCTGGATATCAACTTGGATCATCTCAAGGTTAGGGAAACCACTTTTGCAACCTCTTTAAAACAGTTTTCTGGGAAACTGACCTTGCACGAGGCCCCACATGGGAAAAAAAAAAAAAGCAGAACTTGGTGGGGGGACTTGTCTTTCTTGAGGACAGCTGGTTCTTTCCTTCTGATAAGAGGGTGTGACTTCAGTGAAACCTGTCAGTGGCTGTTAGAAGGCACAGAGCCTGATCAAATTATATCCATTGTTATTAAGCCCCTCATGTCACCTAGGCAAAGTGCTGAGGCAAAAAATAAAATAAGCAGGTGGAAGATTCCTGTGTGTGAGAGATGAGTCACTAGCTTATTAAAGACATACATAGAAACAAGCAACATCCCAGAGATATTTGAGATCAGGAATTCAAGGATGGTGGTGGAAGAGGCCCCACCTCAGGGCATATCTGAACATGGGGAGTGCCTTTACCCCTGAAGAATCCCCGTCAGGAAGATCCGTGACTCCCACAGTGGCGGATCAAAGCCTCCAAGCCCCTTTTTGAAGGAAGAGCAAAGTTTTATTTATTCATTTTTTTGGTTCATTTGTTTTTTTTAGGGTCACACCCTTGGCATATGGAAGTTCCCAGGCTAGGGGTCCAATCGGAGCTGCAGCTGCCGGCCTACAACACAGCCACAGCAACATGGGATCTGAGCTACGTCTTCGACCTACACCACAGCTCACTGCAACACAGGATCCTTAATCCACTAAGCAAGGCCAGTGATCGAACCTGCATCCTCATGGATGTTAGTCGGGTTCATTACCACTGACCCACAACGAGAACTTGGGCAGAGTGAATTCTTAATGAAGTGCTCCCCGCCAGTGAACACTGGTGTGAGGGGGCAAAGCTCTCCTCCTGGTTGGAGATGTCCATCAACTCAACATATGGGCTATAATTTTACCAAAAGACTTGCTCAGAAGAGGTGTTCTGATGTCACTTGGCATTTTGTGGTGATTTACAGTTTGCAAAGAGCTGCCAATGCATCCTCTCATTTGACTCTCACAACCCATTTTACAGATGAAGAGACTGAAGCTCAGTGAGGTAACATGGCTTGTCCAAGGTACCCTTGTAAAGGGGAAAATGGAAGCCTCCTCTTTTGGTATCGAGGGCAGTTTCCGGAAGGTGCATCCCTGTGCATAGAGGGACATCCTCCAGCTCCCTGGGGCTGACAAGCAGAGCGAGAGGAGAGTTGGTGCAGAGGAAGCAGTGGTAGGAAGGAGGATTCCTGGGGGGAAGATGAACCCCTTGGCCTTCTAACTCCATCCATTGCCCATGCAGCCACCCATGCCCCAACTTGTCCCTCTAGGTTCCTTTCCTAACACTCCCACTCTAGCCAACAGGATTGTCTGGTTTCTCAAAACCTGGCTTCAATTATCCTGCCTCAGTGTCTTTGCTCAGGCTGTGGTCCCCACTTGATCCCCAGGACCCTGCTTCCCCTAAACCCGTCTTCAAAGAGCTCAATGCCTCCTCCTCCTTCAGCTTTCCCCACCCCCATATAATTGTCCTCCTTTTACTCCTAACACATCTTGTCTCTGTTGTGTAATTTACCATTTCCACCCTCGTACCAGAAGTATATACCCTGCTTTCCCTTAGCTAAGTCATTAGCTCTTGGGGTGGGGAAGCTGCCTTCCCCATGTTTATATCCCTAGGAGCTTCTAGCAAAGCAACATGCACATGAAAACCAAAAACATCTCAGAAAAGTGGCCTCCTAATCTGGGTGCTGAAACAAAGCTTTTGAGGAAAATGCAAAGACAGGCAATGAAAGGAGATGGATATGCGCCCGGACCCCTGTACATCCAACCTGGCCTCAAGTGAGCCAAAGACATAGAAAATGTCACAGCCTTCAGAAAATGGAGTCTTCAACTTATTTCCCAGGATTTTTTTCTTATTTTTTTTGGCTTCCATGAGGTAGAGGCAGAGTGTTAAAAAAAAAAAAAAGGTTCAAAATGGAGTCACTTGTGCTAAGCCCCATGTCAGCAAACCAAGTCTTAATATATAATCTAAGTGCAGTTTCAGTCTCTACCAGGAATGTAACCTTTAACCAGTCAGTCTGGAATTACCTGTTCAGCACTGGTGAGGTGACCTGCCTGATAGACCCCTGCTTTCGGGAAAGTGGCCTCGCCTGAAACAACACACTCTTTGATAGAATAACTTCCTTGTCCTCCCTCCTCCTCCCTGTAAAACTCTTCTATTTTGTACAGCTCCTCAAAGCTCCTTTCTATCTGCTAAGATGGGGTACAGTTCAATTCATGAATCGCTGAGTAAAGCCAACTACAGCTTTAAATTTAATCAGTTGAATTTTGTTTTTGTTTTTTTTATCAGAAGGAATTCTGAGGAGAAGAAAGGACAACTTCTCTCAGGTGCCTTCCACGCTCTTCCAGAAGAGACAGCCAGGGTCTCTTCACCAGAAGGCCAACCAGCAGTGGGCAGAGTCTGGCAGCCTGGGTCCCCAGGCACAGTCATGGGTGACCCAGCCTAGGTTCAAGGGTGGCCCCATCCACAGACACTGTGGCTGGGCCAAGTGGGTAGCGGCTCTTTCTGGCCACAGTGGGGCAGAGGGTTCCCACTCTGTTTTGCTTTTTGTTTTGTTTTGTTTGTCTTTTTAGGGCTGCACCTGAGGCATATGGAGGTTCCCAGGCTAGGGGTCAGATCAGATCTGCAGCCACTGGCCTACACCACAGCCATAGCAACACCAGATCCTTAACCCACTGAGCGAGGTCAGGGATCAAACCTGCATCCTCATGGACACTAGTCAGATTCGTTTCTGCTGCACCACGACAGGAACTCCTCCCTCTGTTTTTCTTCAGGGGCCACAATAGGTTGGAGAGAATGATAGGACCAGGGCTCAAGGACAAGCTAGACAGGCCACTGGATGGGCCTCAGACTCCTCATCTCTAAAATGGGAACAGAGGTGCATGCTTCATTGGCTTGAAGGAAGAAAGTACATAAAGTGCCTGGGACAAATGGGTTAGTCAATAAATGTTAATTCTCTCTCTTCTTGTTTCTGCTTTGCTCAGAAAGGGCTACTGATCAAAGAAATCATAATGCTGAGAAACCTGGAGAACAAACATTTAGATGCAACAAAGCAAAGAGGACCCTCCAGCTCTTCCTTCTTCCTTTGCAATTCATTCACAGAGTTCAGCACTCACAGAGGACTCTGCCATCGTGAGGGTGAGGTCTCCAGGACAGCTCTAAGAATCCAAAGTCTTACCTAGAAGGTGAGCCACCGCCCTTAGCACTGAAAATGAAGTGGCATCAGGACCCCATGCTGGGGCCCCCTCCAGGCTTCTTTCCTCCTTTCTGCCTCCACCCTCCCCCACCCCCCATCGGCCCCTCTCTCCCACCAGCACTCACCGAGGGGTCTGGGTGCTCAGGGCTGGCGATGGCCGAGTTCATGGCCGCTTGAGGTCTCTTCCTTTTGGCTTCCTCTCAGGACAAAAATGAAGTGAAGCTGCTCCAGTGGAGGAAGATTAACTTCTCAGCGTCTGCCAAAATAATAAGAGAGAGAAAGAGGAGGATGGGGCCAGCTCCGGGGAGGGGTGGGGCCTTCCAAGCCCCACCTGCTGATCTGCAGCTGACTCCCCTCCAGCCCTCTCCGCTCACCGCGGCTGACCAAGGTGCATTCAGGGTAGCGAAAGTTTCATAATTTGATAAGAACAGGTTATGGCAGAGACGTCAGTGATCCCTCGTGGCACCAAGGAAACAATTCAGGGTGCAGCCCGTGGGGATGTGGCAGGCAGCAGAGCCCTTTCCGGAAGCCAGGTTCCAAGGGGCAGGAGATAAGGGGGGTGAGAGAGAGGCTCTGGGCTGAACATAGAGGCTTCTCAGCTTGCTAAAGCTGATTTCTAGTGGCTGGTGGAGCTGGAATGCAAGCATTGAAAAAGTAGCCCAAGCAGCCTGGCCCCTGAGATGCACTAATGAAGTCATTAGGGAAGGAAAGGTTGTTCCTGCTGACCCAGGAGAGGCCGCAAAGGCTCATGGGTGGAGCAAAAGCCTCATGTGGGAGGCTGAGAAAAAAATGCTGCTAATCCTTGGGTGCTTGTCTCCCTAACACCCAGAAACAGGTAACACTCCTCCCTTCAGAGAAACAAGTCCCAGAAGGTGTCCTCTTACTCTTATTCTGCCCAGGGCACTAAAAGCCTCCTCCAAAATTCTCTGTAAACCCCGCCCTCTGAAGTCCAAAGCAAGCAAGTAGTTGCTATTTATAATGATAGAATGTTCTGGAATGGGTGGCACTGGGTCCCAGATTTTGGGAAACACGTGGTTGGACACATACAGAGGTTGATGGGAGCTGGTCCAAGAAGAAGCCCTGAAACACACAACGAAAAGTTTGACAAGGGAGGGGACAGAGCTGACTTAAGCCTTATAGGAAAACCAAGGTTGGAAGAGAGTCAAAGGTCACTGAGGAGTTGACCTTTACTGACTACTTAACTCTGTGCACTGCACTACACCTTTTTTTTTTTTTTGTATTATCTAACTTCATGTTCATGTTCACAAAAAATGAGCATCACATCCTGATTTTGCGAATCTTAAAAAATCTGTTAATCTTAAAAAAATCAGATTTTTTTTTTTAAGATTAACAAATTCAGGTGTTGATGGGTTAAACTGTTTGCCCAAGATGCATAGCAAATGCAGGAGCTGAGATTCAAATCCAGACAGTCGTGTTCCACAGGCTGTGGGGGTCAAGGAGATGCCAGACAGAACCCACCACTGCCCCGAGTCTGGGTCTGAGGATGCCATGGGCGAGGCTCAGGGCAGAGGGTCCAGGGAGTGTGGCCACAGAGGGGCTTTCCCATGCTACCCTGAGAGGAAACGTGGATCCTCTACAAAAGTGCGGGGGGGGCCCCCCATGCACCTGAGAAGCGAAGGTGAGGATGCGCCCCCGCGGAGGGGGAGGGGGGCTTGGGCCCCCTGAGCGCACCCAGTGCGCAGTGCCCAGGGCGGGGCAGGAGGAGAGGAGGCAGGGGGCAGCGACCACCACCAGCGTCCTTGCTCCGGAAAGGCCTGGCTGGAGCAGGTCCGGGAGGGGGCTGCGGGCACTGCCCCCACACCCCACCCTCCCAGAGCCTCGGGCTCAGGCAGCGGCGGATCATGTTGGTCCTCTCTTTTGCCTGCCGCCTCCGGGGCAGCATGGAAGGGGGACTTCTTGGACTCTTCCCTCCCCGCCCTGAAGTCCTTCCTGCCCCCTGCCGAGGGCTCGGGGTGCAGTTCGTCTCCACCGCAGCGTGAGCTACAATGGTGCAGGTCAGCTGCCGGCAGAGGCAAAGCAGAAGGATGCTCTCCCGTGATGCCTTCATTTGGTTGCCTGGACTGCGTGTTCAGAGCCTTCCTCCCTCTTTCGCCCTCATCCTTCTGGCGTGACACTCTGTGTCTCACATTGTTCTTTGGCTTGGGGTCACTGCCGCTGTCCCCACCTCTCTCAGAAGCTCGCAGGAGGAGACAAGCCAGTATTCTGCTTTTCCTCCGCCTTCCGCACCTGAGAAGTCACTTCCACAGACTGGTCCCTCCAACTCATCACAGGCGGGGCCTGGCTTCACCCCAAAGCCCCAAGGGTACCCACAACTCTCCCACAGCCCCAGCTGGTGGCCCTGCCCTCCCTCCCCGGCTGGAATCATGGTGCTACCCCATACACACACCAGCCTGAGCTTCGCCACACACACCCAGCACATTCACGTGTGATTATTTATGACCCTGTGTTTCGAGTTACAGAAATCTAGTTCTAGTGATTGGCTCAAGCCATGGTAGAGATTGTTTTAAGTATATGGAGTCTCTCTGGGAACCCACCATCTTTTCCTCAAACACATGAGGGAGTTAAAACTCTCCCATTACCTCTGTGTGTGTGTGTGTCTTTTTAGAGCTGCACCTGCGGCATATGGAGGGTCCCAGGCTAGAGGTGGCATTGGAGCTGGGGCTGCCAGCCTACACCACAGCCACAGCAACACGGGATCCAGCCCAAGTCTGAAACCTACACCACAGTTCATGGCAACACCGGATCCTTAGCCCACTGAGCGAGGCCAGGGATCGAACCTACATCCTCATGGATCCTAGGCGGGTTTGTTACAGCTAAGCCACCACAGGAACTCCTTCCATTACCTTTTCACACATCAACTTCTATTCCCAGATTTGAGGCGGTTCCTCAGCATCAGGCACTTTGGGAGGAGAAGGTCCGGGTCCTCTCCACATATAACGCATTAAACTCCCACCGGACACACCACCTTTGTGTGTGGAGTAGGCTACGCAGGAAGGCTTGGCCTGGACGTTTTCACTGTTGAGGTCGGATAAATTGGCAGTTGACTGTTGAAGGAGGGAAGTTGCCAAAAGATACCCCTGGGGCAAGTCACCCTTGACCACAAGCATGAAGGAGGCCGGCAGAAGGGCAAGCTATACTGAGGACGCACAACTTGGTTTTGTCATTGAGAATCCATTTAGCCTTCCCTCATCGTCCTCCAGAGAACCATCCTGGCCCACAGCAACCAGCCCACAGCCTTCAGACAGTTTACCCGTCCTGTGGCTGCTCTGCAAGAGGATGAGGGACCAGTTGGAGCACTGCCAACTTCTGGCCACGGCCTTGGACTAGTGACAGTCCTGGGAACCAACCAGAGCCAAGAGATGCAGTGGAACTTTTGCTGGGACTCTGGGGAGAGAAACATTCATTCTTTCTCACTCATCCCGAACGCAAAGGATGCTGCTCTGTAGCTCCGGAAGCCCTCTCAGGATATAGAGTCTGGGAAAGGGGTCTGTGTGGACAACAGAGCTGAGATGGAGAACAGAGGTCAGGTTCCAGTGATACCTGAATCCATACATCAAGCTGTGTATGGTAGTAAGTTCTCTTTTTGGCTAAAACTAATTTGATTTGAGTTTTCTGTCATTGGCAACCAACCAACCAACCAAACAAAAAAACCAATCCATAGGCATTCCTGTTGTGGCTCAGTGGATTAAGAACCCAACATAGCATCAGTGAGGATGTGGGTTTGATCCCTGGCCTTGCTCAGTGGGTTAAGGATCCGGCGTTGCCACAAGTTGTGGCATAGATAGGTTAAAGATGTGGCTTGGATCCGGTATGTTGACCTGGCTGTGTCCCAGGCTAGGTATCCCATTCAACCCTTTCCCCAGGAACTTCCATATGCTGCAGGTGCAACAGTAAAAAAAAAAAAAAAAAAAAATCTGCAAACTTACCCTTTGACTCCAATACTCAACTGATTCTTTCTCTAGAATAACTTCCACGCCATTTGCCAAGCTTTCGCCCTTCGTTAACGACGACTGTTAAGTTTCAAGGGCATTAAAAATAATAACATCGATGCCAGTGCTGACGACCTCAATATATTCCTACGCAGCCAAATCAATTGTCTCAGTGTGACAACAACAACCCGAGAGTGTACTGGGAAAACAATTTCTAAGATGCTTCTCTGAAATGAAGACCTAATTTGTTAATTATACACTTTTGACCTGAAAGGCCAAGAAACCAACATTAGTCATGGAAGTTGGGGTTCTCTAAATTTTTAACAAGCCCTAACTTGTTTCAACAGGAACTGGAGGTGCAGAATTTTAGGTTTCAATGTGCAAACTTCATAACTTCTAATTTCAATATGTGCAGCTTCGGAAAGCTGCCTCAGGGTCTAAATAGTTCCCATACGCATGCTTAATTAAATCTCTGTTTATATTAACAGGGATTGGCAAACTCTGATTCACAGGCCAGACCTGGCCCATTGCCCATTTGTGTAAATAGAGTTTTCTTGGAACTCATTCACCCCCATGGGTTGCCCCTCCCCTCCCTTCCCCAAGAGACAGCAGGTCACTGCACGGGCAGGCACTCGCTTTGCACTATTAACGCATGTTTTCTGTGTGGATATTTTTCTCTCCCAACCCTCTACCTAGTCTATTTTTTGTTTGTTTGTTTGTTTGCTTTTTAGGGCCACTCCCTCGGCATATGGAGATTCCCAGGCTAGGGGTCTAACCAGAGCTGTAGCTGCCGGCCTACACCACAGCCACAGCAACTCGGGATTCAAGCCACGTCTGTGACCTACACCACAGCTCATGGCAACACCAGATCCTTAACCCACTGAGCAAGGTCAGGGATCAAACCAGCATCCTCATGGATACTAGTTGGGTTCGTTACTGCTGAGCCACAACGGGAACTCCCCTCCACTATTCTAGAAGACAGAGATCTAAGGCCACAGGCTGGAGCCAGGGACTAAGTTTTTAGAACAATATGGTTAATTCCTTGCACCTTGATTTTTCAGACTGAGAGTCCTACCCTATGGTGTGGAGTCTCACCCTTTTGGCCGAGGCCCCTCAGGCAGTGGAGACTGATCACAGAGCCGAAGAAGAGCTGTGCCCTTCGCGGCTGGCCATGCGGAACCTGGTAGAGTCACACACAGCGATAGGGAGGCTCTTGAGGCCGGGGTTCAGGGTGGCTGCCCAAGCAGCAGAGGGCAGCCCATGGAACATTCGGTGCAGACTTTTAGAGGCTGGACTAGACTCATTCCTGATTCATGGGAAAACACTAGAAAAAGAGCCATGGAGGGTGAATTTTAAGCCCCCTGCGCCAGACTGGGAATTTCTAAAAGAACAGACCTTCTTCCCAGAGAGGGAAGGGGCCGGTCCCCAAAGCCCCTACTGGGCCTCTGCCTCTAGGGTAGGGGGAGGGGGGGTGTTTACCAGAACTGGCAGGCAGGTCTCATTGGTACTTGGCAGGTGTCATGGGCCAGTGGGTGGGAGCACATTTCCTGGAGGGCAAAGGACCATCTTTAACACCTGTAAGCTGGGGCACATGCACCAAGGGGTCCCCGGAACCCACCTAACAGTCAGGGAGCTGGATTTAGTGCAAAGCTGAGCTCAGGACTGTGAACCCACAGCAGAGCTAGAGCGAACAAGGCGTGGTTCCAAGACAGCTCTTCAGAATCTAGGGCCTGTGAGCACCTTTTCTGGCTGTGCTTCCAGGGCTGTCTGACATTTCAAGGGCGAATGGACTCACTGACTCATGAACTCAGCTAAAAGCGTGGATGCGAAGGGTGCTTGGGAAGGTCTCGGGAGACCAGGGGCACAGAGGCAGAAGCCATGAGGGTCCCCCGCAATTCCAGCCCCGGCTGCCCCCCACACTCCTGCAGGGGCAGACACCAGAGGCCCAGGGATAATGGCTACAAAAAAGCAGATGGGGCTGGAGATTGGGCCCAAGGAACAGAGCGCCCCCTTCAGTCGAGACACTCAGAGGCTTATGCAGATTCAAGACACACTCTGCTGGGCCCCAGGGTGGGAGGGAGAGGAGGAGGGACTGGCAGGGAGCCAGGAGGCGGGGAGAGACCTTTGCCCAGCATCTGGTCTCCGCCAGCTGTCCCCAAGAGACCCTGGGGCATCGCTCACCAACAGAGCGAGGCACAGCTCAGGTGGGGCAAAGCCAGTGTTCCCCTTCTTTGTGGGGACATAAGACTTATTAGGAAGCCACTGGGAAAGAACAATGTTTTGGAAATAATAATAGTGCAAGGGGGATGGAAAAAGTAAGAGCCTTGGTAGGGGGTGGGTCTCCAAGAAGTGGCTGTGCTCCTGTTTCTGAGGGAGAGTCCAGCAAGAGGACAGCAAGACCCCAGAAGGGACCATCTGCAGGACAGGTCCACGTGCAGGGACCCAAAAGGCGCCCTCCCTGGACACGGAAGCAGCGAATGATTCCTGGGTCCTCGAGCCAGAGAATCAGAGAACGGAGCTTGTCAAGGCAGCTGGTGGGCCTGAAATGATAAGGGCCTTCTCGTGGGGGCACACGTGAACTGAAGAACATGGACCAAAGCGACAACAGACGCCTCTGGGGACTACTGTGAGCACAGGTAACGTGGGGCCAAAGGGAGCCTTCCCTAAAGTCTTGGCACTACGGAAGTGTTTCTGAATTTAGATCTCAGTAGAATGAAGGGTCGAAATAAGTTAACCTTTTGTTACTTTTTGCCCATCTGCTTTTCTTTCTTTCTTTCTTTTCTTTTTTTTTTTTTTTTTTGCTTTTTGGGCCTCATTTGTAACATATGGAAGTTCCCAGGAGGGGGTCTACTCAGAGGTGCAGCTGTCAGCCTACACCACAGTCAGAGTAATGCAGGATCCAAGCCACATCTGTGACCTACACCACATCGCATGGCAATGCCAGATCCTTTTACTGAATGAAGCCGGGGATCGAACCCATATCCTCATGGATCCTAGACAGGCTCTTAACCTGCTGAGCCACAACAGAACTCCCCACCTGCATTTTTTGATTGAAATTCATAGCTGTGACAGATACCCTAAGGAGAAGGGAAGGGTGAACCTTGGCATCACTAGAAATGTCGCCAGGGGTAGCGACTGTGTTGTGTGGGCCATGGACAAAGCAGAATCGGTGTTTGTCACCCCCCCACCCACGCCACTTCTGTGCTCAAATCGGGACTAGTTATCTTGGAGGGAGCCCTTGGTTGGCCCTGCATTGTGCCAGCCCCAGTGCCCCACTGAGGACAGTATGTCTGGGCACCAGGCTCCATTGCAGCTCCCCTGTTACTGGGGGTTGACGGCAGTGGAGGGGCGGGGGGCAGTGGAGGAGCCCAGGTCCGAGGACCCTCCCAGCTCCTGCACGTCTGCCCCCCTCCATTGTGAGCACTGGCTCCTCTTGGCGAATTAGCTGCAGCTAGGAGCCGGGGGCCAGAGACCTTCTCAGATCCGTGCTATACACGCAGTGGGATCCTATGTTGATCCTAACGTGATGGTATGTGGAAGTGGGGCCTTTGGGAGGTGACGAGGGCATCAGCGTGGAACCCTCATAGTGGAATTAATGCCCCTCTGAAAGAGAAACCAGGATGGAGTTCCTGCTGTGGTGCAGTGGGTTAGGAACCTGACTACAGCAGCTCAGGTCGATGTGGAGGCACAGGTTGGATCCCTAGCCTGGTGCAGTGGGTTAAGGGATCCAGGGTTGCTGCAGCTGCAGCGTGGGTCACCGCTGCAGCTCAGATTCAGCCCCTGGCCTAGGAACTTCCATAGGGGGAGGGTGAGGCCATTACAAAGAGAGAGAGAGAGGGAGACAGATGTCAGGAGTTCCCTCACCCCTTCCCCAGTACGAACAGGGAAGCAGGTCCTCACCAGACGCTGAATCTGCCAGTGCCTTGATCTTGGACTTCCTAGGCTCCACACCCGTTGGAGTTCTATCATCACAGCCCCAGCAGACTAAGACCGTCCGGCATGTGTGGAATGCCCTGTGATCGGCTTTACAAGAAGTGGTCTTGGCCTCTGGCCTTTTCTTGGCTCAATTTCTCTCAATAGGCGTTTGACCTAAATACTCTGCCCTCGTTATCCATCTTCTCCAGAATCATTTCTAAGGGGGGGCGCGGTAGCCGTGGAGCTTGGGCTACATACTAAATGCTTTTTCGGAGCAGCACCCAAGGTGGCCCTCGGGGGGGGGGGGGTGGTCTCTGCCCAGCTCTGACCAAGACTCACGGGAACTCAGTCCTTCTCGGAATGGCAGCCTGGCGAGAGGTTCAAAGGCTGACGTTCACTTCCACGCGTGGAAACGTGGCTTCTCCCTTTTTGCCTCCATCTTCTTTTCTTTCTAGATCAGCATAACTGGAAGGAACTACAGAAGAAACTAACAGCCAGAGAAGGTGGGAAACTGCTTGGTCCATGTGCCTCATCTCAGTGAATGAGACCAACACCTACCAACACTCAATCTGGAGTTTAGTCCACCATATGCAATTCTTCCCAAGTTCCGCCAAATTCACCTCCTAAATATACCTCATGTGTGTCCAATTCACCAATGGTAGCAAATACATTACCCTCCTTGAAGCCGACTTCATTGCATCAACTCTTTTTTTTTTTTTCTTCTCTCCTTTTAGGGACACACTTGCGGCATATAGAGGTTCCTGGGGGTCAAGTTGGAGCTACAGCTGCCAGCCTATACCACAGCCACAGCAATGCAGGATCCGAACTGTGTCTGTGGCCTATACCACAGCTCATGGCAATGCTGGATCCTTAACCCCCTGATTCAAACCCGTGTCCTCATAGATACTAGTCGGGTTCATAAACCATTGAGCCACAGTGGGACCTCCATTGCAGCAACACTTAAAACATAAATCTAGTCATGTCATTCCCCTCTTAGAAGTCTCTCTGACTCAGGTGTGCCCTGAGGATACAGAAAAACTAATCCTTAGCATGGCCCGTCATGCCCTTCCCAATGTGGCTTCTCTGAGCCCCACTGCCGACCATTCCCCATCACGGTTCTGCCACACACGACAGGTCCTCCATCAAGAGCAAGTGCATTAGATCACATCATCAGGCTTCTCCATTGTGTCTTAGTCATTAACTCGCGACTCTGGACTCTGCCCACAGAGAGAGGTGGACTTCGACACCTCCTCTTCCACAGTTGAGGGGCGGCTGCAGGGGATGCCTCCAAAGCACGGGTTCTGGTTCCCTCTACCTGACCCAGGACTGACACCATGAGGTGGACCTCCAGCGGGGCAGACCCTCAGGGCAGGCCATGCAGCTGTCATGGCCACAGGGGGAGGAACGGGGCTGGCTTTTCTCTGGATCTTTAGAAACCTCATCTCCACTTCAGATGATGACACAGCCCCTTGGAGAGGGGCACAGCTTAACCAAGGTCTCCGGCCTCCGTGCTGGTGTTCAGATGGGCCTGGGAATTTGCTCTCGTTCGCGTTTGGGGAAGCCAGCAGACCAGGAGATGACTGCCATGGAAAAGGTAGTTTGTTACTCCCCATGCCCAAGAGGAGGGAGGCACGGCCCTTCTCTGAAAAGAAGCAGAGTCAGTCGGGAGGCAGAGGGAGGGAGAGGAAAGCATGCAGGAAGAAATGAGTGAGGCAGGAGAAGCAGCTGCAAAGGCCTTTCTAGCTCGCGATACCCTGTTCCGTAAGGGAACCGCACTCACGGAAGAAAATGTCCCAAGAAAATGTCCCTGAAAGAGGACAGGCCACCTGCCATTGAGTAGGAGCAACTGGGGTCAGTGTGACTCTCAGGACCGCTCACCTTTAACACCTGCAGGGCCCAGGGCACATGCACAAAGGGAAACTGATAGGCCAGGTATCTACGTAGCGCAAAGTCACACATCGAGCTGCCAGACTGTGAATAAACAAGTTCATCACGCCGCCCTGACACGTGCTCCTTCTTAACAACCAGGGGGCCGGTTTGCAGGTGGAATTCTCTGGCTCCTTGGAGTCTGTGCTCCCGCGCGGGGGCCCAGGGAGAGCAGAGCAGACTCATCCCCGCTTTCCTCACCCTCGGTGCCATCCCGCACCACGGTGGCCTCGGGTGTCTGAGGTGGACTCCGGTCTCTCACCCACACTCTGCCCACCCTTCCCCGAGGACACCCGCCCACAGCCACTCCTCGGCCGGCCTGGGCTGCAGCCCTAGGGAGGGGGCCTGCACAGGCTCTGCTGGTGGCAGCAAGGCCCGCATCTGGGAATGAGAGTGAGGTCGGGAAGGGGGGGCTGTGGCCCCAGGTTGGCTTGTGGCTTTGGCCCCACAGACTCCCGTTCCTGCGGGCAGGGGAAGGGCGCCCAGGGCTGAGCAGGCCCCTCTAGCCAGGCCTATGGGTGGTGCTGGCAAGGGCACCCCTTCCCTCCCTTCCTGATGAGCGATCAGCAGCATGTGCAACTGTGAGCCTCAGATACAGCGCCCTCTGTTCCCCGTCAAGTCCTCCTCGCCACCCCCGTTCACCAACACTCCATCAACCAGACTCCCGCCAGGAAAGAGAGGGGACAGTCACCCTGGATCATTGGCACAGGCATCGACGGAACGTAAGGCAACCACGGCGGGGGTGTAGCAGCCGGGACCAGCCATGGCGGAGGACCACGTCCACCGCTGGGCTCAAGGACGAGCGGGAGGAAGAGGTCCTGGGACCTAGAGGATTGCGTCCTGTCGAAAAGGACGACTGGAGGAGGGCGGGGACCTTAGGTTGGGAGAGAGGAGCCGGCCGAGGTGCGCCACGGGGAGGAGCCGGGAGACGCGGACCCTGGCCTCGCTCGCCTCCTCTCTCTCCTGATGGTGCTCCCGGTGGAGTGGGGGCAAAGCCCACCAAAGCCACAGGGCACAGGTCGGCCTCCCTGGGCTGGGCATTGCGTGCGGAAGGGTGAACAGTGGGTCTGGAAGGGCCACCGGGAAACAGCCGCACAGATACTAGAGAACCACTCGGCTAGAAAGGATCAGTAACAGGAGGCAAGGGGTGGGCCTCTGTGAATAGTTTGCTCGCATGATCAATTACAACTGGCCGCCTTCTTTCGTTTTTTTGTTTTGTTTTGTTTTGTTTTGTTTTTTTTAAGGCCGAAACCGTGGCATCTGGAAGGTCCCAGGCTAAGGGTCAAATCAGAGCTACACCTGCCAGCCTACACCAGAGCCACAGCAACATGGGATCTGAGCCATGTCTGCAGCCTACACCACAGCTCACGGCAATGCCAGATCCTTAACCCACTGAGCCAGGCCAGGGATCGAACCTGTGTCTTTATGGATACTAGTCGGGTTCATTAGTGCTGAGCCACATCGGGAACTCCCACAACTGAAGTCTTGATACCAGTGTGCCAGTTCCATGCTGTGCTACGTGGTGACCAGGAAGAAGTGGCACGCAGCTTCCACAGACAATGCACAGGGAAGTTGTGAGTCTGCCCAGCCGAGCACAAGACAGAGACTAGAATCCAGTCCCCTGGGACCAGCCTCTCCCACATCCCTCTCTAGACCTGACAAACAGGGTAGGGATGGAGAACAGATTGGAGAGGGGGTGGGAATGGAACCAGGTTTCACACAGGCTGGTGCGAAGGGACAGTGGACGTCCGGCCTGCAGCTGGACATGCAGGACCAGAGCCCGCAAGAGACTCATGGGCTCCTTGACCTTGAGCGCCAGACCCAGAGGGGACAGGTCCCACCCCTCCTCTCAGCAGCGCTGGCAGGGACCAGCTGTCCACAGGAGGTCCAGGAAAGGGCACTCCAGCCTTCCTCCTGTCTTCTCTATCCACCTGCTCAACTCCCTGGCAACGGCCGGCACACCCTCGGCCCCTGTCCTGCCATCAGTGCACTGAGAAGGCAGTGGCCATTTCCTTAGTTCCCCTAAAACCCAGCAACAAGCAGTGTTCAGCTACAGGGACCAGATTCAAGACAAAACATCATAAAACCCAGACAGGCTAAATTAAAAGAAAATTAACAGGAGTGATGCAAACCAGCCACAATGCTGGATACTACATGGAAATCTTACACAGTTTTCCACTGACGTGTCATCTGACCTGAGAGCAGAGACCCCCGTGAGAAGTGGATTTTCCTGATGGCCTGATGTGAAGGCCCCTCCAGGGAGCTGTGCTCTCAGCCCCACCCACAGACACCTGCGCTTAACTGGAACAGTGTTGATCAGAAGGGGAAGTGTGCCAGCTTCCTTGTCATTACTGGCGGATTTCTTAATTAATGTGCTGCTACTGTCACGGTTTTGGAGTGAAGCCCTACTGCAGATGTTTTCAGGGGCTTGTACTAGGAACCCACTTGCCCCTGGAGCCTGACTTGAATGTGGGCACCACAGATCACTGCCTGTGGGAGGCATCTGGAAACCCTCGCCTCACTTCCTTAGGGCAGTTTGGCCCCCGTCTCCTCTTCCCACCTCCCCTGCCCAGAGCTTCCACATCAGCTCCATCAAACTGCACCATGGCCCTGAGATGCCAGCCCAGGAGAGGGGCTTAGGAGGTTGGACTGAGAAAGCCACGAGGTCTCCGGGACCCGCAGGGAAGAGGACGAGGAGCTGTCACACCCAAACCCCAGTGTGGATCAGTAGTTTTGCTAGATCCCCCATCACACAGTCACAAAGGTAACCGAGTGGGAATGTATTAGAACAGCGACGAATCTTCACAATCCCTCAGTCCAAACCCCTCATTTGATAGATGAGAAAAGCAAGATGATGTGGGACGTATTCAGTATCACACAGGTGGTGAGGGGCACAGCAGAACTAGGATCCAGGTTTTTTAATACCCGGTTTATCACGTGTCAGCAATGTGTATCACAACTACAGGATACAGAGTCTAAGTCTTAACTGAGAGTCAGGAAAATCATACTCTGGACCTTGAAAGTATTACGCAAGGGGAAAGAAGCCAGAGAAAGACAAATGCCATGTGGAATATAAAAAACAAACAAAACCAAAATAAACAGACAAATGAAAGGCAAACAAGGAGACACAGAGGAGCGATTACCAGAGGTTACCAGAGGCGAAGGGGCTGGAAAAGGGGTTCACTGCATGAGGATGAGGGGAAAGGAACTTTGTGGCAGTGGGCATGCTGGAGGGCATATAGAAGTAGAAGCAGAATGCTGTGCACATGAAACTTATATAAAATCATAAGCCAGGAATTCCCGTCGGGCAAACTGGCCATGATGTTGGATACTACTTTTTTTTTTGTCTTTTTCTAGGGCCACACCCTCGGCATATGGAGGTTCCCAGGTGAGGGGTCCAGTCGGAGCTGCAGGTACCGGCCTACACCACAGCCACAGCCACAGCCACGCCAGATCCGAGCCGTGTCTGCGACCTACACTGAAGCTCACTGAAACACCGGATCCTTAACCCACTGAGGGAGGCCAGGGATCGAACCCACAACCTCATGGATGCTAGTCAGATTTGTTAACCACTGAGCCATGATGGGAACTCCATTCTTGGATACTAAAATGGAAATCCCACATGGTTTTCCAATGAAATGTCATCTGACCAGAGAGCAGAATCTGACTAACATCCATGAGGACACCAGTTCGATCCCTGGCCTCGTTCAGTGGGTTAAGGATCTGGTGTTGTCGTGTTCTGTGGTGTAGGTCACAGATGAGGCTTGGATCCTGCATGGCTCTGGCTCTGGTGGAAGCCAGCGGCTACAGCTCCAATTCGACCCCTAACCTGGGGACCTCCATATGCTGTGGGTGTGGCCCTAAAAAAACCCCACAAGCCAATGTTACCTCAATAAAAAATAAATTAAAAATAGTTTTAAACAGAAAACATCCTCATTTACAAGGAGAGGATCATTACATTATTGAAGGGTCTCTAAAGACAGAAAGTTATTGATAGACCATGATGGAAAAGAATATAAAAATGAATGTGTCTATTTTATATATATATATATATATACACACATATATGTGTGTGTGTGTATATATGTATATATATATATGTATATATATATGACTGAGTCACTCTGCTGTACAGCAGAAATTGGCACAACATTGTAAATCAACTACAATTTAACTTGAAAAAAAGAAACTTATCTTCTGCTGAACTAGGAGCCATCTTCGCAATGCCATTTATCATTACAAAAGATGATTTAAAAAAAAAAAAAAGGAGCGTCAGCTTGGTTTTTTCTCTCTTCTTCAGTTTAAGAACCTCACATTTAATTGGAGAGGGGCTGAGATGTGAGGTCTACTGAAGACAGGGACAACCAATAGTAAGTGAGACTGAGCTCGAGCTGAAATTATAGGTGTGAACACATAAAGAGATTAAGAATGAGGACTAATACCAAAAGTTCTATTGTTATTTGCAAAGAAGATGAAGCAGCTCACACATATTTTTTAAAAAAATTAGTCTCTGCAGACTACTTCCACTTCCTCACACCCCCATTCACTTCTTTATTTTTAATTTTTATTTTTTTTAGGTCCACACCTGCAGTATTGTGGAGTTTCCCAGGCTAGGGGTGGAATCAGAGTGCTGGCCTACACCACAGCCATAGCAACGCCAGATCTGAGCCATGTCTGTGACCTACACCACAGCTCACAGCAACACTGGATCCTTAACCCACTGAGCGAGGCCAGGGATCGAACTGGTGTCCTCATGGATGCTAGTTGGATTCGTTTCCGTTGAGCCACGAGGGGAACTCCCCCCATTCACTTCTTACCTCATTGTAACCTCATAGCTGCTCTCTTCACTTCCATAAAACCTTTTTTTTTTTCCCTGGTTTCCTGGTTCTTTTCTATTTCCTCTCAGTCTCACAGGTTGGTGTTCTCCAAGATTCTGCTGATGGCTCTTTTTTGCCCCCTCATTTTTCCCTGAATGATTTCGGTTCCACATTACCCCTTACTGACACCTGCTGAACTGTTACCTCTAAGTCTGTTGTCTCCCTTGAGCTCTAGGGGTGTGTGTGTGTGCACGTGTGCATGTGTGAGAGTGAACACACATTTTTATCCACTTTAGATCACACCCCACAGAATCAAACTCATCCTTCTCTTCCTCTTCAGCCAATATGGACACAGATGTGTACAAAGCAAAGACTAGCATCAGCGCTGCCCTCTTCTTGACCTTTGACCCAGACACAAATCCCACCAATTATCTCTCAGATATGTCTCTTAAATAACTCTCACTGGGGGGGACATTGCTAATTATTCTTTTCCTCTTTAAGCGCATTACCTCAATTCAGACTCATGTGCACTTGCTTACTGGGACAAACACAATAGCTTGTTTTTTTTTTTATTACAGCAAAATATACAAAAAATTTACCATTTTAACCCTTTTTGAGGGTACAATTCACTGGCACTAAGTACATTCACACTGGTGTATTATTCATCTCCAGAATTTTCCCATCATCCCCGAGTGAAACTCTGTACCCCTTAGACAGAAGCTCCTTGTTCCCCCTCCCCCACAACCCCCGGTAACCAATATTCTACTTTCTCTATGGTTCTATTTTAGGTACCGCATATAAATGGACCATATAATATTTGTCCTTTTGTGTCTGGCTTATTCTCAAGAGTTTTTAAACAGGCTTCATGGGAGTGCCTGTTGTGGCTCAGTGGTCATGAGCCTGATGCGTATCCATGAGGATTCGGGTTTGAGCCCTGGCCTTGCTCAGTGGGATAAGGATCCGGAGTTGCCGTGAGCTATGGTGTAGGTCGCAGACACAGGTTGGATCCCACGTGGATGTGGCTGTGGTATAGGCCAGCAGCTGCAGCTCTGAATTGACCCCTAGCCTGGGAACTTCCATATGCTGTAGGTGCAGCCCTAAACACACACACACACACACACACACACACACACACACACACACAAATTAAACTGGCTTCACTACCTCCACTTTTCCTTCTGCTCCAACCCTTTAGGTATAGTTCACTCCAAATTTCCTTTCTCAGCTATGGAAACACTGACCCTTCCACACGGACAGCAAAAGAAAGTCAACCCTCCTTACATGGCAGTCAAGGCCTTTCAAACTCTGTCCACAACCTGTCTTTCCAGCCCCACTGCTTGCTGCCCCTCCAGCAGTGCCCTGATGACACCATACCACCATGAAGGCCCTTCCATGCCTTTCTCACGGTCTTGCCCGCCACCTCCTCCGCTCGGAACGCCACATCCTCTCCCTCCCATGCCCTCCCTCAAATCCTTGGCCTTCACTTAGCAAACTCTGCTCATCCTTTGAAATCCAGCTTCTGCTTTCCTCGCCCTGGGAAGACGGCCCGGGTCCTCCCTGACAGAAACAATCCCTCCCTCCCCCGTGTTGCGCTAGCACTTTGCACGTCGAGGGTACTTCTCATTAGGTCTTACAGTTCACAACCAAAAAGCTTTAAGAAATATTGGTGTCCGTGTCCCCTTGGAGCCTGTGATTACCTTAGTGATCGGGAACACATCCGTTTGTCCTTGGCGCTCCAGCTGATGGGCACGCAATAAAAGAATATTCCTCCATTTATGCTGGGTTAAAATTCAGCCTTCTTTGATACATAAGGACACCTCAGGTGGTCCCTAAAAGGCTTCTTAGATGCATGATTACAGAATACACTTCAGATATCCCGCCAAATGCTGTCTTCCCCAACATGAAAACCCGGGATGACAGTTATCACAACAGCTGGTTGCGATGAGCTGCTCTTTTAAGTGTCAAATATAATAAGGGTAATTACTCAAAGTTGTCATCTTTGATAGTCTGCGGCAATTAAACTCAGAGCATTGGCTTTCCCCCAGGAGGACTGGTAGCAGAATTCAAACCTGGAAGCCACTTGAACTGAAGGTCTTCTTGAAGGGAAATTGTAGGTGCCATTCCTAGATGGAGTGACAGCCACAGCGGATGTGGCCTGTGGGGGGTGGTCCAGGGGCTCCTTGGCTGACGCCAAAGAAATCCACGGGGCCATAAGCTTATGCCCCTGTTCCTGCCACTGGCCTGAAGCTTGACAGCAATATTTCAGGAGAAGAAAGCACTTTGCAGCAAATTAATACATACTTGTTCTTTGCATTTGGCCTGCACTCCGTTTTCAAAGCATGCTCATTTATAATTCATGCGAGCCCCACAGCCACCTATATGTAACGATCCTGACGTGTCGACGGAGAGGCCAGCAGTGGTGGAGTGTCTTCCCGAGGCCAAGGAGTGAGCCACAGCATTATTTGCTGTTTCATATCAGAGGTGTCTCAGCTAGATTATGGTTATTAATACATCGGTTGCAAATATTTTCTGCCAATCTATTGTTGATCTAATTTTATTTATAGTGCTTGTTTTATAAAAGTCTTAAATCTAGGCTTAGTAAATGGAGCAATATTTCTCCTTTTGGGTCTTATATTTTGCTTATAAATACTTTCCTTACCCCAGGGCGAGAAGCATATTCTTCTGCATTTTTTATATGGCTGCATATGCACTGTTGGACTGTTTAATGGTCAGCTCTACCACACGAGCATGAGCGCTAAGGAAGAGGGAGTCATAAGTATTTGTTTCAACCATATCCCTATAGCATATCATAGCGTAGTACCTCTGTGCTTAGTAAATGTTTAGAGTGTGTGGCGGGGAGAATGTTGGGAGTTTTATTAACAAGAAAATACAGATAACCCCGGAGGAAAATCCATATGTGAAATGTGGATATTAAGAATTTTATTTTAGGAGTTCCCATCATGGCGCAGCAGAAATGAATCTGATTAGGAACCATGAGGTTTTGGGTTCGATCCCCTGGCCTCACTCAGTGGGTTAAGGATCTGGTGTTGCCATGAGCTGTGGTGTAGGTTGCAGACACAGCTCAGACCTGGCGTTGCTGTGGCTGTGGTATAGGCCGGCAGCAACAGCTCCGATTGGACCCCTAGCCTGGGAACCTCCATATGCCGTGGGTTCAGCCCTAAAAAGACAAAAAACAAACAAAAACAAACAAACAAACAAAACCCTTAATTTTAAAAATTCTGTATATAGGAGTTCCCTTCATGGATCAGCAGGTTAAGAGTCTGACAAAGCATCCTTGAGGATGTGGGTTCAATCCCTGCCTGTGCTCAGTGGGTTAACGATCTGGCATTGCCACAAGCTGTGATGTAGGCTGGCAACTGCAGCTCAGATTCAACCCCTAGCTTGGGAACTTCCATATGCTGCAGGCACAGCCATTGAAAAACAAAACAAATTCTGTGTATATCCTATTACATTTTGCACTTAATTTTGAATTCTGGCAATTGCCACCTTCTGCAGCAATCCCCCAATAATCATAAAATCTTTAATTTCAGAAGAAGCTTTCGGGATCATAGGTCCAGCTTCTCAGCTGGTGTGGCATTCCCCTATATGCTCTGCCCCCTGCTAATAGGATGTTCGGTTTGTGTGCGCAGCTCCTTAGGCATCAAGTCCTTTCCCAGGAGAATGAAGTGTGGTCTAAGAGCGCCCCCTACAGTCCGCCTTCTATGGACCCAAACCTGAGCTTTGGATCCCTTCACCCCTCCCAAAGCCCCCCACCCCAGGATTTCCTGCCAAGTCTATTGACTAAAACTCCTGGTACTCTCTACAACCTCCTTTCCTATCTCTGCTGTAAGACTGACATGCATTTTGGGCAACATCGGCCTATTCTGATTGGGTCCATTTCAGATCCGTGCTAACCTCGACCAGTCTCTGACTACTCGAGTACCATTCTCTTACCTTCCTGCCACATTCCAAAGTGGTAGTTACACATTTTGCATGTTCTGAAGCTCCAAATCCTGATTCTGCCTCTGGCCTCCTCATTGTGAGTGGATAGCTTCCCTAAATATTTCTTGCCTTCACCACCAAAGCTTCCCTCTCAGTTGCTACTGTCTTGGAGAAAAAAGTATCCCTCCTCTTAAGAGTAAACCTCCGCGAGTGCTCCTGACTCAGTTCAGTTCGCCTTTCTTGTTCACATTGACTTTTCCAAAGAGTTTGTTCTCTGACTTCTAACTGGCTTATGGCTTCCTGGGGGCAGGTGGGTGGGTAGCTGCTTTTCCCCTGCTTTTGCCTCTCAAATTCGCCTGGGTTGTCATTATCTCTTTATCAAAGGTCTTTGCCATACATCATCACGAATTCTTCAATCCCTACTCTCCTCCATTCTTCAGCCTACTGCGGTTGGCTTTCAGTACCTCTTCTGGATTAAAACCTATCCCTTGAAGATCATGACTGATCACCTACCCACAAAATGTAACAGCACCCCACCACCCAAAGCTCCCTTCCTTCCTTCCCTCATTTCTGCAAATGGAGTGACAGGCAGTTTGCTAAGCCCTGGGAACACACAGACAAAAAGAAACAAAACGTCCTTCCTCCTAGAGAAGTCACAACGGGCAGTGGGACCACCTAAATCTGAAAGTTTCAAGGAGCACATCACCAGGGTGAGGAGACTGGCGTGTACCTTCCAGGTTGAGAGGACAGAAAAGCACGGAGCAGAGGGACAGTCACACGAAACAGAGAGGTCGCTGCCTGCTGGCGAGAAGGCACCGGGCGCTAAGCTTGTAAAATCTCAATTTCATTCCAAAGGTATTGCGTGGGGGTTTTCAAGTAGTTTGGAAAGGAAGTGACACGACCCATTTTCAATGCTCTAAACCACAAGTGCCTGCTTGTCTGTTGACAATTAATCATCAGCCACACATCCTGCTACCCTCTTCTCCATATCACAGTCCTCAGATGCCCTCCAGCAGGATCCCAGGTTGGGTCCTGTGAGGCACAGATGTGAAATTTGACATGTGAGAAAGAAGAAGACTTACTCCTAGAACTGGCAGCAGTGGGCAGGTGGGGGGCCACAGGCAACAGCAGTGGGGTTTGGGGAGCCACTTCCCAGAGACCTCCTGAGAGTCGCCAGTTTGGTGCTGCAGGCAGCTGAGAGAGCTGAGCGAGCCAAAGAGCTTCCCTAGGAGCCAGCACTGCCTGGTTCCTAAAGCCCCTGAGGTCCTCCTGGCCTTTCCTCTCCCAGCCTTTCCTTTCCCAGGGTTGTGAAGGTCTTTGTTTCTTGATGAAGGCCTGATACACCAGATGCCACCCTGAGTAAGTCGTGTCTAGAGATGGTCCCCCATTAACACCATACACTCAGTTCTCCTTTACGTCAGACCACCCCTCTCTTTCTTTCCCAAGATTTCTCTCCCGCCCCTCTCCACTGTAAAGATAACTCCGAGGCTGTATTCCCCCCATCCCCACCCCCGGCCACCTTTCTCCTAAGTGGTACATCCAAATTTCCAGCTATTTCCTGGACACAGCCACCTAGAGATGACTTGCTGAAACCGCTCACTCAAGGCACTCAATAAGAATCTTCCTTTTAAACTAGTTTCTTTAGAGTCCACAGTTCCTTTAAGCACAATACAGTTTTTCACTTCAGTTATTTGCCTCAAAACCACAGCCACATCTTCACTTTTTTCTGTTGTTGTTGTTGCCCCCACAGCATGCAGAAATTCCTGGGCCAGGGGTTGAACATGAGCCACAGCAGTGACAGTGCTGAATCCTTAACAGCTATGGGAAATGCCATATAGCCACATGTTTCATTCTCATTCAGGTAAATATTTACTAAGAGGCTATGATGTGCCAGGCCTTTTGCCAAGTTCAGGAACCAGAATGATTAACAAGTAGATGTATTTTCTGCTCTCAAAGAGCTTACAGTCTAGTGGAGGATCCAGGAGAAACCTAAACACATTTCTGAAAGAGCTTAAAAAAAAAGCCTTTACCTATAATTTACAAAAACAACATGCTGAAATAGCTTCTGAATGATTTCCCCTTTTCATTCCTAACCCCCTTATCAACCAAGAGCCTTCACCTGGGCTATTTCTCTACTTTACCAGTTTGACCTTTTATTGTATCATGGACTTTTTCATGCTTTGATAAGATAAATATACATGCACACACCATGTTTTGCAGAAAACTTCGGGGGGGTCTCATCAACAGTCCCTCTGAGGCCAAACCCCAGATTGGTGGGGCTTTTCAATAACTCAGATAAGCCCACCTCAGCATCTCACCCATCTTCACCGTTCCTGCACAGGGTTTCGTATTTACAAAGCAAAATCCTACCTCGACTCTCCCCTGAAACATAAATTGTCCCTGGCTCATTTCCAACAAAAGCAGTGCCCAATACACCCTCAGGCCTTCTCTCTCCTAAGTCTTGCACAAACCCCAGGTTCCCTCCAAGCCGAGATGCAACCTCTAAGCATGCCCTATGCAACCTCATCACAAACTCTTCCTGCGCTCAGGTGTCCCCCACTCAAGGCTCAGCTTATTCGAAGCTCTCATTTCTTTGAGCTACTCTCACATTTTGTACTTGAGAGTCACATCTAGTCTGAGTTTTAGAGCTGACTACCCAAACTTTTTTCAGAATATGAGACTAGAAAGCATCTTATCTCTGTACCTCCTGAAGCACCTGGCATAATGCCCAGCCCAAAGCAGATGTTTGGAAAAAAAAAATGTGAGACTAAATTAAACTCAAATCTCTCTTTGTGTCAGTTGGGTCCTTCATCCTTTTTCCTTTCCTGCATTAACTGTCCTTCAAATATTTGAAGACAATCACCTTGTCCTTGTTCCTTATCTGCACGAACTCCAGAAGACAATGGCTAACTTGGTCCAGTTCAATGTGAGCAGAATTCAACTTAAGCACAAAATATTCAAGAAGACCCCAAGTGTTCTATTTCCCAACCAACATTGGACTCACACTCCATGATTTGGGATAAATGCTATCTTTTCATACCATCTTTTTTTCTACTTTGCTAAAATAAGGGGGAAACACAGAATTCCACCCTCATCTTAGTCATTTTATAAACAAGAAAGCTGGTAAAGCACTTGGAGTTTGGAACAGAAAGGGAATATGATCAAAGTTATGGATGAATGTAGCTGAGAATGGGTAACAATTAGCTTTAGCTCTATTAAATCTGTGACCCAGGACAAAAACCCAACTTCTTTGGGCTGGTTTACCTACATTTTGCATACTATAATAAAAGCCAAGGAATTCATGCTACTGATACAACATTAAAAAAAATCTTCTAGGAGTTCCCATCATGGCTTGGCGGTTAACGAAACTGACTAGCATCCATGAGGATGCAGGTTTGATCCCTGGCCTTACTCAGTGGGTTAAAGATGCGGTGTTGCCATGAGCTGTGGTGTAGGCTGGCGGCTACAGCTCTGATTAGACCCCTAGCCTGGGAATCTCCATATGCCTCGAGTGCGCCCTAAAAAGAAAAAAAAAAAAAAAAAAAAAAGAAAAAGCAAAAAAAAAAAAGAAAAATCTTATAGACTACATACAATCTTCTGAACTACAGGCATTTTATTAATAGTATTTCAGTTGAATATAAGAAAATATTTAAAAATATACAAATACTTTATAGCTGAAAATAAAAAAGCCACAGATCACCGTTTTTCCTTAAACGCTCTTAACTGAGCTACTGACAAGTCTTTGCGCTTTAAAACCACCCAGCCTACACAGAAAAATTGTTTGGCCTACTAATCTTTATTGGACTATTAACCACCTACCTCCCTCAACTATGAAGGGAAACTGTGGAAGGCACTGCAATGACTACACCTACAAACTCCTACAATAACACGCTCAGTTTCCCCCAGACATGGGTCTAATGCAGAATACATTTTTTGAAATGGCCAATTCTTATGAGATGCACCTAGAACATGTGGGCCAATGTTTACGTTTTTTCCCCAAATTATTTAGGTTACCACCAATAGAAACACTTATTTGACCTGTTAAAAGGATTTTTCTCATCATGTGCTCATTTCTTTAAATCAACTTGTTCACAATTTTAGAAATGTATTTTCAAAGGCAGCTCTTCCTGGTAGGAAACCACCTGTGTGTTCAAAGGCTATGTCTGGACTAAGTTAATAATGTGTTAATAAGCACAAAGAAGTCAGTGACAAAAAAAGTTTTTTAAAAAGAATTCACACTAATGTTCTTAGTCATTTTAGCCATAGCTAACAAAGCGTATGTCTCATGACTATGTTTAAGGTAAATAAACTGTCAACTCTTTACAGTTTATATACCCTAAATATATCAAGGACCTTAAATCAAATGACCTTGGTACATTTTGATAGAAAACTCAAATAACATGTGCAACGTATGGCATGTCTTCAAATGCAGGCAAGGGGTGGCAGAGATCACTAACTGCATCCCGCTCTGTATCAGCTGTCACAGCACAGTCCTTGCAAACAGGTAGTAAACTGTTGACGCTTACTACCTGTTTGCAAAATACAATTCACATATAGTTGAGGACAGGCTATTCCTTCCCCCTCTGCAATGTCTAGATCTGCTCTAACTCACCGTAGCCTAGAATATGACCCACAGTAGACTTGCAACATCCCCTAAAACTGTAGCAAAATGTGGCCTTGAACATCTAGACTAAAATTTTAACCATTAAAATAATCCCCTGTAGGATGAGCTTTTGGAAAACAAACTACTGACCATAAGTCAAAAGAACTTCACTGGAAGAGGATGTTAAAAAGAGAGAAACCACTTCCAGATCAACAAAACAAACACGTGGCAGGTGCCAGTCCAACCAAAGGATATTCAAACGTGCTGATCGAGTGCTCGCTGGCCAATAGCGAGACGCTCCCTCTACCTGACTGCCTGACAAACTATGCCTATTAAGTTTATAAAATCAGAGCACAAGTCTGGACTAAGATGGTAAATGAAACCTACATACTTCACTTCAGTTCTCCCTAAAGGTCTACTAAAGTTAGAGTAAAGAAAGCAGCAGGGAGACCCTGAGAGCAAACAACAGAACGAAACCTGGTGACCTGGAAAGCAGAGGGTTGAGAACGCAGCTGATCTGAGAAGCTTCAAGACAACAGTGGGGAAAGCTGAGACTCAGAACCATTTATACCACAGAATCCTCAAGGGCACAGACACGGACAGCGCCAGGTACCCCTGGACTGAGGATAAAATGTGCAGGGTGGGGCTAAAATAAAGATTACTGAGAAAGCTGTTTGAAGACGTTACTTCCCTCGATTCACTCCCCACCTCCACGCCATAGTGCAACCAGACATCTCCTAAGTGGGCAGATATTTGGAAACAATCTCTGGAGAGAAAAGGACTCCAAACAGGAATTAATATATTCCTAGGGCATACAGAGACCATCACTACAGTTCTGGCAGTCAAATCTCACCCTCTAGGCCAGTCATTATAAGACTCTTCCTCATAATCTGACAATCCCAGGGAAAAAAGCCCAAAGACACTGACAGTAGGGATGGCCTATCATAGAGCCCATCCAGATCTTCCAACTGTTAAGTTTAAAGTTGGCATGTCTTCATGTTTACAAAATTTCCTATGCATGAGCATAACACTAAAAAGATATGCATGATATCTATCAAGGATTACTAGGGATCTGAGAAGTCTCTAATATGGAAGATAAAGATCGAAGCAAACAGATTAAAAACCAATTTGGAGAAACAGAAACAATGCAAGGAGAATAAAACTACAAAGAACGCTGAGATAAAACTTCCAAAGAAGGAAGAGCAAAAGACAGATATGGGAAATTGGAAAAAAGAAAAGGAGAAAGTCCACAAGGTCTGATATTTAAACAATGGGATTTTTTAGAAGGGGATGACAGTGAAAATAATTACAAGAAATTCAACTAGTAAAGCGAATCAAAAAAAATTCCCAGAATTGAAGTACACAAGTCATCAGATTTTAAAAACCTAGAAAAGGAAATAAAATTGGAAAGGGGCAGATAGATCTTTAAAGATATTGCAGATTCTATTTTTAACTTGGGCGGTAGCACACAGTTTTTATTGTTTTATTATTCTTTAAATGATACCTGTTTTAGAAAGCCATGTGTATGTATGATTCATTAAACATACACACAATCACAGCTATGCCAAGTAGAATTTCCCTCCTTTCACATTTTTATTGATATACCAATGTCAGGAATATCCAACCCCCCCGCCCCCTAAAGCCTTCATTATAAATCACTGATACCTGACACCACTTTGAGGTACAATATGAAGATTCAGATAGAAGCAAAGCCTACAGTCCAAAGAAAGCCTACCGTCTACAGTCTCCTCCTCTCTAGCTCAGCAACACTTCCGTTACTTTTTTTTTTTTTTTTTTTTTTTGCTTTTTAGGGCCACACACACAGCATATGGAGGTTCCCAGGCTAGGGGTCCAATCGGAGCCACAGCCACAGCCAGAGCGATGCAGGATCCGAGCCGCGTCTATGACCTACACCACAGCTCATACCAACGCCAGATCCTTAATCCACTGAGTGAGGCCAGGGATCCAACCTGCAACCTCATGGTTCCTAGATGGATTTGTTTCCGCTGCGCCATGATGGGGAACTCCTTAGTTACTTTTTGAAAAACAAAAAACAAAACAAAATACTTTGCTATTCATCTAGTCAACATCTATTTGTGATGACATTTGAGACAATCTGCTTTAAATTTTTTAAAAACTACTTTCTACATTAAGAACTTTTTTTGGGTAGCAAATTGAAGTACAGAGTAAGGGTAAGAAGGAGAAAAATCAATCTAAAAGCACAGAATATAAGATCTAAAAGACCTACTTAATTCATCCTACAAAGATCCTTTTCTCATGGATGTAGCTGAAAATATGTTAACGCCAGCTTCAGACGTCTGAACGCAACCCAAATGGTACAGGCTCCCAGCAATCTTGCGCCCTCTTTTGGTCAGTGGGGCGATCACCTCTCCATCAGTCACTTCTCCCTAGAATGGCTGGCTGGTCATGAAAGGTTTCTCTGTGGGTTTCCTACCTCTGTGCTTCCTGAGCCCTCCCCCATCCTGGCACTCTCATGTGCTGCTACTCGGGTGGCACCCTGGCTGCCAGGTCTCCCCGAGACAACCACCATCCCAAGCACAGCACAGCCTATCTGCTCCTTCGTGGCACACGAGGCTCCTCAGCTGGGAAGATCTGGTCTGCAAAACACAACAGCACAGAGAAGTATCTTCTCCTGAAAGCCACTGGAAGAGGAACTGTTGAGGGTAAGTTGGGCTGATCTTTTCAAAGATGGCAACAACTGATAATAAAATGAATTTTATCCCTAATTTCTTCTTTTAAGTCATCTTCCCTACTGCTGAAGATGTAAAGTCAGTGGAAACACTGGATGATCGTTCCCACAGAATGTTTTAAAATTCACATGCAATAAAATGCAAGAACAAAAACAAGAACAAGCCAAAGGTCATCATCAAGTTTTTTGTTTTATTTAAGATTTTAGTTTTAATTCTGAAGAAAGAGGTACATTTCCTTTTTTTTTTTTTAGTTTTAGCATCAGGTTATAACCAGGTTTCTGTTTTCTTTTCTCCTGTCTTTTCAATACTGCACAAACGTCCAGAAACTACAGGGTTAAGTAAAAGCTGCAGGCAAGGAGGTCAGAGATTTGCTCCTGATGGTGATCAGATGGCCCCAGAGCAGTGCTATCTTAGAGTGCCTTCAGTCAGGTGAATTTAAGAGAAAATAAAAAAAGATTCTGACAGAGGAGAAAGATTGAAGAAATCACTTATACTTCAGCTCTTATATTATGCAGAGGTATTAAACCTGTGAATGCTTTAAAAAAATTTTTTGAATTTACTTTAAATCTAAAGTCAAAATTTTTTCTCCTTTAAAAAGTCACTTCTCTCTTCCTCATAAACTCTTTAGCAATAGGCCAGTTACTACGACTGATCAATTTGTCTTTCCATCAACTTCCAATACAATCTTTTGCTTAACAACACAACCAAGTCCTCTCCATCAACTTGTCAAAAGAATTAAAAATTAAATTAAATTAAAAGCATTTCCCTTGCAATAGTGATAAGCTGAATACAAGATGGATGCCAGGACCACTGCTTTCCCCCATGCGTTTAGCAATCTCATTTTAATTAACCTGGTTTTCAAACTTCTGCAGTTGATAATGCATTTACTTCACCTTTCCTATAGATTAATCGTCATTTTCTGCTAAGCAGATTATGTCATTATTATGCGCAACAGACAAATAGTAATTTTCTAAGTATCGAGACTGCCCTTTGATTTCTTTTTTCCTCCTTGAAAAGGCATTTTTAGAAAACATTCAACAGTGTCACTCAAATGCGGGATCAACAGAAACTTTTACAATTAAAAAAAAAAAAAAAAAAGGATGGTAATGACCCTGTGATCGCATTGCATCTGGGGGTAAGGAGAAAAAAAATTGATCAGGAACTGGATTCTTCAGAACATAAGAGATGAGAAGGGAGCTGTGGGTGGGCTGAGAGGGAGAAAACAGGGTGGGACAAATCCTGCATTTTCTCATGAATTCTCCTCCTTCCCTAATGGCGGTCCAGTGTTGAACTCTGTAGTAAATCTGTGGGGGTTTTGCTGGGGGGTCTGAAGGCTGTCTGAAAGCCCGGGGGCGGGGAGTGGAAGCTGGAAGGATTTGAAGGAGGTGGGTAGGGGTTCCAACTGGCTCTGTGCAGAGGGATCTGTGTGCTGAAGGGGGCGCTGTGGTGGGTTTGTGAGGGAGCAGCACTGGGGCCGTCCATCTCTGTGAGGGCCTGAAGGGATTTTAGCCAGTGTGGAGGATTGTCATCTTGAAGAGAGTCTAAACTGTTTCCTGAAGATGCTGGAATACCTAAGGAGAGAAAAGAAAACAAGAGGGAAAGTGGTGAGTTTGTGCAGAAAGGAAGGAATTCGTCAAACACACACAAATTTAAGGTGATAACGCTTACCCAAAAAGACAGAGAAGAAATTACAATTTTAACTCCTTCCAAATAAGACCTTCTTAATCTTATGTTCCTTTTATCTTCCACCCACAAAGACCACAATTTATTGTCACACAAACCCATGCCTCCTCTTCGACTATACAAATTGTCCCCCAGTGTCACAGACGCAGTTGCAAAAATGAGTCCCCAGGATTGTACGATGTTATTTCCCAAGTGGGCTTCTCCTTCTCTAGTAGGGATACATAAACAAGATAGCCTTATAATAGAGAGCTTTATTTTTTAACGTGGAGTATGTTCCTTTAAGAGGATAAGTCAGATCCTTTCTTCCTTGAGACCAACAAAATACGCACATGCTGTCAGATGTTAGCACCTACTTACACCAAAAGCAGCAGTCTAGGTACCAAAGGCCTTATTACACAACTAGGCCAACAGAGTGAACTGAGGCTATGTGACCCCGGAGAACGAAACCAGCTACCACACACGTGTGGCTCTGGGAAAAGAAGATTACTTTGAAGAGACCTCTGTTCTTAGTTAATCTGGGCTAAAAACCAAGCTGATGGCAGTCAGTGGAGCTGAAGGAGGGAGAAAGTTACCTGTGATGATGGCTGGGTCTGTCCAGCTGCCAGGGCTGTCCCAACTCAGGCTGTCGGTGGTGGCAGTGTTGGACGTTGGTGCACTGTGGTTGGCGTTGGAGGGGGAAGAAGAATTGGGCAGTCCACCAAAGTTGATGTTAATGTTGGGTAGAAGTGCCCTTAGCCCGTCCTGCCACTCCTTCATACTTAAACTCTCTACAGAACTGCTGTTGTCTGGGAGATTTACCAACAAAAAAAAAAAAAAAATAAAAGATAAAAAAAATAAAAAGCTGACGTTAGAAACATATGTTGTTCTTTAGTGGTTACGTGGGAGAAGAATTATTCTTTCTTTACTGAGCATTTAAAATGGGTTGTCCTAGCAAGATAAACTTGGTTAAGAATTTGCTCGTGAGCTCAGAGCCTCTGAAATGAGTGAGGAAAATCTTGCTCAAGAATCAGGAGAGGGAGCTGCTTTTCCTTCTTACAGCCTCTTCACCATTCTGCATTTATAAGTCAATTATCCAGTTTAAAGACTCAATGCTCCAGAACACAATTTAGTTTTAGCTACATTATGAAGTTTCAGTTAGTGGGGCATTTAGCCAGCCAAGCTGATTTATGCTATAAAAAAAAAAAAAAAAAAAGCACAAGCCTGTAAGTTCAATATAGGAGCTTATTTCTGAGCCCATTAAATGAAAGTCATTTTATGAAGAATAAACATAAGCCAATAGAAAAAGAAAAATAATTAAGTTCTTCCTGATTATAAAACGGGTCATGTATTTCAGAGGAGAAAGGCAGCAATGAATAGGTTTTGAGTTTGAAAGCAGTGTTTTTCCATTAGTCACAAAGGACAAGGAGGCAAGGGCAAAGCTACCTTTCAGATGGAATCATTTCCAGCAGTCCGCCTATTCTATTCTTACAATTCTACTAATCATTTAAAACACAAATCCTGCAGTCCTACAGTTAGTTCTCTGCTTCTATTTCTGAATAGCATCCAATGTGATAAGACGCTATCAACATAAAAAGGTTTTTCATAAATTATGACTAAACTCACTTGATCTACTACCATCCAGAATCCACATGGTATATAACTAATTGGTTGGGGGGGGGGGCGGAGGGTAAAGTGTAACTACTACTTAGAATAATTGTTTTATTGAAAAAAGGAATGTAGGTCAAACTACCCAACTGCAGTTTTTGAGAAGAGCACAGAAAATTACTTCTGTTTCTACAGAACTGATGAGCAATCACCACTGATGATGACGATGACAATCTAGCAGATTCAGTCTGCCTTTTCGTGAACTTAGAGTTTTCTTTTTATGTTTCCTTTGCATCAATCACTAATCTGTATCAAATTACATCATGTTTAAGCAAGTGAAGCTTTCAGCCCTACTGACATTATTTATAAAGACAAAAAACTATAACCAAATGCAACAAAAGTCATCTTGGAATTTACTGAGATGAAGAAAAGGCAACGTACACCATACAGACAAGTCAACAGAGAGGAAAATAAATTCTTCAAACTGACTTCTACTTTACAATCAGTGTAATTTCCTAAAGCTCAACCCTCTATTTGCATCCTACCTGACATGTGCATTGTGTTGTACAAGTCACAAAGCACTCTCACAGTCAATCATTTCATTTGATCCTCACGGTGTGAGGTAGGCAGAGGAGGAGGGAATGACCTGCGTTTAACAGACAAAGCAAAAGACTCTAGAATAACGTGCCCAAGTCACATAACGTATATAGTCAGGACTTGAACCCAGACTCTAGCTGAGTTATTTTCTTAGTAACACCAAGCTCTTGTTCTTGTATAGACTATTTATTTTACATTTGCATAGAGTACTGATTGACATTTTTGGACGTACCCACGGCAGGCAGAAGTTTCTGGGCCAGCGTTCAACCATGCCACAGCAGTAACCAGAGTCACAGCAGTGACAACACTGAACCCTTAACCCACTGAGCCACCAGGAATCTCCCTGATTTTTTTTTTTTTCCGTCTCTTCTAGGGCTACACCCTCGGCATATGGAGGTTCCCAGGCTAGGGGTCTAATCAGAGCTGCAGCTGCCAGCCTACACCGAGCCACATCTGCAACCTACACCACAGCTCACAGAAGCGATGGATCCTTAACCCACTGAGCAAGGCCAGGGATTGAACCTGCAACCTTACGGTTCCCAGTTGGATTCATTAACTACTGAGCCACGACAGGAACTCCCTGATTCACACTTTTTAATAGGTTAAATGTTTAAGGCAAAACTCATGGGCATGTGAGACCCATAATGAAAAGGAAGCAACAAAGAAACACAGAAACATTCTAATATGTCCAGTAGGCATGATTAACAGCATAGAGAGAGATTTGCTGATGGAACAAACTAGACTTCGCAGCCAAGGCGAAAACCCTCTAATCAACAACTCAAGCATCACTTTCCCCCGCTCCAACTGCATGAGGCATTAATAATACCACACTGACAAAGTCCTAGAATGCCCTCAGGTACAGAAGGTTTGGCGGCTACCGCACATTCCAAGCTTTAAAGTAGTCACGATGTCAGACTGAGCACGTTAAGATGGTTTTCACTGAACCAGAAACTGAACTCTAAACAAGGAAAACTTCCTAGGAGGGAAGTAAAATGCCCCCATATAAAAAGATGATGTACAACTACATGGGAATCTTTTTTTCGGCCACACCCACAGCATATGGAAGTTCCTGGGTGAGAGATCAGATCTGAGCTGCAGCTGCGACCTACACCACAGCTACAGCAATACCAGATCCTTAACCCACTGCACCACAGCAAGTACTCCTACATGGGAAAATTTTAAGGAAGTTTAATGCTCTTGAACTCCAGTGGCCAAAGTCAACAAGAAGCTTAGACAGATGATTTGAGCCTCCTTCTCCTAATGCACAGGGAAAAAGGAAAAAAAAAAAGTAACTCAGTAAGACCCATTTTTTGCTTTACATCTAGTGAGAACTAGAACTAAGGAAGCTTTACTTTTGCATTAACAGAATAACATTTGCATTTATATAAAGTTTATTTGAAAATTAGCATTACAATAAAATCAAAGGACATTTGTTCACAGGCAGGATATATGAGAACTCTCCACTCAATTTTTCTGGGAACTTCAGACTGCTCTAAAAAAAAATAACATCTATTTTTTAAAAAGACATTTGTTTCCCAGGTTTTAGGCTAATGAAATCAAGTAAGAATACGTTAACCAAAGATATTCACAGAAGCCCATGATACAAAATAGTGAGAAATTTGGATCCTCCCAGTTGTGCTATAATTGTAAGATACCTTGGGAAATAAATTAGCTAGTTTGTAATTCTTACAGTCTTGCCAAAAAACAAAGCCATGTGCCTAGACATCTTGGGAGCCTGAAAGCATGGATGTTTACAGTGAAGCTGCAAGTATCACAAGGAAGTGGACTGACATCGTTAGGTCTTGGAATGGGGACCACTACTCTAAGCAGACACCAAGAAGAAAAGTTCGCACTCTCTCTTTTGGCCATGCCTGCAGCATGTGAAAGTTTCCAGGCGAGGGATCGAACCCACGCCACGGCAGTGACCAGAGCCGCTGCAGTGACAACACTTGATCCTTAACCTGCTGCACCACAAGAGAACTCCGAGACAAGTTTTCTTCACTGTTTTCTCCACTACTGCTGTGCCAAGTGTTAGCACAAAGGAGGAGTGAGAAAAAAGAAATCAGATAAATCCTAATTCCCAGCAAAATAGCTCTCAATCCAGCCACACTTGAAATCACCTCCTTTACCTCCCCTGCCCACTCCCCCGCCACCCCCCGCCCTGCCTCACTGAGAGGGCTTCTGATAATTCCATTCCTTACAATACACATAACAGCGGTGATTAACCTCAGCACTATTCATGTACTGGACTACATAATTCATTTCTTGTTCTAGGCACTGTAGGATGTTTAGCAGCATTGCTGGATGCACGCACACACGCACACACACCGACATCTAATTTTAACAATGAAAAATGTCTCCAGACATTGTCAAGTGATTACTGGGGTGAGGGGGGGGCAAATTGTACCTGATCCACAGAAAGGTTATTCATTTGTTTCTAGGGCTCTAAATAGTTCCACTCAGACACGCATTTCTTTCAAATAGTCCCAGGACAGGACAACACCTGGATGTAACCTCATGTAACTTCATTTCCCTTTATATAGGACTTCACGCTGGAGTACAATTCACTATGTGCAAGTCAGTAGGTCTAATGGAGAAAACACTGGGCTGAAAACTGCTGACGGACTGTTCAAGGCAACTCCACACTGATAATTCATATAACCTTGAGCATATAAGCAAGACTGTTAATATCCCAGGACTTGACTTCATAAGTAAGAGCAACATCTGTTTTCCTCTCTCACTGGATAAAACACAGTAAGAGAAGGGAAAGCAATATGAAGCACATTTATCACTTGATAAATGCCTCGCAACAATTTTTTCCCAGTACTTAATATTGAACAGATAGTAACGTTTCCAAAAAGCTTGAGTAAGAAGATATCTTACGGGCCAGAAATTGGCTCTGTGCACGAGAGTCGCCTCCTAGGAACGTACTACATAGTCGGTCTAACCACTAAGCCTTCTCACCACCAGACAGTGCAAAGACAAATAAATACAGGAAAGCACTTTAGACACTCCACAAGTAGACTACAACGAGGGTCAATTGACTAAACATTTTATAGTAAATGATACTAATTTTATTTTTAAAGTATTTAATTAGTAATAGTACATTAGAGAAGGATTATCTATTTTAAAGGACTGCTCATGTGTTTAAATGTTTTATGATGTTAAAAATGAATTTTATAGTTTTCAAATATGTACCAAACCCACTACTTTTGGTTCTAAGTAATTTGAAGACAGGAGAGCAGGTCAAGTTGTTTGTGGTAGTTTTATTTTTCTTACTAGAACTCAAAGGCAGATTTTAAGGTACTTTCAAGATGCCATACACCACACTCTCATTCCATTATGTAAAAATATCAGTATACTTCAGTTTACCTGGCTCAGAACACATTTTACTGAAGAATAAACTATGATTAAAAGTCTGCCAGTCTGCTGGTAGCCTAACACCCAGTCTGTAACAAGTCGATCATCGCACACTAAGCAAGCTGACAAGTCTAGTTTTTAGCAACAATAGCCACAACAGAATTATTGTAAAACGTATGTGTTAAAGACTGCCAAGATGAAAGCCAAAGCAACTATTTAATGAGTGCCTACGGTGTGCAAGGAAGACAAGGCACTTAAACCATGACTCTTGTTTTCAGGGAGCTTAAAGTCTAGATGGTGAGACAAATGTGGGAAATGTTCAACAATGACAATCTGAAAAAGCAATAGGAGAAATGCCATGATTAATAAACACTACAAAAGTTTAGTAAAAAGAGAGGCTAGTCAGGCACACATGTGGAAACGTGCTGGTGGGTAAGGAAGAGTTGGAGTCAGTCATTCATGGAGTTCAGTTACTACACAGATGCCCTGAGCCTGAAAAACCGACAGGGTGACTATCTTCAGTGTTTTCATGTAACACTAAATGAGTCCAACTACTTACGAGGAAATACATATAGATAAAGGTGTGTTTTATAATGAATATATTGTAAAATAAAATTAAGCTGTGTTCTGACATCAGGCCTTTCACAGAAAATCATAAAGCAGGAAAAGATGAATGGTTTAGGCAAGAGCACACATTATAGCAGCCAAATGATTTCTTTCTGTTCCTCAGATTAACTGCAATATATTATTATACAACGTAAAATTTTGCTACAGAGAGCAAGACTGTGGGAAAATCTGCTCCTTATGATAAATTGTCACTGGTGACAAGCCAATGAGTTTTTCTAGTTTGCAAAAAATCTTCACCTAAAAGAAAAATTTCAAAGTGATTTCAGATGGCAAAGCCACTTCAAAGGGAAAGGGCAGCAGGACAATACATCCCCTCCCACCTTCCGATTTCAGCCGTTCCACATTTTAGGGAAGCAAGTAAGATCTCTGAAAAACAAGATCTGCTGTGAAGAGTGAAGACAGAGGAGCTATGTATAATGACAACACTGTGAGATAAAACATACTTAAGGGGATCCCCCCCCCAAAAAAAAGCCATTCCAAAATTTTGCTTCCACTAATACAATTCATACTACTAGCTCAGGATTTTGTCTCCTCTTGGAATTCTTGCCTCTACCTTCTTTTTTTGGTACCCGTTCTGCCAGGTCTTTTCATTATAAACACACAGGCATTATTAATTAAACCAGTTGGATGTAACTAAATTCACAAGTGCACCAATTTCTCCACTTTCATGTTTGGGCAGGGACAGGTGGCCCACATATTGGGCCCCGATCTTAGGCTACTCCATTCTCAACTCCAGACCCTAGGGCCAGAGGCCTCTTATTTCAAGTTAAATTTCTGTTAGCAGGCAAAACTACCCCAACTGGGGAATGGTCATTGAGAGTCCCAGTCACAAAGTATTCCTAACAGAGCTTATTCTGCTCTTCAGTTTTTAATTGTTATCTAATGGTCACCCCCCAAAGCCTCAATCTGCAACCCGATCTTGTTTTCCGAAAAACTTTTATCTTCCTTTTCTTCATGGCTATCCTTTACAGTTCAAAGTCAGAGGCAGTAGATAGGTTATTTACTGAAACAAATCTTTCTTGGTACAAGGGGTTGTACATCAGAAATCTAGGTCCCATTACGGTTAACCCTTGCCAGCTAAGACTCTCAAATTTTCAAGCATTTTTAGAAGGACACACAGTACAGCCTGTCTCGGCCACTCTAAACCTCTCTCCACACACTCCCCAGCCCTGTTAGATATAATTGCCTATGAGTTTGGAGATGAAGTCCATGTCCATCAGTTTATGATTCCAAGAAATCCTAAACTTTCTCAAACTTCAACATATCTCTAAGCAACTCAAATATAAGTGAATTATGCTTGACCAATATGTAAAACCAAACCCTTAAAGGAGACACAAAATTTCTTCTATCAAAACTTAAAATTTAAGAAGAAAGCCTTCATGTTATAGACATACTATACATTAGGGCAGCCATAAAAATTACTTCAAAAAAACTTTCAGGGAAAATGACTACTACATGAATATTTTCTTTGGAGCAGATTTATAATATCAGTTTATGAAAGAATTTACTCTATTTAAACAAAAAGAACAGACCCTCAAATTTCTAGGATTTTTCTTATTATTAAAAGCAAGACAGAACACTAACTTCAGAGCAGATCTGCTGGAGCACAAACTCTTAACAGTTTTAACAGATCTGAAAGCAGAGATTAAACTAAGTGAAAAATTCTAAGAACTCAAATGAAAAAGAGTTCTGAGAACAGAAGAACGTAAAGTATTAACAAAAAAACAGTCAAAATTTATTCCCGCTAGCAGAAGGAAATAGAAATGACATAAACAGGAAAACAAGAGGCCTTGAGGATTAGCTAAATACGACTAAGGCTTACTTCCTGCCTTTTTCCTTGTCTAGAGTGCTTTCCCAATCTCTTCAATTAATTTTTCTCAATCTGCCAAAAGTCCAAATCTTTACTCAGGCCATGCGAGATGACAGCGCTGTGGTCTGTAACCGCACTCACCTGGCAGCAGCCTGTGCTGGGACGGCCAGTGTACTCTCATCTGCTCTCAGAACTCTACTGAAAGGCCTGTAAGAGGTTATTTTGTACAGTCTTGAGCACACGGCTCAGTGTCTTAGAAACTTGATGTGCTTCAAGACATCTGCTGAATCAAATATCCAGCTTGAGAGGAGCTGAAAAACCACTTTCCCCAAAAAAGTCTACTCAGTTAATATCTTATAATGCTATGAATCAAGCTGTTCTCTCAAAAGAGACACACATCTTTCTGCAAGCAGGAATCAGCTAAATCTGGGGGGCCCAAAAGTGCTATGTTCTCAGTAGTGCTTGAGACGTCGAAATACAAGCAAATACAATTTTTAAAATCTGATGCACCAAAAATCATTTAAATAAAGAATGCTTTTTAGAAAAGATATTCTAGTATTACATGTACAGGACAGTAAACAGGTCTATTAGCTACATTCTACCCGTTTTCTACTCTAGACACTATTCATTCACTAACTTTGCACTTTATGTATGTGATTACTTTAGTACCAACAATCCAATGAGCGAAGTAGTAGGTTTCATTTTACAAATGAGGAGACTCTGGTAGTTTAAAAAATGTACCAATGGTTATACAGTTAAAAAGTGTTGACGTCAGTAATCAAAAGTCTGATTTCAAGGAGTTTGTTCTCATCACCAAACCCACTACCACCCAAGTGCTGGTCCTGGCAGATCTCATGCACTGAGAGAAGAGGCGGGCAGATATGTCTAAACTACTATGTCATGTGATAACACATGCTGTTCTGGTACGAACAAAGCCCTGTGGGGCACAAAGAAGAAAATGAACAATTCTGCCTTCTGCAAGCTAGATAAATGGGGAAGAGAAGCTGATACAGAAAAGGGAAAAGGCTTTCTACACAGAACAGGGAGCAACAGAAGTAGCTAATCACAAAATACAGTAGGAACTTTGCACAATATAAGTACATGTATGTTGCACAATGTGTACTTTTCTAGAATGTTCCTAAAGATCCACACATTTGTTTCAAGGGAGAATCAGATCATCTAATGAGAACCAGGAAAACATCAAGGTGTTTAAAAAACAGGGAAAAATACCTATGGAAGAAAGCCTATACATAAAGCTGTATAGAGAATGAAGAAAAAGTAACTTAACAGTTAATGTAGAGGATAAATACATTCTCAGAAACAGTACAGACTGGATTAGATGGAACCTGGGCCAGAATATACAAGCAACAGATCTAAGCAGTAAGGAGGGACAAAGATCTAATATTACGAAATCTATAAAATCTAAAACTAAAAGCTTGGAGGAAAGTAAGTGAGCACAAAGTGTGAATTATGAACAGAAGCCGTTAATAATTACATACAAGGCATACAAAGACAAGGGAGTCTATCATCCAGGAGATGGAGAAATCCACTAGACTATGATTTCATCAAAGCAAATCATGAAACTGCAGAGATATGGAGGATGTCAACCAGTCTGACATGTAAATCTGCTAGAAGAAAACAAACTTAATGAAATTCACTTCCTGAGCACTCCTCTTTCCCAAGGTGGAAAGAGGAAGGCAAATTTACTCTGGACTTTTGACCATCAAAGAAATGGTTGACTATTGTGAATATAACAGAGGCCCTAAGAGTATTTGATGTAATTTTAGGACTTTAAGATGCAAAGAATGGTCTCTCAAGGCAATACAAATAAAACCAAAAGTAAACAAATAGGATCCAATCAAACGTACAAGCTTTTGCATAGCTTGTAACCATAAACAAAAAGAAAAGACAACCTACGGATTTGGAGAAAATATTTGCAAATGATGCCATCTGTAAGGGCTTAATTTCCAAAATACACAAGCAGCTCATACAACTCAACAACAACAAAATAAACAACTTAATCAAAAATGGGCAGAAGACCCAAATAGACATTTCTCCAAAGAAAATACATAAATGGCCAATAGGCACATGAAAAATGCTTGTCATTGCTAATTATTAGAGAAACGCAAACCAAACTACCATGAGGAACAACCTCAAGCAGATTTCAATGGCCATTATTAAAAAGTCTACAAATACTAAATGCTGGAGGAGATATGGAGAGAAAGGAACCCTCCTACACTGCTGGTGGGAATGTAAATTGGTGCAGCCACCATAGAAAACAGTATGGCAGATCCTCCGAAAACAAAGGATAGAGCTGCCATATGATCCAGCAATTTCACTCCTGGGCATATATCCAGACGAAACTATAATTTAAAAAGACACATGCACCCCTATGTTCAGCATATGGAGGTTCCCAGGCTAGAGGTCTAATTGAAGCTGTAGATGCCAGCCTATGCCAAAGCCATAGCAATGCAGGATCCGAGTCGAGTCTGCGACCTACACCACAGCTCACGGCAATACCAGATCCTTAATCCACTGAGCAAGGCCAGGGACCGAACCCACAACCTCATGGTTCCTAATCTGATTCGTTAACCACTTCACCATGACGGGAACTCTCACAGCAGTACTTTTTACAACAGCCAAGACATGGAAGCAACCCAAATGTCCACCAACAGAGGAATGGATAAAAAAGATGTATAAGAAGAACTGCATACACACACACACACACACACACACACACACACACACACACACACGAATATTACTCAGCCATAAAAAAGAATGATATAATGCCCTTTGCAGCAACAGGAAAAGACAAACACCATATGATACCTCTTATATGTGGAATCTAAAATATGACATAGATGATCATATCTACAAAACAGAAACAGACTCATAGACATAGAGAACAGATTTGTGGTTGCAAAGGGGGTGAGGGGTGGGAGAAGGAAGGATTGGGAATTTGGGATTAGTAGATACAAACTATTTTACAGAGGATGGATAAAAAACAAGGTCCTACTACATACTACAGGAAACTATATTCAATATCCTGTGATAAATCATAATGGAAAAGATATGAAAAAGAATACATATTTGTATAACTGAATCACTTTGCTATACATCAGAAGCTAATACAACATTGTAAATCAACTATATATCAGTGATTTTTTTTCTTTTTTAAAGCAAGGGATGAGAGTAACTAGATCGAGTTATTGGATGGCTGGCATCCTGGCTATTTTACAACTGTCACAGTGTACTGCATTCACCTGCTTTTTTTTTTTTTTTGTCTTTTTGCCTTTTCTAGGGCTGCTTCCCGTGGCATGTGGAGGTTCCCAGGCTAGGGGTCTAATTGGAGCTGTAGCCGCCAGCCTACACCACAGCCTCAGCAACACGGAATCCGAGCCGCGTCTGCAACCTACACCACAGCTCATGGCAACGCTGGATCCTTAACCCACTGAGCAAGGGCAGGGATAGAAGCCGCAACCTCATGGTTCCCAGTCGGATTCGTTAACCACTGTGCCATGACGGGAACTCCTCACCTGTTTATATATCAGTTTTTTTCTATTAAACTGTGAGCTTCTCCAGGAAAGGGTCTTGATTTAATCCTCTTTGTAAGCAGTTCCTGAACCTGAACCTGAAGAGGTATTTAATGTTTCCGAAATGAAGAGCCCTGAACATGTGTTTCCAGGTTTTTGAGAAAACAAACTTTCCAGAGGTTTAAAAAAAAAAAAGAAAGAAAAAAGAAAAGAAAAGAAAGGGTGGATCAGGGTGGCCCCATGGTTCTAGAAGGCACTGATTCATGGGACATAGAAGATGCTAAAATATGACATTTTGACTATGCACTAAATAATTCTAATAAGGAAAATACATTGGGAAGAAATCTAAAGAAACCAGTTCTTGTACAGGGAGAATTTCATGGGAAAGATGTGAAAAGAAAGCTTAAAAAAGAGTTATGTAACCTAAAGAGTATCATAATCGCTGAGGATTAAAATGAGAATCTATAATGATCTGAAGCTTGTGAAAAATGCTGGAGGCAAGAAAAAGCTAAGTTTGGAATAGGAGAAAATTCAGAAAAGCCACTGCTCAGCCTGTCATTAAAAGAATAAGTCCTGAGAAAAGCCAGAGCTATGTAGTTCCATCTTCATTTTACTTCCTTCCATCTTCTTTATAAACAAGCATGATCTTCAAGCCGGAAAGAACAGATTAAACCATGTGGAGAAAGAACTGTTAAGTCAGCAGAGATGCAAAGACAGTAAAAGAACATCTACTCAATTTAAATGAGTTGAAAATCTCTAGGTGCAAAAAGGTTCTATCCTAGGGCATTAATCCTTACAGATGCCATCAAACACCCATTATTAAGAGAAATGCTGGGAAAGGAAGAAAAGGCAGAATCTAGAAGCTAGATGCTAATGAGTTCTTGGGAAAATTCTGAAACAGGTTAGAAGATGCATGACTTCTTTAGGAACGAATGTGATAGGTTTAGTAAGCAGTGATCTATATCGTTTGCGTTTGGGGGCATTCTTCATGAGAAATCATATGTAAAAACATCACACATATCAAATTGTTTTGGCTAAAACCTCAGCTCCCTTCAAAATGAAATACTCAGCAAGTTCAATTCTAATTTTGAGGTCCTCAAACTTGAGCTTGAGGAACAGTCATGGAGGCAGCCTCTACTGACCATTGTTTTCCAATGGAAATGTCCTCCTCCTAAATCCCACAGTCCATTTCCTTTCCTCTTCTGTTGCGTGCCCAAACTCTAAGGCTTTGCAGCTAAACTCCATTCCCATCCCACTAACACATCATTCCCTAAAACAAATGGAATGGAGGGATCGGTGACAGGCAAAATACATTTCTAGAAAGACCAATCACATCAAAATAATGTACTCTTTGGTTGGACAAGCTTCCTAGGATGTTATAAGTATGTCTTGAAATTCACAGTTTCTGGAAGATTTCCTAATGGTAATTATATTTTTGGTGTAAGATAGTAAAGAATAGCAGAGTTGAGAGCAGCGTTTAGATGAACTTAAGATACTCTGTGTTAGCCTTAAAGTTCCTGAGATAGTGCTTGGTTTATCTTTGACTCTATACTTTTTATTGTACTTAAAATACATGAGGTTTATTTAAATATGCAAACAGAAAGCCAATTCTAGAGATGACAGAACAAATCATTAAAAAACACAACTTTTTTTTTTTTTTTTGCTTTTTAGGACCAAACCCAAGGCATATGGAAGTTCCCAGGCCAGGAGTCGAATTGGAGCTTCAGCTGCTGGCCTATGCCACAGCCATAGCAAAGTGGGATCTGAGCTGTATCTGCAACCTATACCACAGCTTATGGCAACGCCAGATCGTTAACTCACTGAGTGAGGCCAGGGATTGAAACCGCACCCTCATGGATCCTAGTCAGGTTTGTTAACTGCTGAGCCATGAAGGGACCTCCCAAACTACAACTATTCTTAAATTAAAATTCTTAAAATCTTCACACAAAAGTTACTAATAATGTTACTCATAACACTTACCTATCACTTTATAATCACATAATTCTTTCACACAATGTATATAAGATGGTGATAAACAAACAAGGTACACTCTACACCAAATCCAAACACATAAAATTCAAAAGGTATACATTCAGATTTTTTAAAATGGATTAGGAAAGTGTAGGATGGAAGAGATCTAACTAATGAGTCGTGTGTATGGAAAAGGTTTAGTGGTTTTACTTATTTGATATGACAATAGCATAATGGGAGTTTCCAATATGGCACAGTGGGTTAATAAGGATTTGGTGTTCTCTCTGCGCGGCTTCAGTCACTGCTATGGTGTGGGTTCAATCCATGGCCAGGTAACAGTGGGTCAAGGATCCATGACCTACACCATAGCTGTGGCTCAGATTTGATTCCTGGCCTGGGAATTTCCATATGCCACAGGTGCAGACACACCGGGGGGGGGGGGGGGGGGGGGGGGAGAGAAGAGAAGAAAAAAAAAATTGGATAATGGGACTTTTAAAGGGGTAACAACAGTAAGACTGTGTAAATAGGAGTTCCTGCTGTGACTCAATGGGATTGGTGGCGTCTTGGGAGCACTGGGACACAGGTTTGATCCCTGCCCAGCACAGTGGGTCAGAGGATCCAGTGTTGCTACAGCTCTGACTACAGCCGTGACTTAAGTCACAACTGCAGCTGAGATCTGATACCTGGCCCAGGAACTCCATACTCCCTGGGGTGGCCAAAAAAGAAAAAAAAAAGAAGACTACTACATAAATAGATGCAAAAAGCCTAAATTTGCAACTGTATGATACTGAGCAAATCTCAAATGATAATCACTCTGAGCCATGCTTTCCTCATTTACAAAATAGGATAATACCTAGCCCACAGGATATTATTATAAAAAGACTCTGTAAACTATAAAGGAATATATAAATATTACTAATAAGAACAGTTTGTGAAAAGTGGATTACCTAATCATGTCTGGATTATTAAAATATGAGCTGAGCTTCATATTTCAAGAAAAGCATCCAACCATTGTTATGTCAAAATATGTGCGGAGGAGAAATGGACTAGAGAGAATTAGAAACTACTTTTAAGTGTGGAAAAGTTAAAGGAACTAAGGATGTTTCATCTATGTCCAGAAGTTACTAGACAAGTGGAAACTGCCTTCACATATGTGACAAGAGATATAAATGGGAAAAAGATTTTTTGGAGTTCCTGCTGTGGCTCAGCGGTAGTGAAGCTGACTAGTATCCATGCGGACATGGGTTTGATCTCTGGCCTCACTCAGTGGGTTAAGGATCTGGCATTGCCGGAGCTGTGGTGTAGTTCCAATTTGAACCCTAGCCTGGGAACTTCCATATGCCCAAGGGCTGCCCTAAAAAGGAAAAAAAAAAAAAAAAAGTTTTTGGTTTAACTAAGTGAAAAAAGCTCTTTAACAATTATAAGTTCCCTGAAGAGAGCTCCCTACCCTTTAGCTCCCAAATAGCTCTTCATTACTGATGTAAAAAAGAGTTCTGGAAAATAAGGTATTTATTTACAGAGACTTCCTGACTCGTGAGCATACACACACACACTTGTGACACTGGAGGTAAGAAAAGTCTTGGATTGGTTAGGCGAAATTTTTTAAAGTTGTATGTTAGGAGGGAGCAGGGTGGTCTTGGGAAGATAAGGAACAGCTGAGAGCTGAAATTCCAGAGTGCAGAGGGAAAGAAGATAGGAGGACTGATCACGGAGCAGTGAGGAGATCACAGCACTGCACTGAATGCCACAGTTCAACCAAAAGGAAAGGTAACGCACGTGCAAATGAACCTCATTAATGTCTCTAGAAGTCCAGGTTCAACACAAAGAAGATCCAGGCTTCGCAGACTTCCAGAAATAATCAGACACCAACATCACTCTCTCAACCATGAGTTTTCACTCAACAAACACTGGCTGAATATCTACTCTGTATCATCTTCTCTGGAGCTTGAGGCTGTAGCACTCTGCAGCTGCTCCCTAGAAGTCATGCTGCTTTGTATTTCTTCAATGGATTACTGGAGTTTGGCTATTCTGAACACAGAAGCGGTAGCTTTTGATGGTTTAGTGTTATTAAAATATTTTTATGGGAGTATAAAGCCCTCTTCAGGCTTGCATTGAGACCAAGGTATTTTGCTGCCTATACAGCAAATCCCCATGTGGTTCTGTGTCTACTAATATTCCTAAAATTTTTAATGTTCACAATTTTCCAAATTAAAAATTTTCAAAATTTCTAAAGGTTGTTAAAAACACCAAAGCCAGTTTTTACTCCATTTGATTACACTGCTCACTTTTATTTCAAAAGCGAAGAACAGTCAGTCTCATCTTTTTCTGAAAAATGGCTCCTACCTTAAAGGTTTAAATCAAAGTCACAAAAATCCCCCAAAAGAAGACTAAAATTATCCAAGTTCTGAAACATGATATTAATAGACAAAGTCTTCACAACCCAAACATAACAAGCTTCATAACAAGCTTCATTTTTATAAAGTATATTTTTAGGCATTAAAATAATAATTTGCTTTCTTAATTTCAGAAAAAAATTATTTCAGGAAATGAAGTAAATTCCCCATTATTATACTAAAACTAAATGAATAGATATGGGTTTAATCATAGTGATGAACATTTCTAACCCAACTGACCAAGCATATATCTTTTTTCCTCACTGCACTATTTTCACAAACCAGAGATAGTTGGTAAAGTTTGTTTTGAGGTTGTTTATAAATAAACATTTGATTTTTAAAACAATAAGGTAAATTTGATAAATAATTACTTTAGCTATGTGAAGTATATGATTTTTAAAAATAGGACTATTTTGCTTTTTTTCCTCCTTACTATTTATTCATATACTGGAAAAATTAAATCCAATCTTCAAATGATGCCTCAATTTAAAAAGAATCAGTCCTAATAAAAATGTATCCTTTCTAGACCTACAAAAGTTGATACTCCTGTGGAGGATACCATCTCAAAAGGCCTATATGCTAATGAATTAAAGACCTATTTGCTTATCATCAGTTCACTAGGGGGCCTTAGTTTAAAAATCATTTAAAAACGCATTTAAGTGTTCATCCTTAGCTATGATTTATTATAGTTTAATTTGGAAAAGAATGTTAGAGATGGTCTTGACAGAACCAATTCTCAATCAGTGCTGAAGAAAGTTAAGGCAGGAAGGAAAGAGAGAAGAAGATTAGATGAATATAGTTACAGATTAGAAACTACAATTCCTATTCCACCATATTCTGGGTCTTTATACTGAACTAGAACTCATAATATTTAGTGAAAAATATTAATTCTATTAAAAATCATACATATTTATGAAACACTGAATTTTAGTAATATTGTCTCAAATATTAATAGATTTTTAAAAAGCTAGAATAACTCAGAAGTTGGAGGAAAGTGAATCATGTCAAAAGTCTACCAATTTGACATTTGCTACTCAATCTACTCCAAACCCAGACTGTACTTTCTGTGTAAATATGCTGTTCAGATTTTTAAAAGAGAGGGGAAAAAAAATAATACGATCACTTAAAATCAGAAACTAGGAAACAAGCTTAGAGAAGGTAACTGGGAGGTAAACTGATCATAGAGACTCTGAGTAAACACTCAGGAGCCTGACAGAGCACTTTCTCCTTAGAAATGCAAAAATTTAGGCCTGTGAGGGAGCCTGTAGGAGAATCACAGGAGTACACATTAAGATCTCGTCAAGACCTCCCCTTTTAACTGTGGTAAGTAACAGGGAGAAACAATTTCTTCTTTGTCCAAAGAAAGAAAAATAAACTGGATAGAGAGGTAAGCAGAAGCTCTCAGGTGATGGTCAAGAATTAAAACCTGAAAGCATGTCACAAAATAAAGGTTGCAAGGCTGTATGTATTTTCTTGGAAATTATGTAGGACCTTTGCTTATTTTAGTAATAGGCATCATTCCATTTACCTACCATTTAAAATACAGATGAGGTCTTGCAGCACTGACTACACTAAGACAAAAAAAAATGTCATTTCTACCTGGGTTTCTGGGGCTGGGGAAGACTACCGTTAAGGTAAAGAGTGAATGTTAATAGTTTAGATGTAAAAACAAAAACTAAAACCAAACTGAAAAAATCCATACCTGGTAACAAATCACACCCTAAGTGAGGGATAGGGCTATCAGTAATTCATAATCATAAACTTATATTTTTAATAGAGAAAACATAAATGCAACAATGGTAATGCAGCCCAACACTCAGCTTAGGGCCAAAAAGAAAGCTTCCTACTTTGTTGATGAAGTCATAACCCAGGGCGCCTCCTTTACCTTTAGCTGAATACTCAATATATACATGTAATAAAGGAAAAAATGAATAGCTTCAGGGTTGTCGGTCTTCTTGCAAATACCACCACATAAAACGACAACGTTTAAAAACATCCCAGTCATGTTCCAGATAACGATGGTTTGCTCCGAAGACACATTATTTCAGTATACAAGACTGACAACAAAGTATAAATGCTGGTATAGTCCTTGGGATGAGATCTCACCATATTAGGAAACAGCGCTAGGCTACACAAGTTGATTGCAGTCAGCATTCCTGCATTTCTTCTTGGAGATGATGATGGTATTATCATCTTTAAATCCTTGTGGAGCTTTCCCTCCTTCATTATGCTGAAAATAACAACCTCCTTGATTGAAAAAAAAAAATCAGCAGATATGCTATCATTTTCCATGGTGTAGCATATAGCAGCTCTTCAACGATGAGTCTGAGATTACACCTTTAGTGTGGGTGAGGTACATCCTGGCGCCGTTATAAGAATTTTTTTCACTCATAATAGAGATGTCACCAGTCTAGTGGTCATGCATGTTGATCCTTAAATGCTCTTTAGCGCTGCAGAAAAATCCTGGGCAAATTTAATTCCACTTCTGTTTTATTTTTTATTCTGATACTTGTATTTTAAGTCTACATTAAGAGTACCTGCAAGATTACAATTTCCCCCCACTAAAGTTACTTCAAGATCACTGGGCCATATTTAAAACGAGGCTGTTTTAACAACTTACAGGATCTGTGATAACAGTTGCCAGTAGATAGACACTTTGAAAGTCTTCAATTCATTATCTGCACTGACATTCACAGTTGAAAGCCCTTGACTTGCGAGAACTACTATAATAAACTGTAAGACACAACAAAGTTTAGAGAAGAGATGTATTCTGAATCTTAAAAGTTTTTTCTCCTTGAACTACATATATGAAGGCAAATTCAGATAATGAGGGCTAACAAAACTCGAAATTGTTAGACTGTGACTATGGGCAAATCACAATCCTTCTGAGCCTTGTTTATTAATAGCATTATTATTATTTGGTCTTTAAAAGAAAGGTTGTTAAAGACTATGTTATACGTTTCGTAGCTCTGAAACTTCATGATTCTAACATAGATCTTTTTATCATCTTTTCCTTAGTTTTTCCCAAAGAGTATGGCATGTAATAGTATGCTTAATAGTGGGAATGAAAATTGAGGAGTGAAAGCTATGAAAATATTTGTTCATATAAAGCAAAACCAAGGGTGAAGTGGGCACCTACACTGTAACCTTACAGCATTTAAACAGTCTTTCTTTTTAAAAAGAAAACCTTTAGGGAAAGACATAATATAAAAACAGCACTTATCCTGAACATATGAATTAATCAGAACACAGAGGGAATAAATACATGAAAAGTCAGAGAGATGGCCTGAGACTTTTTCCTCTGCTACATTCACAAAGTGGAAGATTTAAATCAAAATTAACTATATATAAACCAATCTACATGCACATAAACACAGTTAACCTCACCTCTAGACTCAGAGCTAGGCTTAAAGTTTACCTCTGCTAAGTAAACCTTTTCTTGTGTAATATGCTAATCAAATGTCATGAAGACAGAAAGACTATTATTACCATTTCAGAACTATTCAGACAGTAGCTTCAAACATTTTTACTTGAGTCTAGATGCAGCTATTACCACACAGCCCAACAAGGACAGGCCAAAGTTCTCACAGCTGGAGTGGGTTATTTATTCTATTTTAACATTAAGATAATTAAAGAACAGTACTACTGGGCCACCAAATTGTACACTTTAAAGTAGTTAATTGTATGTTATGTGAATTTCAACTCAATTTTTTAAAAAAAAGATACCGGGTGCTTTAAAGGCTTTATAAATTTTATGGGGGGGGGGCTTTTGGGGTGTTGCTTTATTGCAGAGCACAATAGTGGGTCTTAGTACCAACAGGAGCTGGAACAACAAAACTGTTCTAAGCACAGTATGTTCCAGGGTTGGAGCTTCCAAGAACCTTGAAAATAACCATAACATGTGAAGCTGCTAACAACACAGTGAAGTCAATAGCTGCCTTGTGAAGTATGGTGTGAAAGAACCTGGAGAAAATGGATTGGTTCTCAAGTACAATTTTCAGTTGGTTCATGGAACTTCTAGGTACTTCAGTCCAATTCTCTGGCAGCTTATACTCTTCAATTCTAGGTACCTAACAGGTGTAAACTAATTTTTACATAATTCAAACCCAGGGCAGATGCTGCAAAATACCAGAACAGAGTAGATTCACCTTAACAAATCTTGAGTTCCTAAGAGTGATTCTTTAGAAAAAGCTCTTGGTTAAAAAAGGATGCCTAGCAATATTAAGTTGCTAAGAATAATACTCAAGGCAGCAAATCACAAGGCAGTAAGGAGATTCAAGGAGCAATAGTTTCTCAATCCATCAACATGGTTTCATAAACACAGCATTCTTGAACCTGTATTTTGAAGCATTACCATTTAAAAACGTGACAGTTGATATGTCAACTGACACACAGAACAAATCCAGAGAGTTTAAAAATATTTTAGTAGGAATTCAGTCAGATTTTAATTTTGTCAGGAAATTAAGGATGCTTCCAAATTAGATATGTTTGCTATTAACTGAATGAGAAAAAAAATGTTACATATCTCTATTTCCATCACTGAATTCGGTAACTTGTAAGTTTGAATCTATTTACACAGCACATTATCTTTAGGGGAAAAAAAACTCAAAAATTTTTTATAACCTGTTACAATAAAATTCTTAAGTTCTCGCTACTTTTCACCAATCTACTGCTTGTAATTCCAATTTGTTATACAAATAACACAGAATGACCTAAAGAGATAGTTTCCCTGGTAGGTAGAAAGCTGATTCTTTTCAGTTTATATATAAGCTTGGGAGAAACTAGTTCACACCTGTAATTTGGGCTCCTCAACTGTCAGCCTCATCACATGCCATACCTACTCCCTCCATCTAAACCTCTCACATAATAACACACTCACTGGGCACACCTACACCTGCCCAATCTTACCTCTGGCTTTTCCCAGGCCTTCCCCTGCACTCTGCCTTCACATTCTCCCACTGTGCTTTGAGGAAGCAACATGGGAAGTTTTCCTTCGGACCATCTTAAACTTATAGGAAACCTTAAACTTACAGGAGTTCCAGGAAATATCATGCTTTCTACAGTTCTCTCTCATACAGTCTGAACCAACACTCTCAAAAAAGGACTGCAGGGAAAGCAGGAAGAAAAGAAAGCACAAGAGATCCTAAATCTAGTCTTCCCTCCAATCTCCAGCCCTAATATTAGACATCTGTCCACCATCCTTTCTTTGGTTCTCACTCACCGTTTAGCACTGCGTAGTCATCATACTGACCAGAGTCTCTGAATTTGTCATTCCCTTAACAACACTATACCTGTTCTGTGTCCTCATCAAAATCTAAAATCACCAAACTCCCTTCAACACATTTACACCTCTGGTTATTTCCTGCCTTAGTGATTCCTCTTGATCACAAGATTAGGTCTTTCAGTTTTGTCTCCTTGAATATCTTTGTGGCCTGCCTTTCTTCACCTTTAAACCAAACTCTATTTGTCCACTTCTGATGCTTTGTGTTGAATCACTGAAATACACAAAACCATATATTCAGAGAGAGAGAAGAGCGCGCACGCACACGTGCACCAGGGATCGAGCTCACATCCTCATGGAGACTATGTCAGGTTCTTAACCCACTGAGCCACAATGGGAGCTCCTCAAATTTCTAATGGACTTCTAGGTTTATTCTCACAGATTTCTTTCTTTCTTTTTTTAAAGCCTCCCAACTCCATTCTTTCACCCTACTTTCTCACACAACACGCATTCAATAATTACTGAGGGGAGCACCTTCATCTATTCTCATTTTCTCTCATCTCAAATTCTCTCTCCTCGCTTTTCTGATGGTTTTCACAAATAACAGAGGAAGACACAGTCCGTGTCTTCTTTCCCCTTTTTGGCCGCACCTGCGGCACATGAAAGTTCCTGGGCCAGGGATCGCCACCAGCAGTGACCTGAGCCACAGCAATGACAACACTGGATCCTTAACCTGTTAGGCCACCAGGGAACTCCATAGCCCATCTCTCTTAAACCTATAACCTAACCTCATCTCAGGAGCTTACCTTCTCCCGGCACCTATAGAAACCTGTTGTCCCACTGATTAGTCTATCTTCTCTTCTGTACAATGTCATCCTTTCTAATGGCTCTATATATTCTACCTTTAAATATTTAGCTACCTCCCTTATCTTTCTGATTTCTAATTCATAATTTCTTCCTAATTCCTACTATTACTATTTTAGTCCAGGCCATCTTATTTGCACTGTCCAGCAATGACATACTGGAACTGCTTTCTAACTGGTCCTGATTTCAAGAGCATACCACCAAATTAATTTTCTTAAAATGCTACAATCAAGTTACATCTTTCCTCAAGAACATACAGTTCTCTACCACTGACCACAGCCACATCAAGACTACACTCTTCTTCCTAGGTTTTTCTTTTAACTTTTTAGGGCCACACCCCCAGCATATGGAAGTTCCCAGGCTAGGGAGAGAATTGGAGCTTTAGCTGCTGGCCTATGCCACAGCCACAGCAAAGTGGGATCTGAGCCGCATCTGCGACCTACACCACATCTCACAGCAACGCCGGATCCTTAACCCACTGAGCAAGATCAAACCCACATGCTCATGGATACTAGTCAGGTTTCTGCTGAGCCACAATGGGAACTCCTTCTTCCTAGTTTTTGAGGCTTTTGCACACTTATCCAGGCTGACCTCTGTCCCTGATTCCCTGTTCCTTTTTTTTTTTTGTCTTTTTGCTATTTCTTGGGCTGCTCGAGCGGCATATGGAGATTCCCATGCTAGGGGTCCAATCGGAGCTGTAGCCACTAGCCTATGCTAGAGCCACAGCAACGCGGGATCCGAGCCACATTTGCGACCTATACCACAGCTCACGGCAACACCGGATCGTTAACCCACTGAGCAAGGGCAGGGACCGAACTCACAACCTCATGGTTCCTAGTCGGATTCGTTAACCACTGCGCCACAACGGGAACTCCCCTGTTCCCTCTAACGTATTTCCACTTCTGTCATTTAATTTCAAGCTATCCTTCAAAAGCAAAAAGCCCCACACCATTTATGAAACATTTCCCTGAACCTATTCACAATAACTTTTCTCTAACTCCCATTTTTATTTTTTTATCAGCAAAGTATCTGATTAGTTCACTAAACATTTGATGTATTAAGACCTATAAATATTACTACCTTTATTCAGCACAAGGAGACAACATGGTACTCATTCAATAAAGTTTACTCATTCAAATAAAAAGGCTGAGAGGAGAGAGACACAGCACTAATGACAGAAGGACTAGCTTGAAACCAAATAATTGACTTGGTTCTTTTTTGTAGAAAAAGACATATATATCATGGTTTGGGGTTATCACTTCTTTATAAGAAAAAAAATTTTAAGTTATTGTGCTTTTAATTGTATTACATGCATCTCTTAAAGCCAATTAAGCAGATTCGAGAAAGCTTCATGATCAAATAAACAAAAGAATCCAAAACCTTACAACTCAACATAGCATAAGATGTTCCCCAGCATTTAAATCTGCATAAATAATATGCTGGTCTTCATTTTGTAAGATTTCAATGCACCTGCAATTGGTTCCTTTCTTTTGGCTTCCTGAGGCAATGCCTCTGGGAGTCGCTCCCTGTGGACGCTGTATCACAGCATAAGAGACCTCTGTTAGTCTTGAAGGTGCTTGGAATACTGTACGAACAGGAGCCATGTCAGGAAAAATGTGCACACAATGTATTAAAGTTGTTTTCTTTAAAATGGAGCTCTACTTAATTCCCATGATGCTAAGTAAAGAGTAGGAGACATGAACATATGCACACAACTGAGAAATACCTAAATTAGAGTATTGAAGGTGTGTCTCCTGTTAAGATTTTTTTCACTCTCTCCAAATTAAATATTTTAAAATTTCAAGTATCAGTGTTCAATACTCTTTGTTGCCACTGTCAGAGCAATGAATAATGAAATGGGTCTGAACTGCTATGGCTGTGATTAAAATATATCTAGAGCTGACCCTATAGAAATAATTGAAATAACACTGTCACTAAACTGATAATAGGATCTGTACTTTATTCAACCTTGTATCCCTTAAGACCTAGCTCAGGTCACTGCACAGAATAGGCACTCAAATATTTCATCAATGCATCGTTGAAATAAGGGGAGAGTGTACAAAAGCACCACCTGTAAAAACAAAATGCAACAGTAGAACAAAAAGGAAAGTATTATTAATCAGAAAATATTTTCTAATGGAATCTTTAAGAAAAAGAGGCACTTGACATTCCATCATATGATCAAAGTCATGCAGTCCAGGTCTCTATTTCCTACAGGGACACTGCAAATATTTCAAAGCAGCAGTTCTTTATATTCTTCCCCCTTCTTGGGGGTTGTCAGCAAACCCTTAACAAGTCTAGTAACTACGAATCTTCTTTCCAGAAAAAAAAATGGACAGACGTACCTACAACTCGTGACTTGTCAAGCACGTCCAAAGAGTTCTGTTCCTGATTTAACAAAAAGACTAGTCACTTCTGAAAGATTAAGGCCATAAAAGTATGATAGATCATGCTTTTTCCCTTGTGCATGATAGACCAATCATGCAGAATTTATCAAAAACTAATTTGAAGTTTTTAGAATTTCTCATTCTTCACCATCATCTGGTTTTTATCAATTTACTTGCTATATAAAGTGGTACTTTCTTTCACGTGCTATGTAATTTCTTCTGTGCTTTAGTATAATTATGACTGATTTTAAGACTTCACTTTTCAAAGACATAATATATGAAATATTAAGCAAGCAAAACAGTGAAGCTTAATTTTTTTAGGCTTACAAAGTCTTAGAGTTACAAAATTAGTTAAATAATCATCTTTAGCTAGTCTATCTGAAAATATCTAAGTTGAAGCCTAATTACCTAAGAAAGCATTTCCCTGATTACAATGTGTTTGTGTAAAGTGGGTGGGGCTGGGGACTGGGGGAGAAGCAGGCAGGAAGACAATTCTGGGCTCTAGCAAGTCTGGTAAACTACCTGACAGTTTTACCAGAGTTGTGGTAGCTTTTCTTTCCTCCTTTTTAAGCCTTGCTTAACAGGTATATCTCTCAACACAGAGAAGTAACTAAATGGAGTTAACCACCTCTTAGGTTTTTCTAAGACTGGAGTAATGAAAGCTTTGTACTGAAGAAGGAGCAAGCCATGCCGGGAAGCCCTATGACAGGGAGTCCTAGTTTGTTCACAAAGCCGGGGAGCCTCAGCACCGTAGGAGACATCAAGTGGATGTCCTGGCATCTTAAAACGGCAAAAAGGCAATCATAACCAATGAGTCATAAAAGGTTTCTAACAAACCTACAATATTTTGTTTGTATTTTCTAAATTTCTTATAATGGTGTCCTAAAGTCACTTCTAAATAGAAGTTAGAGATTGTCATTTATGCAGAATTATATATATATATAATTTAAATGGCTAGATAATTAGTTGTTTTTACAAATGAAACCAAACTGAAGGATATCTAAGAAGAGATTTTAGTTTACCCACTAAAGCTCCAGACAAAGCCGTTAAACTTGTGTATTATAACTACCAAAGTTATCAGACTTCATTTAGAGGTAACCCTGAAAATTCCAACTCTAATATATTAAGTATCAGCTTCTAATAAGCTGTTTATTATTATTATTATTTTAAATCTCTAGGCTTCCTTTTTTGGTGTTTGTGCTACTCTTTTAACATTTTTTAACAAATTAAAGCATATCTTTTATCACAATTGGTTTTTGTAAATCTCAGAAGATGCGACATTCCTCTTTCATCCCAGATGCTTGCTTTAGGCAGAACACAACCATGCTTGCTGAACCAGCTTTTGCGCGATGCTCAGAACTGTTCAGTTTATTTTCTTTCATTATCACCTTTAAAACTATTCCAAGAAACTATTATCCAAAAACACACTTCACGTTATATCCTAATAAAGCACTCCACTATTCTCTGTGACTAACTACAATTACCTATGACAACTTACATGGCCTAACTTTAGAGGATCCCCAATCTCTTCTCTTCCACCTTAGTCTCATTCTAGTCAGGTACTTGTCATAGTTTTATTGTCATATTTCAATTGTTAAACAACGAAACTTCCAAACAAATATCCCACAGAACTACTAATTCAATAAAAATGTTACACTATATGGTTGCTTCTCACATACAACATTAACCCCACATTCAAGTTTCTGATAAATCAACTGTAAGTTGAAATTGTTTTTGAGGCATTTCCCGGTATACTAGGCAGTGCATTAGAAAAGAGATTATATTGCATTTAGTCTACAATAATTATGCTTTAAGTGTCTCTATATAATTAACAACCATTCAAAAAGAAAGTGCAAATGTGCAAATGAGAGAGAACAAAAACAGTTTCTAAACATATAATGCATAATATAGGATATAAATCCATACAACTACAAACAATTGCTGACAACATCCTTCTGAGCATTAAATGACACCACCAATTTTGTTTTATATGTATTCTTTCTTCTCAAGTATTTCAAAGAATGCAATAGACAGTATCTTCTCAATTTCCAAACTTTTCATGAATATATTAGGATATTACCATTTTTTTTCACAAATCAGAAAACAAGGAACTACCATTATCTTTGTATATTTTAATAATAGAGCCAAAATAACAAGTCTAGCTAATCTCATGTGGGATCTTAATTAGTACTACAAGTTTATTTGTGTGAATTAAAAAATAGTATCACTCATGAGAAACAATGCCAAAATTATTATGCTAATAAATTGTGTTAAAGGCCTAAAGAAGAAATACTTTAGCAACTATGAGATAACACACTAGTTGTAGGCATGAGGAACGTTTATATTGGCTCTTCTGGGTGTATACATTAAATGCAAAATCAGAAAGGAATCATGCAAAAATCCGGTTGCCCATGCAAGCACCCCAGAGTCTAATCCTCTCCTCTCAGTTCTGTTGTCAGGCCACAGTAGTGTGGAGACTTGTAGGCTGCTGTCCTTGTTGTAATGAATGGGAAGAGGCTGACAGTGGCATGGTCGAAACCTTCACCTCTTCTTCCCCTGTGGAAAAGTCAGTCATGGTCTAGTTATGGGTGACTAGATTTGTTAACAGTCCCTTTAAAAATGATTTCAATATTTGGAATACTGATACATATATAAAATACATGCTTAATGGTTGGAATGTGGGTGTGAAATAAGACATGAATTTTAAAGTATAAACTTATCAGGCACCTAGAAAGTAGTTACACTCTAAACACACCCTTAAATTCAATACTATGTCAGATTAAGATTAAGGAACAAATATAATAGATCTGGATTTATAAATACACAAAAAGGAGGGGGAAAAAAGAGACCAGGAAAGCCATTCTTTTCCAAGCCAACTGGACCCCTTATATATTCAGACACTCCTAATATTATTGTTTTGTGGAAAAATTAAAACAAAATTCACAGAAGTGAAAATGATTTTTAAAAGGAAAAAATGACAAATGCATGCTCTAAAAGTAGAAATTATGTTTAGAAAAGAGAAATAAAAAGATATAAATGTTAATTTATTTAGCAAATTGTCATCCAAAAATTCAATGTGCACTTGTGAAGTAATTAGAAAACAGTCAAATGCTAATAATACAATGATCCAATTGACTGAGAGTGAGATGACTACTTCTTCGTCAGAGAACTATACATGAAATGAGGTCAGTCCTCCCAATTATAATTGATAATTATTTGACTACAAGTGACTTATTTCACACATGACTCAAAAATTCAATCAAGTCACTGTTTAAAACAGCTGATTCAGAAACAAAGAATTTTTAAAATGCCCTCAAACTCAAATGAACAAAAACATGATAAAAATCTAATCCTGTTAAATGGTTTCAAATATTTTTCTAAGTATATTTTGAAACAACAACACTTACAGACTTATTTGTTTTCCAAATAATTTTAAGCATTATGGAATAAAAACATCTTGGCAGAGAGTTCTCTGAAAAACACGCCTGTGAGGTTACATTTGAAAAGACAGCTTAACTGATAACATGAAGAAAAAGACTGTCAGTATTTAGAACAGGTTATTTCATAGTTTTTTTCAAATTGGTAAAGATTCTAAGTCCCAATTACATAGCAAGAAAGGCTGTGTAGAGGAAATTTTAGGCTGAGTTCTTGGTGAGAACATGGTACTCAAAGAAGGAATAAGCAAGAGATTAATTTTTGTCAAGTCAATAAATCTCATTCTATTTTCTAAGTATAGGTCATATCCTTAAGCTGGCCCAATTATCTCATGAATAGATACTGTTCCTAAAAAGGGACCTCGCAAGGAGTTCTACTGTGGCTCAGCAGAAACGAATCTGACTAGTATCCAAGAGGACTCAGATTCAATCACTGGCCTCGCTCAGTGGGTTAAGGATCTAGCATTGCTGTGAGCTGTGGGGTAGGTCGAAGTCTCGGCTCGGATCCCGTGTTGCTGTGGCTCTGGCGTAGGCCGGCGGCTACAGCTCCAATTCAACCCCTAGCCTGGGAACCTCCATATGCCATGGGTGTGGCCCTAAAAAGACAACAAAAGATGGGGGGGGGGGGTTTTGCCCAAGTGTGTGAGAGCAGATATCAATTACTATGGGAAGAAAGCCAAGTTAAAGTAATGCCAGTAATCTTCATTCATAAAGAACATCAATTTTGAAGTGAAAAAAATTTTAATTGCTGAATCAGAGATGAGTTCTTAGTGTAATTGTACTACTAACTGAATGTGTGACTTTTAACAAACTATTTAATCTTTCAGCTTTGTCATTCCTAACATGAAGGAGCTGAACAAGGTATGTTACTTTTTAGGACAAGAAAAGTCACCTTTTAAAAGCACATGGTTCTAATAATTTTAAAAAATCTGAATGGACTTAACTATAACTGCACACTGATCACAGTTTTCCCTCAAGAATATTTAGTTCAAAAATCCTTCCATATTTAGCAAACTGGATATACAGCCAAGAAAATGCTGCTAAAAAAAGATCTTACTTAACTAAGGCAATAACTAATTTTAAACACAAAAATGTTCTCAATTAGGCATAGGAAATGCAAACAGCATTTATGTCAAACCTCTGGCCATTGTCCTTCCCATGACAGGTTTCAGATACATCAATTTCTAAGAGTTAACTGAAGCAAACCAAAACTGGAAGTTTTAATACAGATATATAATATAGACATGGTATCTGTATGATACACCAGTAACCGACACCTCTAAGTATTTACTCCTAATGGTCAGGAGCCCCATTTTGCTCTACATTTCTAAAGAATAAATGAACATGCCTTTTCCAGTATGGAGGACTGTCTAAGCATATCTTAAAGCAGCAGGCCTTACTGAAACAGCATGTACTCCCCATTACGAAGCACTTAACAGAGAGCTACCCTGTGTAAGAACCATGATACTCACTGCAGGACACCGAGTTAAACCTTTTTCAACAGTTCAACTCCAAGTACAACAGAGTTACAAGTAGGGGTAGGAGGCAGATATTGCCTACATATTCACTTGCTTCAAATAACTCACAGTTAAGATTATACATAGTTTTCCAGAATTTGTCATTTCTAATTGTTACTGAAAATCCTCAATCAACTAGCTACAATTGTACAACTATTCTGTTTTGAGGCTTAGCACATTCAGCTTTCTGAAGTATTTGCCAAATATTTAGAGGCCACGGAGGGATTCTATATAACCCCTGATAATAATTTTAAATATTTTGGTACATTAAAACTAAAAATTCTCTGGTCATGAGAGCCTTAAAAGTAATCTAATAATAAGCTTATTTAGTCACCATTTAAATACCAAGCTAGTATATATACATAGCCAAAAAGTGAAAATCTGAAACAATAAACTCTTCCCACCTCCCATCAAATACAACAATGATTCGGAACCTATAGTTGGTCTCTTCATTCTTAGAGCATCTGGAAAAAAATGTATTTTATGCTCTATGGGTGTGTATATGCTAAAAGAGAAGAAAAACCCACAAACACAGGACCATAATTTAATGCCATATTTTTTCATAAAGTATTTACTTTAGATGAAGATTTCAAATGATTAACATGAAGACCCCTACACTCACAAGTCAACGATTCCTCATAACCCTGTGGCTTTTCTAGAGTATCTACTGGCTTGAAACTTTTGGGTTAAAACTGCTCTTTTGTGCTAGTGAACAATATATGACAACTATGAAATCAGAACCGATCATTTACTGAAGTAAAAGTACACAGTGAAGATGCCTAAGAACTAGAGTTCCACAAAGGCCTCCTCTTTCCTGTCACATCAGGTCCACACTGTTTTGCCTCACTGTACTGCCAGAGCTCCCTGCCTTCTCATCCATTCTACCTCTAAAATAGATGAAGCACCTCCTGTTATAGAAGGCCGCTTCTTAAGGTAATGAGAAGTCCTAAGTCCCACCTCTCCACCTTTATTCAGGAGTTTCCATCAACTTAACAGGTCTTTTTCTTTCCCTCTTGCTAACCAGAAACCAAAAAACCATAGTACAGATCAATTACTACTCCTTCAATGAAGCTTCCCCGACAATTTATAGGCTCCACTGACGTCGTCGCTTGGATTCCAGTATCATATAGTTACCACTTTCATACATAATCTTATTTTATCTCTTCAGCTACACTGTAGAGGACCTGGGAATAGTATCCATATTTAATACTTTCTGTGTATGAGCCATATGGTCTACTTCACTGCTGGGCAAAAGACAGCCAAATATTCATAGTAACTGGTTTACTATTTTACTGTTAAATGTTTAGAATATTTAAAGGAACTTTAATTTTTAGTGTTATAATGTTATGAAATACACTACTAGTAATTTAAATGCCACATTTCTAAATGATTAAAACAAAGCAAAACATAATAAAATTACATTCTAATATGCTGTCTTGAATGGATGAAAAAAAAAAGTATCAGGAACTGAACACTATTGTTTCACAAGTGAATACCATGTAGAAGAGGACTGAAAAATGTCACTCTCAATTACCTTCTAACTACCATTATCAAATAAACAGTATCATGAGCCCACCAATGTGCAAACCACAGCATTAGGTGCTACCATGCTTACATAAATTAACTTCACTGTATCAATTGTTAACTTCACTCTATCAACAGCCACAAACCCTGCTCTCTTAATCCAACTGCTTGTCTTGAAAATGAAATGTTGTTGGTCATGAAAAGAATACAGCCAAAGAATTCTGATAGATCTCTGTAAATTTATCTACCAACCTTACTAAAAACAAGAGAATGAATGCCTTGCTGGTAATAGCACATTATTAAAACAACAGTGTGCCATGCCATGTCATAAAGGCCATGACAAGGGATAAAAATAAATATTTTAAGTTGTGTGACAGAGTGAGGGACTATTCTATTCTACTGAGAGAATCAGTAGAGAACAAATTCTCTCTCACTAATCATATCTAAAGCCCAAATTAAATTAAAAAAAAAACTACTAATAAGGAAGATTTCTATAGATATAGAAGTCACTTGATCTAATAAACACCATATGGGACTTTAAAAGCCGAAAGTTCTGAAACCTTCAAGGGTAGCAGTACAAAACCAGAAGTACTCTGGCCTTACTTAAAGGAACCTAATATTTACCCCGGAAATAAAAACATAACAGACCAAAAAGGGAAAATATCTTTCCTTGAATGAATTCTTTTTCACAGGAAGTATACTTATGCACATATGATTTGTCTATAAAACATTAATAATGAGAGTTCTCAAATATCAGTACTTTATTAGTATATAGCCCAGTTTGGGGGGGTGTGAGTATATATGTATGTGTGTACATGGTTGTCAGTCAAAATAAGTATATTGCCAAAAGGAATTAGGGAGTGGCTTTATCCCTCATGCTCTCACTAATGACCATCTTAAAAAATTTTTCTGAACTAGTTTAACTTTTAAAATGTATAATCAGAATTTTTACCACTGTGTTGGACTTTATGGCACTGTAATTTCAGAGCCCACTGTTTTTCTTTTATCTTTTTGCATTTACAGCTACAAGAAAGTTTGGTAACTATTCTAAGCAACAACTAGGTATAATACTCCACCATCCTTATAAAGCTCAATATTACAAGGCATCCATCCAATTAAACATTTTTTAGATTATGATAAAGACTTTAATTTTTTCCCACTGAAATTTCCAAGACTAATGATAAGTACTTTGTTATTCAGAAGTTCCCTCCCTACCCACCCCAACAACCTGAAGGCAGGAGTTATTCACAAATTCTCAAAGGCTATAAATGAACCTACCTGCTATAGGGATCCCTCCCAGACCTGTGTTGTGCTGTGGCGGGAGATTCAAGTCCAAGAAATTACTATTTGAGGTGGGGTTTGCTGTGTGGTTCAAGTGCATGATGCTATTGCGTGGAAAGGCCATCCAAGGATAGCGGGCTGCCTGGCCTGGAAAACTGAATGAATTATAAACTGCTCGGTGCTGCTGAAATTGAGGGAACCTCTGTGGCAAGACTGAAAAGGTACTATTGAGAGAGTTGGCATTTGTAGGTGCAGCAGGATGCAGGAATCCAGAGCCTGGGCCTTTGGCGGTTGTAGTGTGTGAAGAGGCATTCTGAAGAGATGTGGGCGAAAGGGAAGGCTGGTCTTGGACTGACAGTTCCTTTTCAATCAGGTCTGCTAAGGCTTTTCGAGTGACATCAAAGGGATCAAAACCTAAGTCATCCTCTGGTTGTTTAGAAGAACCAAAGCCAAATGCTGCTTGCCAGTCTGTAGAGGATGATACTGGGATTGTTTCTAGTGGGAAAAAAAAAAATTAGTGACGAATTAAAAATATAGCTCACTTTCACACTGGTGAAATATCATAAGACAAAAGCAAATATATACAAAATCTATATAATCTCTTGGAACATTAAGACTGTAAAATTACAAAAGGTCTCATATACTTCTAGCAATAATTTCATTTTTAAATTACTAATCTCAACAACTGAATTGATATAGACTGATTTTGCTAATCAAAGAAAACAAAGTACTACTTGAAACCCAAATTATACTCTCAAGTATTTCTCATCAAAACGGAGAATAAGTCATTTAATGGAGAATAAGTCATGAGGTTGTGTGTTCCATCCCTGGCCTCGCTCAGTACATTGGGGATCCAGCGTTGCCATAAGCTCTTGTGTGGGTCGAAGACACGGCTTGGATCTGGTGTTGCTGTGGCTGTGGCATAGGCCTGCAGCTGTAGCTCTGACTGAACCCCTAGCCTGGGAACTACCATATGCCGCAGGTACGGCCCTAAAAAAACAAAAAAACAAAAAAGAAAGAAAGAAAGAAATATAATGGAACTCAATTAGTAAAGTTTATTTTTTAAATGTATTTATCAAAGGCAAAGTCTAATTCTGAATATACACTTTATATACTACTACTGTAATTTAATGAAAAGAAGTATCTATTTAATCTGTCTTAATTTTACACTCTCCTTCATATTAATGAGAACTTATAATGAATGAAAATGGAAATGGCTCAAAATGCCAATATATAACATTCAGTAGTAACATACTTCTTTGTCAGCTGGGGAAATTTTATTTATTTATTTATTTATTTTTGTTTTTTTGTTTGTTTTTGTTGTTGTTGTTGCTATTTCTTGGGCCGCTCCCTCGGCATATGGAGGTTCCCAGGCTAGGGGTTGAATCGGAGCTGTAGCCACCGGCCTACGCCAGAGCCACAGCAACGCGGGATCCGAGCCGTGTCTGCAACCTACACCACAGCTCACGGCAACGCCAGATCCTTAACCCCCTGAGCAAGGGCAGGGACCGAACTCGCAACCTCGTGGTTCCTAGTCGGATTCGTTAACCACTGCGCCACGACGGAAACTCCAAGGGAAAATTTTTTTAAGATACAACTATACAAACACAAATCTGACTGAAAACTGTAAGCCCTTAGTACTTTCTAGAGGAATGAGCACTTGATTATTGGAAATGATCTAACTCTTGATTTCTGGAGAAAGCTGCTAACATAGTAAGTTCTAGGTCATGCAACTTCTTGCCTAACAAACCAGTTCCTTGCAGTTTAAATTTTTATGAAAAAGGGAGTGGACCAAAAAAAAGGATAAAAGCACATCCAGCAAGGGTCTCATTTTAGTCTGAGTATAATTACTAACACACGTAGTATTGTCATATACCTGATGTGAAGAGGCTCTGTGGCTCTGGTGCTGTAGGCCAGTCACTGGATGTCTGTGGGGAGCTGGGGAAAGGAGGAAGCCCACTTGGGATAGGGTTGGGATGGCGAAAATTGTCTGAGAATAACGACTGTGACTCAGTTACTGCCCCTTCAAAAGGAGATCGTGCACTGTGATTGGATGAACTGATGGGGATGACTGGATTGGATTTTGATAAACCAGGTGGTGGTGAAGGTGTATCACTGTTAGATATCTAAATAAAATAGAAAAAGAAAAGAATAATCAATTTAAGTTTATACAATTTAATAAGCCGTAATTTAAAAGGCTTGCTACAAAAGGTATTAGAACAGTGATCTTCAAACTGGGGTACCTGAAGCCTTTTTTATGAAAGTGTAAGTTTTCCCAAAAAAATCCATCGACTTACATATGTACCCTTTTCTAAAACTGATCTTCCTGAAAAGACTCGGCCTGTACCCTCTTCTTTTGCAACCTAATTTCTATCACTTTACCAAAAAAACAAAAAACTCACTCTCTAGGATCTAACTGTGGTATATGCCCAAGAATGAAAACTTTCTGGGAGTCAAACAAAAATTTATTAGAAATACTCAGATTAGTGATGGGAGAGTGACTAACTCTAATGACTAGATTCTTTGGCAAACTAGGAGATTCCCAATACTTTGGTTTTAAACAAAAAAGGAAAGATCTAGTCAAGTACCGAACATATCATTAAAAGTAATTTTTATAATAAATCTTAATATGATTCTTAGGTATTAAATTTAGGAGGAGTTCAAAAATTTAAGTGATATTGATATAATACTCTTCCTTGCATGTACTTATTTATATGAACAAGATGTCTCAGCAATTATATTTAGAAAAGTGAAAACATAAGTAAGATTGTTGCTGAAATGCGTCTCCTTGTACCAGTGGCTAATATTCATCCACAGATACCGAAAAAGTAATTTTAAAATGGCCTTAGCTACCTCATTAAGAGGAAAAATTCCAATGTAATTTTAGCATTTATGTTTAATGATTTTTAGTCAAAATCTATACTTCTATATATTGCTTTGATCAATACTATAATAAAAACTCAGAAGAAATTTGGCATTTTTGTCAAAAATTTTTTTTCTAATTCAAAATTTTATGTCTATTTTTATTTGAGAGAAGTGTATCCCTATCAAGCATAAACTATACTGCAGTAAGAAAAATTCTGTAATGCCAGTGAAACTAAAAAGAATGAGTTCAAGGAGAGTAAGGAATGATGTAAAATTTCCGACTGTTAAAGAAGAGATTGTGTAAATGGATGAGAGTGACCAAACATTTTGATACTTCAATCTCTTACTTATTAAAAACCCATGTAGCAGGTTTATTTGAAAATATCAAAATTTATAATAAGCTCGAAATTACATCCTTTGCAGCTATTTTAACCTATAATGAAAAATACTTAATTTTAATCTACAGTATACAGGGGATACACAGACTTTCAAATTATTTCATAGAATTTGTGAGCAAAAAGTTTAGAAAACCTGGATTTTTTTTTAGATCTCTTTAATTTTCTCACAAACACTATGGGGAACTATTATTTACAGAAGAGATTAGAACTACTTTTTCTATATACCAATGTAAGAAGGTGTACAGAAACTTAACAAGTGGAAAACTAGCAACCAGACAAGACAATACAAAGCCTGCTATAAAGATCAGGATCTCATTCAGTATTACAATGTTTGCAAATAGTTAATTTTAAACTTAACTATTTGGTTTATCATTTCAAAGCTCAAAGTCATTTGAGGGAAGGGGGAAAACTTGGGGGCAAGTTCCCTGAAAGAAAGAGAAAATTAAAGTTGACAGCAAGGGACAAAGGTAGCATAGCGCAGAGAAACACTCAAAATCAAGACTGTAGAAGCATGCTAGTCTGGGACTATCTCATGTAGGGTCAAAAAGACCAAGAATATCAGTGAAATCTAAGGACACTGATGTACTGGCATACAGTACAATAACATATGGTCTTCATGATAATTCTGAGTCATCAAGAAAGGGTTAAATCATGCTCTATTCTGTGGAGGAGAAGAGGGCTAATTATAATACACTTAATAAATATGTCCACTACAAGTGTTTTAAATTGTCTCAGCATTTAAAGTATTTTTCACTATCTAGAAAATTCACTTGCATAGAATGTCTTGTTTCAGGCGATGGCAGATAAATGAAGAAATACAGTACCAAAATCTTACCTGCTGGGAATTATCACCATTCCCTATGCTGAGAGAATCAGAAGGTTTGTCAATGGGGCTGTAGAAAGAAGAAAAAAAAAAAAATCAAATAAAATCAGAGTAAATTCATTCTCCCACAATAAAAATAAGCTCCCCAAAGCCAGAAAAATAGATATTTTTATTATCTTAACATTTATTGATGTGTTCTGATGTAAGACATTAGCTTAAACATTGAGGACACAAAGAAGTATAATATAAAAACTTTGCCCTTGAGCAATTTACAATCTAATTAGATTCTCCAAAAACAATAGGTGAAATAATAGCTTATTAAAAAAAAGTACTGCTTAAAGTAGATAGTAATCTATTACAGTTTTATGCCCATGATAAACACATTCTCTATTAAAATTCTTGAAATAATACCTATTTTTCTAGGTGCTTAATGGAGGGCATAAAAGTTATTGAAATGTTGTCTAAAGCAATAAATTTTAATACTTCAATATCCTAATCATAACTCCAGAGAAGGCATATCTATGGGTTTTTTTTGTGTGTATGTGTGTTTGTCTTTTTAGGGCTGCACCTGCGGTACATGGAGGTTCCCAGGCTAGGGGTCCATTTGGAGCTACAGCTGCCGGCCTATGCCAGAGCCACAGCAACACCAGACCCGAGCCATGTCTGTGACCTACACCACAGCTCGTGGCAATGCCAGATCCTTACCCCACTAAGCGAGGCCAGGGATCGAACCTGAAACCTGATGGTTCCTAGTCGGATTCTTTTCCGCTGTGCCATGATGTGAACTCCCAGAGAAGGCATGTATATGTTTACACACACACACACACACACACACACACACACGAGACTGACAGAAACTTTTGTGCAATCTGACTCACCAAAAACATCAAAACAACTTGATTTCAGAAAAAATGCAGTATTACAGTAAAGTAACACAGATCTGCTAACTTCATTTTAACTCATGACTTAAAAACAAAACAAAAATCTTTATTAGTGTTACAACAATGACCTAGCAAGCCATTTCTATAACTAACTTTAGAGAAGTATTAGTACCCATATACTAATTTTTATTTCTGATATATTGTAGCAAAAATAAAATTAAGATTCCAAATTTCTCAAAATTATTTTATTACCTGGAAAAATACACAAAATCACCTTACAAACAGACAAATTACTGATACCACTTTTTTTTTCTTTTGTCTTTTTTAGGGCCACACCCATGACATATGGAGATCCCCAGGCTAGTGGTCCAATCAGAGCTGCAGCTGCCAGACTAAACCACAGCTACAGCAACGCAGGATCCAAGCCACTCCTGTGACCTACACCACAGCTTACAGCAATGCTGGCTCCTTAGCCCACTGAGCAAGGCCAGGGATCAAACTTGCATTCTTATGGATGATAGCTGGGCTCAATACTGCTGAGCCACTATGGTAACTCCCTATTGATACCACATTTAAATGTTCTAGAAAAATTTAACAGGAACTAGTACCTAATCTGAATACCTTCTGCAGAAACCTTGTCAGGTGCTCTTGAATCTAACAGATAGGTCTGAAATTTATTTGAAGAGTATCTTTACTGCTTATTATTCACAGTATATCAATAAATCAATTCATATCATTGCCAAATGGGTAATACAAATAATTTTAAGAGATAGCTCTGAGCCCACTAAGTTTAGAGATATTTGGGGAAAAAAAGACAGGTAGACACTAACAAATACCAGCCAACGTCAACTATTAAATGAACTGTTTAGACACTAATTGCTCTAAGTCTTTAGAAGAAAAGAGGAACCATTCCAAGTAGTTTCCTAAGGGAGTTCAAATTTAAGTAGGTCCTTAAAAAAAACTTACACATAGGAGGAGGAGGGGAAAGGGCGGGGGGTGGGGTGGGGGTGCCCTCAAAGTAAATACCAAGTGTTTCAAGAATCAAAAGGTCAAAGAGAAGGCTGAGAGGTAGCTTAGCTAACACAGGACTGATTTTTAAAAAATGATTTCAGTATATCTACTGAACACCTTATTCAACGGAAATATTTAAGTATTCAGAGGACTCTCTAGTTCTCAAAGAGATGGACATTTGTCACCAGGTAACAGATGATGTTGCACCAGGCTGAACTTTAGCTTGACATTTTGGAGAGTATAGTAAACAATCTGGGATCTGGTGCTTCAGTCAACAAGATTATATTTAAGAATATCTTGAGCACTGCAATTTTGTCCATTTGGAAGATGTATTGCTTTTTTAAAAAAAATTTTTAGGAAATTCTATACCCACTAAACAACTCATTTTCCCCTCCTTCTAGCATCCACTATATACTTTGTTTTGATGACTGACTCCTCTAAATGCCTTAAGTAGAATCATAGAGTATTTGTCTTTTTGTGACTAGCTTATTTCCTAAACAATAAGGTCCTTGATGTTCATTCATATACTGCATAATATAATGCAGAATTTTGTTCCTTTTTAAGACTGAGTATTACACTATATACATGTACATTTTGCTTGTCCATTCATTCATCCATGGACACTTAAGACTGCTTCTACATTTAAGCTACTGTGAGCAATGCTGCTAAGACATAAGTGCACAAACACCGCCTCAAGATACTACTTTCAATTATTTTGCATGTATATCTACAAGTGGAATTGGTGGATCAAATGGTAATTTTACTTATAATTTTTCAAGAACTACCATACTATTTTCCACAGAGGCTGTACCATTGTACATTCTTACCCGTAGTGTACGAGGACTCGTTTCCCCACATTCTTTCAAACACTTGTTTTCTGCTTTTTTGATAGTAGCTATGCTAGCAAGTGTGACGAGTATGGGTGAAAGGAGGTATTTCATTGTAGTTTTTGAGTTGTACATCCCTAATGATAAGTGATATTGTGCATCTTTCTATGTGCTTACTGGCCATTGATGTATCTTCTTTAGAGAAATGTCTATTCAAATTGTTTGCCCAATTTTGAACTGGGTTATTGGACTGTTTTGTTGTTGAATTTTAGGAGCTCTCTACATATTGTTAATAATCCTTTATCAGATGTGATTTGTAAATACTTTCTCCCATTCTGTGGGTTGTGAATAGTGTCTTTTGATTGACACTAATTTTAAATTTTCCCAATGTCCAATTTGTTTTTTCTTTTGTTACCTGTGTCTTAGGTGACATATCCAAAATGTCATGAAGCCTTTGTCTTATGTTTTTTCTTAAGGGTTTTCAGGACAGGGGATGTTTTAGGTCTGAAGTTTAGGTCATTGATCCATCTTAAATTAATTTTTGAATATAGTGTTACATAGGAACTAACTTCACTTTTTTTGCATGTGGATATTCAGTTACCCAGCACCAGTTTCTGAAGATTGTCTCTTCCCCATTGAACGGTCTGGTCTTGGTACCTCAGTCAAACAAACATCATTTGGCGACGTTATGTGACAGTTATATATAGGCTATTTCATTGACTTATATATCTAACTTTATGCTGATATCACACTATCTTTTTTTTTTTTTTTTGGACCCCCACAGCATATGGAAGTTCCCACGTCAAGGATCGAACCCTAACCATAGCAGCAACAATATCAGATTCTTAACTGCTAGGCTACTGAGCAACTCCGGCAGCACATTATTTTGACTACTGTGGCCTTGTATAAGTTTTGAAATCAGGGAGTGTGGGTCCTCCAGTTTTATTTTTCTTGTTCAAGATTATATTGGCCACTTGGGGTTGAGATTCTACATGAATTTCAGGATGAGGTTTTTTTTTTTTTTTTTTAAATCTGTAAAAATGTAACTGGGGTTCTTGACATGGCTGGGACTGAATCTGCAGATAGTTTTGGGTATAACTGACATTTTATTTTTTTAATTTTTTTCTTTTTTGGCTGCCCCATGGCGTATGGAGTTCCCGGGCCAGAGGTCATATCTGAGCCAAAGTTGCAACCTACACCACAGCTGTGGCAATGCCAGATCCTTTTGTGCCAGGCTGAGGACCGAATGAATCTGTGTCCTGGCACTGCAGAGACACTGCTGATCCTGTTGCACCACAGTGAGAATTCCAGAATTGGGATTCTTCCAATCCATGAACACAGGATGTTTTCCTATTTATTATCTATTATTTAATTTCTTTCAGCAATGTTTTGTAGCTATCTTGCACAAGTCTTTGACCTCTTTGGTAAAGTTAATTCTTAAGTGTTTTATTACGTTGATTCTATCATGAATAGAATTGTTTTTCTAATTTTTTTTCAGATTATTCACTGTTTCTGTATAGAAATGGAAACGATTTTTGTCTTTGTATTCTGCTGCACTGATGAATTCACTTATTAGTGCTAACAGGTATGTGTATGCGTAATCTTAAGGATTTTCTACCTATAAAATCATATCATCTGCAAAAGGTGATAATCTTACTTTTTTTCCAATTTAAATGTCTCTTCTTTTTCTTGGCTACCTGCTTGGCTAGAACATTCAACACTGTGTTGAAGAGACATAGTGAAAGCAGGAACCCTTGCCTTGTTCCTCATCTCAGAGGAAAAGCTTTCAGTCTTTCTACCATTAAGTATGATGGTCACTATGTTTTTTTTATATATGGCTTTTACTATGCTGAAGTAGCTTCCTTCTATTCCTTGGCTGTTAACTGCTTTTGTCATGAAAGGGTGTTTAATTTTGTTCAAATGCTTTTTCTGCATCAAGAGATGATTTTGTGGTTTTTATCCTACATTCTATTCACGGGCATGTTGTACTGGTCAAGTTTTCATATATTAGATCATCCTTGCGTTCAAGGATAAATCACACTTGGCTACGGTGTATAATTCTTTAAACGTGCTGAATTCTTCAGGGTAGTATTTTGTTAAGGATGTATGCATCAATGTTCACTAGGGGTTTAAAGTTTTCTTACAGTCTTTGTCTGCTTTTGGCATTAGGGTAATGGTGGCCTCGTGGAATGAGTTAGGAAGTATTTCCTTCTCTTCGATTTTTGGGAAGAGTTTGATAAAGATTGGTACTAGTTCCTCTCTAAATATTTGGTGGAATTTAACATCAGGTCCAGGACTTTTCTTCATGCGGTGATTAGTAATTACTAATTCAATCTCCTAACTAGTTATACATTTATTCATGTTTTCTATGTGATATTGAATCTTGTAGGTCTTGTGTTTCTGGGCATCTGTCAATTTATGCAGGTTATCCACTTTGCTAGGGTACAAATGGTCATAGTACTTTCTTAAAATCCTTTTTATTTCTGTAGTAACATTCCCACTTTAATTTTTTTTTCTTTTTTCTTTTTAGGGCCACACCCATGGCATATGGAGGTTCCCAGGCTAGAGGTCTAATCGGAGCTGCAGCTGCTGGTCTTATACCACAGCCTGCAGGATCTGAGCTGTGTCTGTGACCTACGCTGCAGCTCATGGCAATGCTGGATCCTCAACCCACTGAGCAAGGCCAGGGATTGATCATGGGTCCTCATGGATGCTAGTCAGATTTGTTACTGCTGAGCCACGACGAGAACCCCCTCCACTTTAACTTCTCAGGTTAGTAATTAGAGACTTCTTTTTTCTTAGTCCATCTCACTAAAGGTTTGTCAATTTTGATGTTGATTTTTTTTTTTTTTGAAGAACCAAGTTTTGGTTTCACTGATTTCCTCTGTTGTTTTTCTATTCTTTAGTTATTTCTGCTGTAATATTTATTATTTCCTTCCTTCTGCTAGCTTTGGGCTACTTGTTCCTTTTCTGGTTCCTTAAATTGTGAAGTTAAGATTGGTGACTTGGGATCTTTCTTATTCTTTTATATAATAATAGCACTTATAGCTATAAATTTCCCCCTTAGCACCACTTTTGCTGCTTCTCATAAGTCCTGATATGTTGTATTTTCATTTTCATTCATCTATTTTCTAATTTTCCTGTTGATTTCTTCTTTGATCCATTACTTGTTTTACAGTGTTTAATTTCCAATGTTTCTGAATTTTCCAGATTTCCTTTTGTTAATGATTTCTACCTTTACCCCATTGTAGTCAGAAAAGACACTTGGTATGATATTTATCTATTTTAATCTACTGAGACTTAATTTGTGGCCTAACAGATGGTCCATCCTGGAAAAGGTCCCATGTGCACTTGAGAAGAATGTGTATTCTGTTGCTGTTGGGTATAATGTTCTACATATATCTGTTAGCTCTAGTGAGCTTGTATTATTTAAATTCTCTCATCATCTTCTGTCTGGATGTTCTATCCATTATTATTATGAAGGGAGACTGAAGTCTCCAACTCTGATTGCTGAACTATTTCTCCTTTTAATTCTGCCAGTTTCTGCTTCATATATTTTGATGGTTATTAGGTGTGCAAATGTCTATCATTGCTCTATCTTCTTGCTGTATTTAAACTTTTATTTATAATGTCTTCCTTTGTCTCTTATAATCTTTATTTAAAGTCTATTTTGTCTGACATTAGTATATATAGCCACTCCTAATCTTTTGCAGTTCCTGTTTGCATGGAATATCTTTTTCCTCTCCTTTCACTGTCAACCTCTTTGTTACTTTGGGTCTAATATGAGTCTCTTATAGACAGCATATAGTTGGACCATGCATTTCCTTCTGTATATATTCTAGAGCTCTTTTTGCAATTGTCACCATAGAATTACATTTAATACCCTAAAGTCACAACAGGCTACCTTAAATTTATACCAATTTAACTTCAATAACATAAAAACTCTGCTCTTTTACAGCTCCATCCTTATCCCTTTTAAAGGTTTGTGATGTCACAAAACTACATCTTTATACACTATGTGCTCCAAACAAACTAGTAATTTTTTAAATGCATTTTCTTAATTATGTAGCAAACAAGATCTGGAGTTGCAAAACAAAGTAGGAGCAACACTAGCTTTTACACTATAGTATTGGGCCTTAAATGTAATGATCTCTTAAGTTATATAGGAAGAAAAAGAATAGTTACAAATCATTGTTACAGTATCACTAGCTTTTATAATTGCCCATTTATTTGCTTTTATTGAGATCTCTATTTCTCCATACAGCTTTGGGTTAGTTCCCTTTTTTTGCTTTTCTTTTTTAGTTCCCTTTCATCTTGCAAGCCTCCCTTGAGCATTTTTGCAGGACAGGTCTAGAGGTCCTGAACTCACTCAGCTTCTGTTTATTTGAGAATGTCTTTATTTCTCCCCCACTCTTTGGGAATAGTTTTGCTGGATAGAAGATTCTTGTCTAATAGGGATATTGTCATAGTGCTAAAAGGAAACAAACAAACAAACAAAACCTATCAGCCCACTACTTTCTGGCCTCCGAAAGGTTCTAATGAGAAATCTACTGAAAGTCTTATTGAAAAATTCTCTTCTATGTGATGATTTGCTTTCTTGCTGCTTGCAAGAGGCTCTCCTTTGTCCTTTGTTTGATGATAATGTGTCCCAGTGTGGGTTTCTGAGTTCACTTAATTAGAACTTGTTAAGTTCCTTGGATATTTATATCTTCCAGCAAAGTTGAGAAGTTTTTATCCATTATCTCTTCTAATACTCTCTGCACTTTTCTCTCTTCTCCTGGAACTCTGATAATGCATGTGCTAATCCACTTGATGAGGTCCTAAAGGTCCCTTAGGCTCTGTTCACTTTTCCTCCATCTTTTTTGTATGTTCCTCAGACTAGAAAATTTCCATCACCCTATCTTCAATTTTGCTGATTCTTTCTTCTTCTTGCTCAAATCTGTCTTTGAAATGTCTAGGGTATTTTTCATTTCAATTACTGTACTTTTCAGCTTCAGAATTTCTTAGTTTCTTTAGACCTTCTACCTTTTATTGACATTTTCACTTTGTTCATACATCACTTTCTTAACTTTCTCCATATCTTCCTTTAATGCCTTAAGAATCCTCAATTGCTTTAAAGATTCTGCCCAGAGTATCTGCTGTTAGGTCTTTTCCAGGGACAGTTTCTGTTGATTAATTATTTTCTTCTGAATGAACTATTTTTTCTTGTTTCTTTGTATGCCTTCTGATTTTTGTTTAACACCAGTCATTTGAATCTATCTAGTACCTATCTATCTGGTACCTCTGGAAATCAGATTCTCCCCCTTCCCCAGGGCTTGCTCTTTTTGTTACTGTTTTGTTGTTGTAAGCTGCCTCTGTGCTAAGAATCAGTCTTAAGTGTAGTGTAAACTTAAGGTCTTTTCTGAGCGTTCCCTGAACATGCAGAGTTACTTTTTAATTTTCTTCATATGTGCAGCTGTTTCTGAATGTCTTAGTCTGTAACGCCTGGCTCCCAAAAGGGGAAAAGACAAAAATTAAAGGAATGCTGTGTGGCAGAAGGGTATCAGTCCTTTAAAACCCCTGGAGAATACTTCAGCCAGAGGGAAAGGGACTTGCAACTATGGGGGAAGATTCAACAATGATCTCCTGCCTCTGTGTCTACGTCTGTGATCAGAAGCAGTAATCAGCAATCAGAACAGAGATCCTCAATAGCTAAGGTCAGGGTCCTTTTTGTCTGCCCCATCTCCCACAATCTATATGTAAGCTGCTCCAGGAACCTGTACATAGTGGCCTGCCATGTGGCTGGGGGTAGTTGCTACTATGCTGAAATTGACGGAAATTAGTTGTCAAGTCTTTCCCAGGAAGTTGCAAGCCTTTAAAAGACCTCAGAGTTCCAAAATAGTTACATCAGACAGATTCTACAAGAGCAATTACTGTCCAGGTGGAGAGACAGAGTCCAGGTGCTACCTATTCTGCCACTTTACTCAAACTTTCACTATTCTTAAAATATGGGAGCAATAACTTAAAAGTTGAAGGAAGCAGCAGTCATAGAAACAGAAGGATGAAAACAAGGTATTACAAAGGAAGAACTGCAGTGTCTTGATCTTGGTTCACCTCCTCAGCCACCACCATTAAAAAGTACTAAAAAATAATTTTCAAATAGATGAAGTCAGTCTTGCTAATGTCAAGGGTAACATATGATAATACTATGCCACTCAAAATAAGAGAATGTGTATGGATTACAACTAATTAGAATAATTTATCATCCACCATGCCAGCTGCAATTTCAAAAGCACTGATTCATTAACACTTAATGCTTTACCTAGGAAGGTTTTACCAAAGATTTCTAGATCAAAATCTCTAGATCAGTGTCATCAATCCAATATCAGCTGCTGAAAAATCAGTATCAGGGCAAGGTATTGGTAAGCTTATATTCCCATCAGTTTTTGTATATTCTTCAATTTATTTTCAGAGTAATTAACAAATCCAGGAATAATAAATGAAAGCTTTAGGAATAAGGATATAACTAGAAAGCTTTATCCTATGTGGGCTGTAAAGATCAATTACAATTATATTTGCCATTGTAAGTAGAACTATCAGTGCAAAAATAGAAAATAAAGATGGGGGAGTCCCTGCAAACACATGTATAAACCCAAACAAATGCAAAAGTCAAAGTCTAATTGCAGTAAATGTGAGGTCCTTGAATTCTAATCCCTGAACGGAAAACAGATATCCCAAAGCTACCATTAATTGGGAAGAGTTCTCACAACGCCCCTGGAATCAGGTGTCCAACTTCCTTCTTCATTAAGCTCTTCTCTGCATCTGCTTAAGCTGTAGTCATACTAAACAATTTGCTGTTTTATATTCAACATCCATCCAGCCATTAATTATCATGCCAAGAAGGTTAAGAAAGGAAAGCAATTTAATAAATATCACAATTACTAATGAAGACAGAGAACTAATCTATGAAATGAACCATTCTCTGGTCAAGAACTGCCAAGCCCCAAAGATAACGGATGAAAGAAGATTGAGTATACTACTATAAATGGCACAGGGATTTTTATTTAAAAACAAACAAAATATCTACAGGCTTTCTATTTTTTCCTGCCAGGTCAGCACAGTGTATCAGCTTCTTCTGCTCAGAAATGCCTCTTTCTGAACAGGGCTGTTCCTCTAATGTTCCAGGCAGGAAACAGTCCCATGTCCAGAGCCTCACTTTCACTTGCATCTAGAAGCACATCTTTTAAAAAATGGCAGCTATTTCCTGGGGTTCCCTGGGAATGGCTCTAGAACAGGTTTCAGCTTCAGCTCTGGGCCCAGGTTTGGTTCTGGCACTCTCTGTGATACCATGCCTAGTGTGGGCTCTGGTGCTGGCCCCAAATCCAGCCCTGCTCAAGCAGTGGCTCTAACTTCAGGCTTAGCTCTGGCCCTCAGGCCAGCCTGGGCTCCAGCGCTAATGATACCAGTTCTGGCTCTAGGGGTTGTTTTAGCTCATCTACCTGTCAGTTAGAGATCTCAATGAGCCTATGTTTCAGGTATTTCCTCTGTTCCTAAAGATTAACTTTCTCCTAGTAGTAGCACTCAAAAGCCTCGTCCCCGGGGCTTCAAGAGCAGAGAAAATACAACAGGCTCTCAAGTAAGTCCTCCTCAGTAAACAGCTGGAAGTGGTAGATGACTTCAGTTAGCATGAATGACTGCAGTACCTCCTTGGTGCAGGGCTGCACAGAGGAGATGAGTACCTCATTATTGTCCAAGCAGGAGAAGGTAATGCCCCCTTCCAATGATTCACTGAAGTGCCCCAGAAAGGTACCAGAGGTGATCTTCAGCAGTCAGTGTTCCTGGCTGCAGCTCATTAAGTCCATGACATGGCCATCATTCCAGAGATCCTTCAGGTGGACATGTACCAGGTCCAAAATCCTGTCCAGCTACTTTCAGAACAACGGCTTGCCTTGAGGGAGCTCTTGCTTAGTGAAGTCAGCCAAGAACAACAATGCACCCTCAGTTTTAGAGTTCTGCCCCCAAAGCTTGATCCTCAGCATGTTCAGCTGTACCAGGTTGAGGCTTCAGCCAACAGAGAAGAACTGCCAACTTAGAGGAGAACCTAGCAAGCTCCAAGCTCCAGGTTTTGAGGGGCGGTGGCGGGGGGGGGGGGGGGGGCAGTGTGCAGATGGGGATGGTGTCTAGAAGAAAAACCTACTGATTCTAGAGGTGTGAGCTAAGCAGACTGAACCAAGAACCAAGGATCAGGCAATTAAGCACAGGCTCATGTTAGAAATGATCACCACACAGAGGGTATCTGTTCCCAGGTCCTGCTTCAGATCCTGGTATGTGCATGAAGCTGATATGTGCAGTTGCTGTCACACCCAGCAGTCCCCTACTGCTGCCCTTTCTGGAACCACCTGAACAATGCTCTACCAGAGTCAGAGAGCAGCCAAAGTTTCACATTGAACCCTGACTCTGCCCCTTCTTGGGAGCCAGTTTTCCAGTTTGAAGTGAGAATGTTAAACTTCCGGAAACTTTGTACAGTTGATCCTCCACATCCATGGTTCCACATTCAAAGATTCAAGAATATTGAGGGGGGAAAATTTTTCAGCAAGTTCCAAAAAGCAAACTTGAATTAGCCTTGTGCCAGCAACTATTTACTTAGCATTTACATTGTATTAGCTATCAAGCAATCCAGAGATGATTTAAAACATACAGTAGGATGTGTCTAAGTTAAGCGCAAATACCACATCATTTTATATCAGGGACTTGAGCATCTGAGAATTTTGGAATTCTAAAGGGGCCAATCCCTGTGGCTACTGAGGGATGACTTTAATTGATGAAAGTTACAGTCAGTGGAGACTACTGCAGCCATTGACCCATGCCTTCCTGGAATCTCACCAGCAGCCTTCTTGGACAGTGAACTTTCTCCCAGTCTTGAGGATGAGGATTCAATGGGGAGTTCAGGGAATGCACGGCTGGGTTTTACCATAAAGGCTTTGTGGAATAGATATAAAAGCAACTCTGTGCATGGGGCCTTCTAAGGTCCACCCCTTTGGTCAGAAAGTCCTCTAATGGCTAACCAGGCAACTTAATCTCTTCAGCTACTTTAGCAGCTGATTCAGGTTTTGCTCTAGTTGTGAACATATCTCCAGTTGCTCCAACCCATGGTCCGTGAGGGCTCCAATGCAGGTGTTTTGCTGCTGGACTTTCCATCCTCCAACTTTGGCAGCAATACCTCCAAGGTCAATTAACTCAGCCTAGTAGTGCTTTAGAGACATCCAGCACCTCCTTTTTCCTTTTGTCCAGTTCAGTGAGAGTTTCCTGAAAAATCTGCTGCTGTCTTGTCTAATGGGGGTCCAAAGAGGGTATTCTCACTGGGGTCTGTGTCTCATATTGGAAGCCAAAGACATCCTGCTGGTCTTTGAGTTGGCTGATGATTTCATCAGCTTCTCCATCCAGTCCTTAATTCCAGGGTCCAGGATTCAGTCTCATGCTGCTGGCTTTCCACAGGTGCTTCGGGGTCTTCCTTTCCTTGCTCCAATTGAGCCCTCTGAGCCTGGATCAGAATTAAAGAGATCAAAGATCATCTCAGCCAATTAGGTACGGCCCTAAGAAAAGGCCAGAATGTCCCAACAGAATTTTTGCAAGTTGTGCTATAGCAACAAACACGCAAGGCTACGGCAGCCACATTCATAGTTCAGTTGGTCTCAGGTGGAAGAAGAGCGTTGGCCTTGGAATCATCGTTGTCCATTAATTATATGGATAGAAACAGAAATCATAACACCTACATACTGACTGAAAACCACTGGATTCAAGTGGGATTAAGAAATTCTATTAGGTAGAGTTCATAACGTAATCAAGGTACTATTTCCAAAAAGCAATGCTGTGTGTGCATAAATCTCTGCAGATAAAAATCCATAAACACATTTTCATACAAACAGTCTTACTAAATTTTTTTTTGAGTTCCACTCCTAAATAGTTCCGAAATCTATGGTGAAATTACAGATTTCTCAGGAGTAAATATTTTTTAATTCACCCAACAGTTGGTATTCAGTGCTATGGAGCTTTAGAAAATATAAATATTTATACTTAAAGTTTAGAGTATGTATCTAGTTTCTGTCCTCAGAGATTCTGATTCAAATAGTCTAAACTGAGACACCTGGTATCTGATTATCGCCACACTAATGGAAGTGAAGAGGAACACAGTGAAAAGGCATCAGTGCTCCTCAAAGTCTATGAAATTATTAGACTTTAGAGCCAGAGGATTATTATCAAATTTTTAATACTCTTTTTTATAGATAAAGGAACCAAAATTCACAACTATCTGCAAGCAGGTAGTGTGACATAGCTGCGCCTCTGTTTGGATCTTCAAATGCCCAGCCAACTTTGCTAGCTTCTAACTGGCCCTTTGGGGAGTTGTTTTTTGAGTTTGACTTCTTTTTACCTCCTTGGTGGTGATGCCAACCAAATTTCTAAATACAGTCTCTTGGTTTTTTTTTAAATCTTCTACATAAAACAAGTAGTTAAAGGATCAAAGAAAAAATCATTTTCAAGAACTGGGAGTGGGATAGAAAAAATATTGAGAAGGTTCAATTCCCTTGTTTATTGCATTCAAAAGCTAAAAACAGTATTCATGGTTGTACTAACTTTCGTTGCATTCTGAATATAGAGTAAAATTTAAGACAGATGTCAACATAATGGACATTTCCAAATTTCTGTCATGTTACTACATACACAAGTACACAGTCACACTGCTCCTAAATAGTCCCATATTCATTTAGAATAATTCATTTAAAATTTTCATACTTGCCAGAGTTTTAAACGACTGAGATAAACATCTGCTAGTGCAAAGGACAAATGTAAGTATAGACAGGAAGCTTGCTTTTATAGAATTTATTTTGATACAGGGGCTTCAAATGTACATTAACATTTAAAGAACCATTTTGCTGTTAAAATATGGCCACACCTTAAGTAATGTGACAAATTAACATGGTAAGAAAAAAATGCCAATAAACCTGGACTGACTGTAGTTGGCAAATATGATTTTAATTGGAATTTTCTCTTAACTCAAGGACATACCAAATATGAATGAAAATAAATGTTATGATTACTGTTAAGCACAAAAAGTTATCCTTAATATTAAAATTGAAAGATGGACACCCGTCATCCTAAATATACACTGGAAAGCTTTCAAAAACAGCAAGCAAACTCTCCATTTATTCATTTTAATTCTGTATTTCAGTAATAAAGTTTGATCCTAAATAGATACTAAGTTGAATTTAAACACACAACTGCTCATATGATGTGCTCTTTCCTCTATTCTAAGAAATAAGGGCAGCAAAAGCTCCCTAAACTCCTTCTCCCCATATCTCACTGTTCCCCTGCTTTCCTCCCTCATTACACCGACCCTCTGTAAAAAAACACCAGTGGCTCTCTAACTTTTTTGAAAATATTCTATTTAGGCAAAGCAAGATACCAGAGCTGACTTTCTGGTTTTCCAGTATGTATGTACACATATGCAGTAACTTTATATAAATACACCATGGGAATAAAATTTAAGAAAAATAAGGAAGGATTCTGAGAAAGAAGTTCAGAAAAATATTGTAATTCATGAATTTTAATGTGAATATGCAATTTTAGCAAATCTTACTAACTCATCTACTTAATTTACTAGTAAGAATCCCTTAGCTATACAAAAATAAAAGCAGGAAACTGCAAATCACTTATCTGTTACAAAAGAGGAAATGCCTTTCTGGAGATCCATTTTACAAAAAAGAAAAATGTAGGTCACTTTTCGTGGCACTTGTCCATACTTTGAGAATTATCGCTTTTTATTGCTCCTAAATTTAGCTCTACACGTATTAGTATACGCCAGTAATTTCTAATTATTTTTAGGTCATGGATCCTCCCTCCAGAAAAAATGTATACACCTACATACATACACTCATCCACAATTTTACACGAAATTTCAGAGTACACAGATATTCAGAACCCTATGCATGATTCGGCACATTCTACTCAAGACTATTTTGTATGTGTCTCTGGACCATACCCTTTCTAAATCTCAGGTGTTTACCAAATGATGTCAGGACAGAAGAACATGATTCATGCAATGACTATGCTCATTCTGCTAAATAAATAAGGCACTCTGGCTAAGCCTTAAGTTTGTCAGAGTTTATATATGATTTTCAATTAGGATATAGCTATATACTTTCTAAAAATGTACATTTTCCTTCAGTGTGATAAAAAGTGACAAATTTCTATAGAAATTTTCCTTTCACCATTTCTTCAGCTTATCCTCTACTGCCACCAGTCTGTGGTTTAGGGAAGGTTTTGCTTAAACCTTCCTTGGAATTTATAGTATATCCACTACATTTATCCTCAGGTAATAGACTTTAAATACCCGAGCTCTTCAAGGTCAAACTATGTATAGTTATGACATAGTTTTACTTAACTGAATTAGTTTGATTCATGTTAGAGTCTTCAGAATTTCACTTCTTCTAAACTAAGAAATGGCAGAGTGGGAGAATGGACCTGATCTTAAAAGTGACTGAGATTTTTGGTCAGAATCTGGTCTATCATTTATCTGTACAGGATACTGGTAAATTATCTGAACTCTCTGAGACTTAAGTTTTCTTGCCAGTAGTAAGATAACAATGGTATTACACAAAACTACTGAGGAGATTAAATGAAACACTGAAGATTCCAAAATCTTGTTCAACCCTCTTTCTACCTAAATCTAAAGCTGAACATCTTCATTCCTTCAATGGTGGCTTCTTTGCATGAGTCACAATATCAAGTCATAACCACTTACTTTGAGTATAAGCATACAAGACAATCTGTCCCCCAAATACTTGTAGGTAGGCCTACTCACCATCCTGGATATACAGTGGCCCACCTAGCTACTACTATTCCTGTATCAGTCTTCAAGTGGCACACAAACAGTGCCTCCAATCTAAATAAAGGTATTTCAGAGCCCCGAACTTAAAGACAGTACATCCTGTCCTTAAGCATCACTACTACATGACTCCCTTATTCCCCAATCTCAACATTTGTGTTCATTATTTCAAAGAAGCTCACTAATATAGAAAAACAGCCTATCCACAGTCAATACTCAATCTGACTGATACATTCTCACACTCATAATAATGGGGGGGAGGCAGTGAAGAATAAATGACACATACTCTCTAATCTATTATTTGTTTAAGTAAGATAGGAATAAGACATAGAAAATCTTACTTACTAACATTAATGTGTATCAGGGGCTCATGTCAGGGTTCAGTGAGGATTAGCAGCCATGGTACTCAATAATTGTACTATAGCTTTAACAAATGAGAAAATTACATTTTAAGTTTGATGTCAATCTATAAGGTTCCAAGTTTTGCTTTCTTACAGTTCTCCTAAAACTGCTATATACTATGCAAGAATGCCAAGAAAAAGAGAAACGGAACCATTTTTTCTTTTTTTCCCTAGAAAGTTTAATTCTCAACTTATCTTGAGTTTCTCAATTTATCATGAATAAGAAAAACATTCTCTCTCGGGCAGGACCATAGAAGAGTTACACTCCTCATCTTTTTAACTTGGCAGGACTTCCCTGTGGAAGAAGAAAACTATCTTCAAATGCATCTCTAACACTATACCCTGTATGGTGGCAATGTTAGAAATGAAGACCAAAGTAGACCTTTGATATTTCTGACGAGTCGAATTTATTCTCTTGCAGGGGTCGGCATGGAAAGAAAACAAGCTACAGGAGCTTGCTGAAAAAAACAAAAAAACAAACTATCTGTAACTCGGGCCATCCATTACCCTTAATAAATTTTGGGGAATTGCATTAAGCAAGGCACCCTTCTCTCTCCCCCCAAAACCTTCCTACACCATGTACTTATGCAAAGCATAGGTAACCATGTCAAAATTTATTCTGGTCCCAGCTGATGTTTAGTAGCACTGATTTTGCATAAAGTTATTAATGTTTTAATTATTTTATTTTATTTTTATTTTGGCTATGCCCATGGCATGCAAACTTCCTGGGTCAGGGATCAAACCCACGCCACAGCAGTGGCAATGATGACACCAGATCCTTAACACTAGGCTTTCAGGGAACGCCCATGAGTATACTATTTTCTACAACTTGTTGCTGCTATGACAGTCCTCTCCTATTACTGAAATAGTTATAAATATGCTCTGACTATACTTTATATGAAGGCAAAGTCAATAAAATATTAGTAAATCTATGAATAACAACAGATCAAAAAAATTAAGTTAAAGAAAGCTAAACTGTTAAAATGCTGAAAAGACACTTCAAAAATTCCAATTTTCACTTCCAATCTAAAGAAAAAAAGCTCAATAAATTTTTGAAAATGTATTTTCATACTGTAATTAAAAACATGTCTCAAATAAATGGTTAAAATCATATTTAAGAGTGAATAAATCACTGGAGATATCTCTATGAAAGTAATGCAACAAGGATGTCTGCTAGCACCACCTTCTAACACTGTTTTTATTTTTTAGCCTAGGGCTTCTTAAACAGGAAGAGCTGATGGCGGAAGATCCAATACAAAAAAGCAGGGAAAAGACAAAAATAAAAAACAAAAAAACCCCCACAACTTTCCTGAGAGACACAAGATACTTAAATAGAGAGATATACCATTCTAATGGTTGAGATGATTCAGTGTTATGCTGGAGAGTATAAATTCTCCCAATATTGATTCATAAATTCAAGGATTTTTTTGTTTCATTTTGTTCTGTTTGCTTTTTATGGCCACACCTGTGGCATAGCCCAGGCTAGGGGTCCAACTGGAGCTGCAGCTGGTGACCTATGCCACAGCCCACAGCAACACCGGTCTCTTAACCCACTGAGTGAGCCCAGGGATCGAACCCACATCCTCATGGATACTAGTCAGGTTCGTAACCCACTAAACCACAACAGGAACTCCCAAGAATTCTGAAACAAATAGACTCAGTTAACCTATGAGGGAAGCCAGATCTGTAATCTGCCAGAAAGCACTTAAATACACTAATAAAATATGGCAAAGAGATATGATGAATTCACAATGCATAAGAAGTTCACTATATTAATCATACATAAATTAAAATGAGAAAGATTTTTGATTATCAAGTTGGCAAATGTGTAGAAAAAATACTCAATTCAAGGAAATAGGGACTCATAATCACCAACTCAGCAGTTCTAAGAGCATCAAAACTATACCCAAAGTGTTTATATGAAAAAAATGTTCATCACAGTGTTACAAATAATAGCACCAAAATGAAAGTAATATAATATACACCAGCAGGAGATTGGTTTAATAAATTTGAAATACTCACATATAATGGAATACTACAATCATAAAACTTATATGTTTTCATAGCATGAGAAAATATGTATAATAATGGGTATTAAGTTTTAAAATGTAACAAAGCAATGTAGTTTGTGTATATACACATTCACAAGAAGGAAAAGGACTCCAAGAAAATATACACTGCAAGGAAGATACATCAAATCATTTTCAATGAAAATGTCTAAGTACTGAGATCACATACAATATTTACTTTCTTCTGTATGCTCTTATATATTTTTCAAATTTCCTTCAATAAAAACATTACCTCTATATTCAGGGAATAGCAAATGTTTATCACAAAGAGATAGTCTAGATTTTACATTTCTGGTCTGAATTCTCTAGATGCTATAAACCCAGAATAAGATTTTAATTAGAATGACAATGCTTTTAATGAGAATAAAGATGTATATTTAAAAGCATCTGAAATAAATGTTTATCACTATAACCCCAATCTTATACAATGCACTACAGAGTTGGCAACCAATGGTGTGAGTAATAGCATAGGTTCATAATAAAATAAACATACAGGGATGGGTACAAAAAGATCAATGGAAAGTGTCAAAGCTTTATCAACCCTAAAAGATTTTAGATTTAGCTTTTATTCTTAGCTCTGATAAAACAAATTTCACATAGATTATGATATAGTAATTTTATGTTTTGCTCTAAGCCTCATATATTTATATACACATGTACATATGTGTGTGAATAAACAAGTATTTAAATTTGAATAGACTTTGCAAATAATCTATCAAAGTGAATAAATTTAATACGGATTTCAAGAGTTTAAATACAAGAATACATTTCTGAAAGCCGTGACTCTGACAACAAAGAATACGTTTTTTAAAAAACTGATTCTGACAACAACCCATGTGATTATTGTTAGCTATGTTTGAAAAATGGCCCTTACATTATTTTAGTGATAAACAAACATGGAATTATAACATGTAATACCCAGACATTTAAAATGTCACTTAAACAAATTCAAACTTCAGAATAACTAAATTTTAATAATTAAAATGCAACTTTGGATTTTTTTTTTTTTTTTGGCTTTTTCGGGCCGCACCTGTGGCATATGGACATATGGGAGTTCCCAGGCTAGGGGTCGAATCAGAGCTACAGCTGTCGGCCTACACCACAGCCACAGCAATGCAGGATCCAAGCTGTGTCTGCTGTGTCACAACCCACTGAGTGAGGCAGGGATTGAACCTGCATCCTCATGGATATTAGCTGGATTTGTAACTGACTGAGGCATGAAAGGAACTCCCTGGAATAATTATTTTTAAAAAAGAAAATCAACCTATTTAAATTACAGTTTTTTTCTTTAAATGAATTCACTTTACAAAAGTTAAACTTATCAAATTAAAAAGAAGATCCTAACACATCAAAGTTAAGGAACATTCAGAATAAAGTATAACCCCCAAATATTGTTTTTATTAATTGTACTATTTTCTGACAGGCCATAACCAAATACAATCCAAGATGTGAAAATTACTTTATCAGAATGAGACCCAATACATAAAATTATAAATTTGTTTAGACATCAACAGAATATAGGTCTATGTAAAAACAAGTTGTCTCCTAAGATGAATAAGATCTGAATACGGGATGCCCTCCTCACTCAGACGATATAAGACTCTAGTGATTCCTGAGACTAGACAACGATGAATTATTTGTATCCCCAACACAAAATGCTTCAGCTAACTCCCACTCCCCTTTTTACAGTATTTTTCCCCTCATTACATCAGGAGGGAAACCTCAATTAGGTGACAAGAGCCTTTTAGTAACACACATCTCTTAATTTCCTTTTTATCAAGGAGAGTGTTGCCAGGGCTCAGGGTAGTCTGCAAATCAATGCAAAGGGGAAGCATCAAGAGGCTCAGCTGAAGTATTACCAGGGAGCAGCAGGCAGCAAATATTCAAACCTAGAAATTGTGATTCAACATTTCTTACACAGTACAACAATTCTGCACAAATGATAGACATTGTCAAGATGGATCCTGCCTGAAAAAGATATAGAATGAAAAGAGAAGATCGATAGACAGGAAGGTAAGGTTTCTGTTGATACTAATATTAGTACTTACGTATCATACCTCTGCAGTGGTGTCACTTTGTTCTTATTCTTATCAACTGAACCCGTAGACAGCTGAAGAAAATTGGGGTTTAATTTATATAATTCTTGAAGTAGCTTCTGTTCATATTCTTGGTGTTTACCCGCCTAGTGGAAGAGAAATTAAAACTGCAGTGGGATTCACAAAGTGGCTGGTATAAAATACTGATGTACTTTCTGAATTATTAAAGCTATCCTAAATAAAACATGTGTTTTTCAGGGTGTTAGAGAAACTTGTGAGGAAGATGTCAAAGAACTGCAAGACCAATGAAGCTCTTCCAACAAAACTACATGAGACATATTCCATTAATTAAAGAATTTCATCAACCACTTTATGTGGAGAAAAGCGTATTAACAGATGACTTTTTTGCTAGTTCAAAAAACTAGAGGGTCCCTTTTAAATCTACTTCCCCATCTTTCACGTAAGAACTAAGTCTTTTAACAGGTCATTTCAAATTCTCTAAAGATCATTAAAAATCAGTCTCTCTTTTTAGAAGAGATTAATATAAGCAATACACCGATGAAGAGTTTTACTATATTTTTTCATTATCTTAATATCAAATAATATTCACATTAATTTGTTTTTACATAAAAATGGATGTATTTGAAACTTTAGAGGTTGGCAATTTACTGCCAGCAGCTTTGTTTTTAATAATTATTTACTGGAATAGTCATGCTCATTTATTTATATGTTATCTATGGCTGCTTTCAGCCTAAGCAGCAAAGCTAAGTAGTTGCTACAGAGACCATGTGCCTGGAAAGCCTAAAACATTTATTAACTAGCCCTCTACAGAATAAGTTTGCTGATCCCTGTTCTATGTACAACAAAGACAGCTCTGTATTTAACCGAGTTGGTAGCTGTCTACCAGAATGCAATGTCATGAACAGTTATGGAAGAAATCAAACAAGGACTGACTGTGGAAACTATTTACATACAAAAATAAATTATAATAGTTACTTCAAATAAGCTGTTACTATTTGCATATATATCATGACTGGAATGCATTTTCACTTACCTTTAGAGTTGCTAATTAGGTTAAAAGTTATGGGAAAACCAAAACCAGAACAGAACAGTTCATAAATAAATACATAAATAAAAACAAGCAAGGGCAATATCATCTAATCAAGCACAGTTCTATTATATATATCGCACAATGCATCATTTCCTGTTCTGAGAGGGCTCTTGGTCTGTTCAGTTGGACCTATAAATATTTCATAGAGTACTAAATTTTGAGTTAGGCGACAAGAAGGAAAGATCTGGTTTTTGCCAAGATATAATTTGTTCAAATTTCCTTTCCACCTTGAGGAAGTGTTTTAACAAAGAAGCCCCTTTTCAAAGTAATTTTAAACTTGTAAAGAAGAGCAAGATGAATGCAAGATAACAATATGAAGTATATGTAAAAGCATAGTTTAGATGTGGATTTTACATCTTTAAAACATGAGAAGTCCCAAAATTCTTTCTACAACCAATACTTCAGGAGATATTCGGGCTTTTGTTAGCCACAAAGAGGTCAAACTAGTATCTAAATGATTCCACAGGGGTAGTTCATAGAGACAGGTTAAATCCCAGTATGAATCAATTACAAGAGTCTGTCCATCCATTTTCTTTTATTGTTCAATAATACTTAAGTGAGAGCAACCAGGGCTTGGAAATTCTTTGACAGAGATTTTCACTATAATAGTATCCATGGGTAAAAGATACTTCCCACTAGTCAAAATTCAGCTTGAAATGGTTCAACCTTAGATTTCATCCAAAAAAGTTTCACCCAAAAGAAAAAAATCAATCATTTATTGGATAAGCAATAAATAAATAAGTCATCTGTCCTGATTAAATATCTCTGAGAACTTATTTTAACACTATTTTTGCAACATAAAGACAATATAGTCAAGAAATTCCAGTGTATTTATTATAATGGGATTTAATCTATAGTAACTCCACATCAAAAAAGGTAATATTTCATTTCATTTAACAATCTGCTCTGAAAGGACCCTCTCCTAGACTTTCTCTAATTTGACCTGGGGAATGAAAGGTAGCAATCAACGCCCTCCACCTTCTAAATAAGAAATATTCCTGCAAAAGTCCACAGCAACAATCTGAGTCCTCATCTATAACAGGGAAGTGCAGCATTGTGCTTGGGTATAATCCTCATTTAATATGCCATAGGGTCAACATTTTTACTTGTAAAGGCATGTTTATACTACAAATTGAAAGACAGGAGAACAGGAAATGTAAAAAAAGAACATAGGATAGTAAGTCTTCAATTCACCCTTTATAGGACACTGACTCAGTAGATACTTTAACGGAAAGAATCAGTTTATAAAAATAATGTTAGCTTTTCAGCAATATTTAATAGAATATTATTTTCTAGCATGCTCTGTAACAGATTGGGGAGAAAAACACTTATAATTACAGTATCCCAATATCCCATCTAGCTTTCATTTTGCTGATATTCCTCCTAAGTAGCATTTACCAAAATGCTTTCCTTGGTCAATTAAGTTCCAGCTCTACATTCTCCTCTGGGATATGCAATATCATATTAAAGACTCTGAGAGGTACTGCTGGGGGAGGGGGGCACCTATTAATCTTTCTTAATCAAGTATTTTCAAACTCAGTGGACCACAGACCCATTTTTAATTACAACAATATCTTGCAGAACTGACATCCCATGGAACACTGTTCGGAAAATGCTACTTTAAAGTAATACCAGTTTAAAGAAAAATAAAATCCTTAGTTTCTGCTTTTGCAATTTTAACTTATAAAGAAAAATACTTCCTTTTCTGCAAAGCTGATAATGCACATTACTTTACTACCTGCATTTCCTCTTTTGTGAAGCTGGCCGCCTCGTCCCCCAATTCATGTAGGTACATGCAGTCAGGCTTTGGACACTGCATATTCTTTAAGAAGTAACTGCAGTATTTTGTTGTACCTAGTGATGCCTGCAGAAAGAGGAGGGGCGGGGGGGTAAAAAGACCCAAAATGTGAACTGACACTCCAATGAGAATTTCCATATTTAGTGGTTTCATTTCACCTAAAATGAGGCACAGACAGAACAAAAGAAGTATGGCTGTGAATACTAGAAGACTAAACCATTACTACCAGGATTTATTAAAGATGATGACCATTTGAAAAAACTAAAAAACAAAAAAAAACCAAAAAAAACCTCAGCCTGTGGTTTTCAAACTTGGGCACTGAAATCATCTTCCTTAGAGATCAGAAGAGTAGACGGACAAAATCCATTCCATGTTTTAAGTGGTTAGGCACATAAGGCAAATTCCTTTTTCTAACTATGCTGTCCTTCCATTTACTTAAAGCATTGCTTGATGGGACACCTCCCTCAAATCTGAACTGGTCAATGTCCAAATAATTTAAGGACAACAAATCAGAACCATTATCTATTTCTGACAAGAATAATAAATCCATTTTAACAAAATAAGATATGTATAAAAATAGGAGATTTTTTAAAATTATCCCCTAATAATAAATGTGTTTATTCCTACCTGTAAAGCAGGACCCTACATAGGTCAGCTATAAACAAAATTAGCTATCACAGATTGGTATGGATGTCTAAGAAGCAATCGTCAAATAAGATTCCCTTCACATAATATGTAAATGCTAGACTCTCCCCACTTACAATATTTTATCCCTTTCCCTCTTAAAAAAAACAAACAAACAAAAAGAAATCCAAAAAAATACATAGAGAACAAGAGGACCATATTACCTTAAGTGTTCTGCCATCTACCACCACATTGTTGACACACTGTATGGCTCTGAGAGCATCTTCTGACCGGATATAGGTTACGTAAGCACTGGCACTTGGACCCTAAAGTGAAAACTCACTGTTATTAGTATAAAATTCAACAAAAACATAACAAAAAAATTATCTTAAAACTTGCCCAAGGAATTCTAAAGTTCCTCACTACTACTATCATTAATAATGATGACAATAATTAGAAATAGTAGTAACTTTGATTAAACCACATATTAGCTAATCTTAAGACAATCATACTCAGTGAATTTTATCTGATTTTAAGTAGACTAAAATATATGAATGAAGTATTTTTGGCTTGGCACTTTTTTTAAGTCATCTGACAGACTCGTCAAGGTTACAAAAAACAAACTTTGGAAGTTAGATTTAAAAAAGCTCTGAAGACATTGTGTCAAAGTATGTTCTCCCCAAAATAAATGCAATCTGTAAGAGTATTCTAATAGCAGCATAACAAAGATGCTCTATTAGATTTACAGTATCTGAAAATATTATCAGTTAGAAATCATTATCTAATTTAACAGCCTGATAATAGACTCAACTCCCCCTCCCCTTCAAACCATCACTAAATCTTTGTTTTACTATTTCCCTCTTATTACTATCAATTCACTGTTAAGTCCTGAAAGGGTCAAATAATTACCAAAAATTCCCCCACCCCACCAACAGAGGTCACTACACTGTTTAAATCCTTGACCCTCAAGCTTTCTAATCACAGAAAGCAAATCTTTTTTTCTGAAGAGACCAGGTCAAGCCCCGACCATAGGGAAGAAAGGCAAAAATCCTTATAATTAGTTACCTGTGAGCCTGCATATGATGTGCTATTATTGATGACAACTTTATGTATTTTACCAAACTTCCCAAAATATTCTGGTCGTTTTAAAACCTATAAAAGAAGAAAAGTAAGGTATAATCTGTCCCCATTTTCATCAACTTTATCCCTTTAATGGGGACATACACCATCCCTCTTCATTCAAAAGAAAATGATTTTAAAAGTTTTCTAATAAATGTGACTACTTTCTAATTACAATTTGTGTGGTTAACCTAAGGAAATCATTAACAGAGTTTTAAGTTGTTCTTTACTGACCCACAGAACAGAAACTGAGACTTAACTAAGTTTGGCATTATCTACTATGATCTAATATCTGTACCAATAATCTATGGGATCTTACCTTCACAATACTCTTAAACATAAAATAGATCAACTATCCCAATCACATTTTCATTAATATATGATCCTTATATGAAAGTAATTCTCAAAATAATGACCAAGATTAGGTATCAAACAGAATATAAACTCAAGAACAAACACAAGTAGAGACAGTCTGTACTTACACATCTATTGTATATAACATTTTGTACATTTTCTTAAAGCATTGTTTACAAGCTACAAATTCCAAATATGGAATTCAACTTTCTATGCTTTATGACTTATTACTGTGTATGTGTCTACATACATTTACACACAATTTCCTTATGTCAATAAATTTTACCATTTTTCAACCATGCCCTGCTATTCTCTCTCATTTCCTGATAAATAACAAATGTGAGGTGACGGATGAATGGGGAAAAAAACTTATACATATTTTTTTTCTCTATTACCTGGTTACTTCTTGGTAGTTACTTGTCCTCATACTTGTGTTACACGTTTTTCGCTATGTGATACCTATCTACGTTCATTTACCCTCCCTTCCGAACTTATTTAACCTTAGCTAATTTGACTGTATATAACTTCATATAAAAATCTCTCACATGATTTTTAAGTACCTCAAAATTAAACTTTTCCTAGAATTTACCTCTAGACCTACAATCTCTCCAACTAGCAAGCTCTCTCTCAGTGAAAGCTTTCTGTACAAATCTGTTCAAACACTCTTATTTAATAATATTCTCATAGCTAATATGTTCTGCATCTGACAAAATCAAAGTTTTATGAAACAGTCTATGGTTGGGATATCATTAATTCCTAACAGTTTTCACTTAATAAACATAATTACTTTTACCTTATTTTATGTTTTATTATGTTTCCACAGGCATTTTCTTTTTTTTTTTTTCGACTGCAGCATGCAGCTTGATGTGCGACCTCAGTTCCCAGACCAGGAATGAACCCTGGCCACAGTAGTGCAAAGCACCAAATCCTAACCACTAGACCACCAGGGAACTCCCCTCTACAACCAATTTTAATGGATTACAATGGGAAGTGATCACACTGGTTTTCAATCTTTTTTCCACCCAAATCTCCTTAGGGATATGAGAGTAAGAGTGGCAAAAGCAATGACTCTCAGGTTGTTCAGAGGAAAGTGTTGGGATTGAGGGGTAGGGAAGAGTATGTTTTGAAAAATTTTCTGGCTAGTGAAATGTAGTACTGCATTCCAGCTGGGTACACATCAACTCTGCAAAAGGCCTCAGCCAAAATACCTGCTTCAAAATATTCAGGCTGGCCACCAGGTGTGCTGCATCAGCATTTTGTATCATATCCAAGTTTATGACAGTAATTCTTAATGAAGGCAGCATTCAAAGGGAGCATTTTGGAACTCTATGGGAGCTTTTATTGGGAGAGACTGTCGAAGTGACTGGGAGACACTGCTGTTCAGTGGATGGGAGCCAGGGATGGCTTACAACATTCAGGCTAGCCCTGCACAACAAAGAACTGTCCTACACCACTTCTGAATGCTATACAAGGCATTCATGTAGCTGAGAAGTCTGTAAGTAAATGAACCTAGAAACTAACTCTACATTATATATAAACATAAAGTAGCTCCCCAGTTTTGACATATGTTGAATTTACAGGAAAGCAAATAGTATGTAATTAAGGGACAACTACAAGAGCTTTGTTTGGAATTTTACTAAGAATTATTTCAGAAAAATCCCATCACTGGCATGGGACCTGAGCTGCCAATACATACACCTGTAACAATTTGCATTTGTAGTTGTCATATTCATAGCAATTCTATAAACAGATGTAAGCATCTATGTTATAACATACTGAAAAAATGTACTTCACAAACTTATAGGCACATACAAATCATTTGAGGGTCTAGTTAAAATATATATTCTTATATCCTAAGAGTTTCTGCATAAGTTCCCAGGTGATACTAATGCTACCAGACCAGAGGCCACACACCTTGAGTAGCAAGGTTCTAAAGATACCCAAATATTTACATGTAGAAATAGTTTTTATAATTACCTTGATTTCTCTTTTTTTTTCAAATTGTGTATCTACATAGACATTATATTATCAAAAAGTCATTTCATGAAACTTAAAGGGTGCTTAAAACGTTAACAAGTTCCCGTTGTGGCTCAGCAGCAACGAACCCAACTAGTATCCATGAGGATACACGTTCGATCCTTAGCATTACTCAGTGTTTTAAGGATCCAATGTTGCCATGAGCTGTGTTGTAGGTCAAAGACACAGCTTGGAGCCTGCGTTGCTGTGGCTGTGGCATACGGCAGCAGTTGCAGCTCCAACTGGACCCCTAGCCTGGGAACTTCTATATGCCACAGGTACAGCCCTAAAACAAAATAAAATAAAATATTACCTTAAGAAAAGTGGGCACTGGGTCTGTAAAGGTTCAAGACTGGCTTATGGAAATAAGTTCTGGCCAATATTTGAGTATACTGCCTTCATAATAATATCAGATTTGCAGCCAGAATGATATTTTCAAAGCACAAATCTAGCCATGCCATTCTGATCTTAAGAATAATCAATAGCTTCTCATTGCCTTTAAGACAAAGCACAAATTCCTTTGCATGGTTAGATAGCCCTTCGTTTGTTACCACTTACCTTGCCAGCCTCACCTCTGACCATTTCACTCTAATCTTCCAGCCAAACAAATCAGCTGCACATTAAGCTCTTTCTCATCCAGAAGCATGTGTGTAATTCCTATGCCTGAAGCACTTAGCCCCAAAGATAGCAGGGGAGTACATACCTTCCCAGCAAGGTCAGGTGCCATCTCTTATGCCGCACACAGCACTCCTCAAAGTGTACTACTTTAACTTTTGTAAATAAGCAGGGGCTACCTTTTTACTCATTTATGTTCAGTGTCTTACACAGTGTCTGGCACACTGTAGGTACTCAATAAATGCTTAATGAAAAACGGAATTGTTTTACCATTGAACAAAAAGAATTAGATACAAAACATTGGTGGGCCTTAATGTAATAATTAGCAAATGGCCTATGGCTGATAAGAAATGACCTGCCCAGACAAGATAAATTCAAATAATCTAAATACTGTATATTAAGTTGAACACTCCAGATTATGTCTAAACATTAACAGTCAACAAGCAAAACAGTACTCTAGTAAATAAAGAAAGTAAACAGTAAGGGTAGGAGGCAGAACACCCTACATATCATCTCATTACCGAAATACTCAACATCCTATATTTACTTCACAGTGAGTCAGCATTAGTACTAACCAGTATATAAGAGGCTTTGTAATAGAATTATAGATGTCCAGTAGCACACCTAATGTGTAAAATCTCTTCTTACATATTCTTTGGGAGCACAGTCAAGTGTTTATGGACACTACAGAGAAAATTTTAAATGTGGTAAGTAGATAGAGGGATGAATGGATAGATGGAGAGAGGAACCACAGGCCAAACATTAGTGTAAAACACACCGGAATAGGAGCTCTAAGACCAGGAGGTTGGTTTTCTAGTCCTGGGTCTGCTATGAAATAGTGTGATCCTAGGCAAGTCACTCGACCTACCTGTGCCTCAGTTTCCCATTTGTAAAGTGAAATGATTGTTGTCGTTAAAGTCTTCCCAGAGTTCCCATTGTGGCTCAGTGGTTAACGAACCTGACTAGGATCCACGATGATAAGGGTTCGATCCCTGCCTTTACCCAGTAGGTTAAGGATTCGGTGTTGCCGTTAGCTGTGGTATAGGTCGCAGACACGGCTCGGATCACAATTTGCTGTGGCTGTGGCTTTCCATTCCACAAACAAGCTGTTCTCTCACCTCACTGCATATCTGAGACACCCTTGCCCTTATTCACTGCTCAGTTAATCCCGAGTCATTTTTAATCATCCCTTCCTCAGGGAGGCTTTTCATGGATCTCTATACTAGCGATGTTCCCCACTGTTACATGTCCTCAAAAAGCCCTGTACCACCCACTGCTCAGCATATTTACAAGTACTTAATTATGTCTTCTCCACTGTCTGTAAGTTCGTAAGGGGAGAACCTGTGTCTGGCTTGCTTAAAACACTTCATGTCCAATATCAAAGTACCTAACACATAGGGAGTTCCCTGGTGGTCTAGGAGGTTAAGGATCTGGCACTGTCACTGCTGTGGCTTGGGTCACTGCTGTGCAAGGCTTCAATCCCTGGCCTGGGAACTTCTGAATGTTGTGGACGTGGCCAAAAAAAAAAAAAAGTAGCCAACACACTGTAAGTATTCAAAAGTTAATTTACAGAACATATGAATTAGATTTTTGACAAATCTAAAATTTTAGGATCTAGGAGTTCCCGTTGTGGCGCAGTGGTTAACAAATCTGACTAGGAACCATGAGGTTGCGGGTTTGATCTCTGGCCTTGCTCAGTGGGTTAAGGACCCAGCGTTGCCGTGAGCTGTGGTGAAGGTTGCAGATGCAGCTCGGATCCCGCGTTGCTGTGGCTCTGGTGTAGGCCGGTGGCTACGGCTCCGATTTGACTCCTAGCCTGGGAACCTCCATATGCCGAGGAAACGGCCCTAGAAAAGGCAAAAAGACAAATAGACAAAAAAAAAAAATGTAGGATTTAGAAGATGATTACCTCTAACTACCACATCTTTAGTTTTTTTTCTACAGCGTGATAAATGAATACATTTTGAAAATCAATCTTGATATGAAGTTTTCAGATATACAGAAACTATTCTCAAAATAAGCTTTAATTTTTCCTAAATGTTCCAGCTTTGGTAATTAGAATTCGGTTAAATATCAAACTGCTCATCATCCCAAATTAAGTAAATCACAGGGATCTGCCCTGCCTGACTCAAAAGTTACCCAATTTGAAATTTCAAGTTTTTTAATAAAGCCAACTTTAAGTTTTCCAATCTAAAAGGGTTATACATTTAAATTAAGAAAAAAAATTTAAAGATATTATTTAGAAGTAGTAGGATTTAATAAAACACTAATCTCTAGTTTTCCTAGATTTTCAAGAAAAATAAATGAGAGAAAAATGTTTAAGGAAATGTCCTTTTACCAAGCAACAATGATTTCCAAAGTGTAAAAGCAGAGGAGTGATTTTTAAAGTATATTTAAACTCATGATAAAGTGCTTTCCCTCAGTAGTCACCCCTTAGATTAATTTCTTTCTGTGCAATAGTTTCTCAGATTAATCTTACTGGAACCTTCCCCCCCACTCCCCCCAACCCCACAGTGTGACATGGGACCTCAGTTCCCAGACCAGGAATGGAATCCGGGCCACAGTGGTGCAAGCACTGAGTCCTAATCAGACCAGGGAACTCCCTGTCATAATATTTTAAGTGAAAATAAGAAATTTCTGTACCCAAGCAAAAACAAATCACAGACCCTTAAGAGGTAGGAAATTTATAATCCAAACATCAGATTGAGATTATGGCTTAATTTTATCCAGCCTTCAGATGCTCCTCTGTATGCCTCCAGTACCACAGCTGACCAAACCCAAGATGTATTAACAAAGTCAAGTGCATCACTATCCAAGTGTTGTTAAATCAAAATAAAAGTTCCATTAATTTACTGGCATAGCAGTTTTAGAAATGCAAAAGTGTATTCTAATCAAAGATTAGGAGGAGTAAATATAAGTCAGTAAATAACAAACTTGTAGAGGGAAGAAATGCTCTCTGGTTGGAAAAAAAGCAGTGCTGAAAGGAGAAAGAAGCACTGGTACAAATATGTAGCAGTAAGATTCTGCCTTTCTGGGGAGTTAAATACTAGCATTAGAAAAAGGGAGGGAGTTCCCATCGTGGCACAGCAAAAACAAAGCATTGCTGTGAGCTGTGGTGTAGGTCACAGGCGCAGCTCGGATCTGGCATTGCTGTGGCTCTGGCATAGGCTGGCGGCTACAGCTCCTATTACACCCCTAGCCCTAGCCTGGGAACCTCCATACACCTCGCAGGTGCAGCCCTGAAAAGACAAAAAGACAAAAAAAAAAGGGAGAACTGGCTGTTGAGGTTGAGCCCTAGGCCTAAAAAGAGCTCTTTCCTTAACATCTCTTTTCCCACATGAACCCGAGACCCACCCTTTTAGGTTTGGAGATAACCTGGTCTCTGGAAGATAATGTAGCCCACTGATGCCAGCATCCCTGGACCTAGGTCCTGCTAATTCCTGAACCGTCTCCACATTCATTAACAATGACAGAATTTTCTTCATAAGGTCTCCTTGATTCTCTTTTCCTCTATTGATTTTAAAGCCCTTCACAGCCTCAAAACACAGTAAACACATCAGTAATAAATATTTTCTTTCTTTCTTTGCTCTTCAGGGCACTCCTGCAGCATATGGAAGTTCCCACAGGTTGAATCAGAGCTGCAGCTGCTGGCCTACGCCACGAGCTCACAGCAACACTGGATCTTTACCCAATGAGTGAGGCCAGGAATTGAACCTGTATTCTCATGGATATTTATTAGGTTCCTAACCTGCTAAGGCACAATGGCAACTCCCAATAAATATTTTCTTTATTCTCTTCTACACCACAGCTCACGGCAATGCCAGATCCTTGACCCGCTGAGTGAGGCCAGGGATCGAACCCACAACCTCAAGGTTCCTAGACGGATTCGTTTCCGCTGCACCACGATGGGAACTCCAAATTTCAGACTTCTTAAATTTCCTCCTTCTGGGGTCTTTAGCCCACTTAGCCAAGTCCAAAGAGTCCCACCTCCCTAAACATACTCACTATAATCCTCCCTCTGACTGGTAACATGAGCATTACTTCAAATCCTTCTCAAGAAGTACTGTTGGCAGATTCACCCAATCCAGCTCTCTATTACTGAAGTAAACATTCTGTCAATCAAGTTTCCTTCTGCCTTTCCATCAATCTAGGCAGGAATTTTTGGTATATCAGAAACTAAAAATTAACAAATGTGCATACAAGGGCATCAAAAAAAGTTAGGTGTTCAACATTATTATAAGGCTGGTGGAAGAAGGCGAGAAAAGAGTTAAATAATAAACTAAAGGGTTAAGCTCTCCCCTGCCTCTAATCAAACAACAAAGAACCTGGTCCACAGTTTGCCTTCATCAAATTCTCCCTCTTTCCCCAAAACTGGCTTAAAATGAATGAGTAAAGAATGATGATACAGGAGAGCAACGGTTCTATCATTGTTCTATAACCAAGAATTACTACTTGGACACAACAAAAAAACAAAAACAAAAAACTGATCTTTGGTGAGTTCATGAAACTGGATCTCCACTGTTAGTCCTTACACAGCTATAGAAAAGAGGACAGAAACAGAGTAGTCAGCAAAATAGAGTGAGCCTTGACAGCAAAATAGAACTATTATCTAACTTTCACAGATTATTAGCACTTAAGGGAACTTTAAAGAACTAGTTAGACTGTCTGGTTTCACAACTGAAGAAAATGAGCCAAGAAAGTATAAGACACTTGCCTAAGATCACAACCGGTCACTGGTTTCTTAGTGATTATTAAAAAAATAATTTCCCATTTTCTCTTAAGCTTTAATATTTTCATGTGAATCTTGCAAGTTGGGCAGGGTCAGCTGTTACTTCCAAATAAACACCACCACCACCAAAATGCCAAGCGGAGAAAGAAAAGAGAAGAGGACTTACCTCTGGGTCTGCTAGGCGCTGAGACAGACCTACAACAAAGACGAGGTTTTTTTGTACAACACGAACACTAGCCAAATGTTTGCGATTTTCTGATATTTTCTGTTTTCTCTCATTTTGTTTCTGTTTTTTCTCATTCTTTATCCTTTGCAGTTCTTCCTGGGAGAGTGGTTTATAAACTGCTGGGTCTTCTGGATATGGCTTCAGGTATAAAACAAACACAGAAGTTAGCATTAAATAGAAAGAACACTGCATGAATAACAATTATCAAATTCTGGATGATATGTATGCAGTTATTTGTTACATCTCTCTTTTTCTGACTCTTATAACTGCCTAAAATATTTTTCATTTAATAGAAGTTAAGTGCTGGGAGTTCCCTCTGTGATGCAGCAGGTTAAGGATCTGGCATTGTCTCTGCAACAACTCAGGTCACTGCAGAGGCAAGAGTTCGAGTCTCAGTCCAGCACAGTGGGTTAAGGATCTGGTGTTGTCACAGCTGTAGTGTAGGTGGCTTGGATTTGATCGCTGGCCCAGGAACTTTCATATGCCATGGGTGTAGTTGAAAAAGGAAAAAAAAAAGTAAACACTAAATAAAATTGTTTTAAAAATACTATTTTTTAGAGCTTAGCACAGACCCCTTTTAGTACTGAAACTTAAAACATCACCAAAGTTTCTAAAATTAAAAAAAAAAAATCTTGGTATTCCCTACAATGTCTAGCACATAGTTTACAGGAAAATTAAGCTTCTAAGTCTAAAAAGCAAAGAATATAAGTTCTCTCACCTAATACGGGTTTATGTATTATCATCAACAAATATTTAATGAAAACCTACTATGTGCCTGAGGATTAATGAAATACTTGTTCTTTAATACACTCTCACTCTAAGAAAGGCACAGACAGGCAAATAATCAACAATACATAGATATTCTGGCCTAGGAATTTGAATTTACTTTCAACACTTATTACTCATCTGGCAAGTCATTTAGACTCTTATGCCTCAGTTTCTTCCTAAGTAAAATGAAAATAATCTTAAACACTGGTGTAAAGATAAAATAACACTTATAAAGCAATTACCATTATAAACTGGAACATAATAATCCTTCAATAAATACTAGCAATTTACACTGTTAAAATGTTTTCCTCTTTCATCATTACAATGCTGTTTTCATTCCTACTGAAATGCCAGGGCTACTGATGGCCTCAGTAAGAGCTATGGACTCACAGTGCCTGTCTTTGAATCTTGGCTCACTCTTTACCGAGACACCTTGCTAAATTATGCAACCTGTCTGCCTTGGTCTTCGCTTCCATACAATGGGAATCGCAGTATTTTATTCATAGGATTTCTGTGAGAATTTAAAAGGACAGTACACTAACAGTGATTAAAACTGTGTTCTAGAGCTCCCATGGTGGTGCAATGGGATAGGCAGCATCCTGGGAACACTGGGACTTGAGTTCAATCCACAGCCTGGCACAATGGGTTAAAGATCTGGCACTGCCGCACCTGCGGCTTAGGTCAAGACTGCCGCTCGGAGTTCCCAGTCGTGGCTCAGTGTCAACGAACCAGACTAGTATCCATGAGGATGCAGGTTCAATTCCTGGCCTCACTTAGTGGGTTAATCTCCCAGCAGTGCCGTGAGGTGTGGAAGTCACAGACAGGGCTCGGATTCTGCATTGCTATGACTGTGGTACAGCTCAGCAGCTATAGCTCTGATTTGAACCCTAGCCTGGGAACTTCCACATGCCATGGGTGTGGCCCTTAAAAAAAAAAAAGACTGCAGCTCCAACCTGATCCCTGGCCCGGGAGCTCCATATGCCATGGGGCAGCCAAAAATGGGGGGAAAAAAAACCCCAAAAACCCTGTTTGCTGCACAATAAATCAGTTATTATTACAGCTGGCCCTCCATATCTGCGAGTTCCACATCCTCAGACTCAACCAACCGCGGGCTGAAAATATTCGGGCAAAAAAAAATTTCACAAAGTTCCAAAAACCAAAACTTGAATTTGACATGTGCCCAGCAATGGTTTACATAAGATTTACATTGTTTTTACAACTATTTATACAGCACTTACCTTGTATTAGATATGCATAATTTAAAGATTTTTAAAAATATATGGAGGACATACAAATATATGCAAATACTACTCTTTTATATAAGGAATTTGAGCATCCATGAATTTTTGATATCTTCGGGGGAGCAGGGTATTCCTAGAAATAATCCTCTGCAGACACCTAGGGATAGCTGTATAACTAATAAAAAATAGTTAATAATTAATGGAAGATGGAACACACTAAATAGCTATATCTAAAGCTGAATGTGAAGAGATCCCAGAAATGAGAAACTGTGGCTCTCAAAACATCAGAAGTGAGGACTAACAGAAACAATGTCATCAAGAAAAAAAGTGCAGACAAGGAAGAGAGGAAGAGGTACCCACAAGCGGGAAACCCTGAATGCCTTTAACATAAAGTTACTTTCATCTCCCCCACCCCAGCCTCCACTCCTGCCCCCAGGGCATATGAAGTTCTCTGGCCAGGGATCAAATCCTAGCCAGAGCTGCAACATATGCCAAAGCTGCAGCAACCCTGGATCCTTAACTCACAACGCCAGGCCTGGAATCAAACTGAGGTCTCTGCAGAGACAAGCCGGATCATTAACCCACTGTACCACAGTGGGAACTCCACTTTCATCTCTTCATACATATATATATTTTTTTAAGTATATAGAAAAACAAACACCCTCTAATTTGTGAGCACACTCTAACGCTGAGCGCAAAGAGAGTGAGATTTCCTTCTATGTTGCTCAACTTCTATTAGTAACAACATAAGGCTCCAAAAATCCTGTTTTTAATACTCAGGCATAACGCACTGATCCTGCAGGATGTAAACGCCTACAGTATTCGGTTCTCACATTTAAAAATCTTAATCTTTAAGCTAATTGGTCCTATTTGGCATACTCCAACTTACTTGTGCGTGGGACAAATATAAAAAAAATTGATTCTGTAATACCTGACTTCTGCATGACCTGAGGGCTTTCTCCAGGATTAAGTGCAAGGTTTGTGTCACCCATTTTAGGAGCTCAATAAATATTTGCCCACATGAACACCGAGCTACTCTCTAAAAACTGGAAATTTAGCACTACTAATTTTCTTTTATTTTTTTAAATCTTATTTCAAAGTGTTCTTGCATTTTAATTTGAGGAACCAAAATGGTTAAAGATCTATTACAAGAAATTCAATTCTTCCATCAATGATGTAACCTTCCCATTTAAATTTTTTCTCTGTCTTCTCCACCCACCATTCTGTACCTGTATTACCCCCTTTCAATTTTAACCTATCTGCCTGAATGATTTTAATCCCATGAAGCTATTTAAAGCTACGCAGGCACAAGTATAAAAATGAACTACATACAAACCAATTAAAATACCTTTCCACAAGATGACTGAAATTTTTCACTTGCAAATGGAAAAGCTATTTTCTACCACAGGATTTCTGGGTAGCTCCTTTTGGAGCATTTATCATTAAAATCATTGAAAGCTGACGCTTCACAAACATCTACAGTGGTAATAATCCACTCCTTGAAAGGATCAAGCATACAGACTGTTCCTAGTTCCACTTCAAAGTCTGGTCTGTGAACTACATTTTTATCAGTCCATGATAAGAAAAGAACAAAAACTGAGAAAAAGCATTTGGAAACTTTTATACCAACTTAACATTGCCACAACATTTAAGAACATCATCAGTGGACTACACAGAATAAGATATTTATCAGTGCAGGTGTTATTGAGCTTAGGTGGCAAATTACATGATATAAGCTGGGTACTAGGCATAAAAACAGGACCCTGTATCAGTCCCCAACGGACTAGGGCAGGGGTGGAGTCGGGGGGGGGGGGGGGGGGCGGCATAGCACACAAATCTGATCCTGCGTCAGAGACTGTTTGAGAAACACTAGCGTAACTTTTCTGAGAACATGGAAGATTTGAAGAGCATTTAGGTTTTTTTCATTAACAATCTCTGACACTGTAAAATACGGATAAAAGATAATGCAAAGAAATGTAAAAATGGGGGGAAAAAAAAAGCATAAACACACCAAAAAAAGGAGAACAACAACTACCTATAACTGGGTTGCAGTATCACTCCTCATCAAAATGTGTTACTTACTGATGCACCACCATGTTGAGTTTATAACACTGGACTCTTTTCTATGGATATGTATTTCCAACAGGTTTGAAAGTCAACTTTATTCAAATGTAACTGCTACATAATGATATCATTACAGATATCAATACAAAAAGATACCAGTACAGAAGAACAAGGCAAATTAGTTCTATGATATACCCTTCAAATATCTTATTCTGGCAACACATACGTTAAACTTAATTTTCTAGAAATACAGCATCAAGTAAAAAGTCAAAAGCAAAAAATTTTTCTTTAGCTGTATGTTACAAACTAGTGCTAAGTAGGATTAACTGTGGAGAAGCATTTTTAATGTGTAAAACACTTTAGTAGCGTTAATTTTCAATAAATTGCCAAACTACTAATAAAGATAGTTTTTAGTCTCTAGTGTAACCACTTAATCCCTTTCATACATATAGTTATCAGCCCACTTTTATTTCTAATGTATTTTCAGGTGTCTTCTCTTTATTTTCTAACCATACTTACCAAGACTTTGATTATTTTATCGGTCTTTTCAAAGAACCAGCTCGAACTTTTACTGAAATACGGCTTTTTTTCTTTTTTCTTTTAAATTTTTAAATTTTTTGGCCATGCCCACAGCATGCAGAAGTTCCCAAGGACCAAACATACACCACAGCAGTAACCAGAGCCCCAGCAGTAACAATACTGGACCCTTAACCCACTGAACCATCAAGGTACTTCCTGCCTTTTTTCTATTTCACTAAATGCTACTTAATCTCTACCTTCTACCATTGCAATGTTCATTCTTTATCTGGTTTCTTAACCTGGAAAAAAGCCCATTTCCTAATAAATGCACCTACAGCTTTATCTCTTCCTCTTACCAAAAACAATGAAAAATACTATTTAAGACTTTTTTTTTAACCAGTATCTTTTAACCAGTATCTTAAACAATAATGATCTGCAGTGGGGAAGTCAAAACCCAGAGAGATAAGTAGAAAGTCTAAGTAACAATAAATGGGGAGAGAGGAAAAACAGGGGAAGTGGGGCAACATTTAAAGTCCAAGGCGAACCCAAGGTGAAGAGTTTTTCATTGGGTCTCTCTTAAAATGAGACATCTTAGATATTAATCCACCCACCCACCAATTCAAAGGGTTCATTTTTCTCAGGGTAAGTATAAACTACAGTGAAGTCAGAACAAGAGAGGAAAAAGGGAAAGTGTATAGAAGAAAAGCATCCTACAGAAGCTGAAATCAACCCTAGGGAAGATGTGCATCCTGGAGATCAAAAGATCTTTATACTTGACCAAAGCAAAGACCTTTATGCTTGAAGCATTTCTAATGGCAATGCTTACAGGACCCAGCAGAAGCCAAATCAAAACCTCTATAGAGTAGGGGAAATCCATCTTAGGTCTTGGAGAATCCTACAAATAATTCAATGATATCAACCAGGAAGTAGATTCAGAAAACCAAGTGCATAAAGAAATAAAACAACATCAGAGTTCCCACCATGGCTCAGCAGTTAACAAAACCGACTAGTATCCATGAGGACGCAGGTTTGATCTCCAGCCTAGATCAGTGGGTTAAGGATCCGGCGTTGCCGAAACCTGTGCTGTAGCTCACAGACACAGCTCAGATCCCAAGGTGCTGTGGCTGTAGCGCAGGCCCGCAGCTATAGCTCCAACTCGACCTCTAGCCTGGGAACCTCCATATGCTGCAGGTGCTGCCCTAAAAAGATAAAAGACAAAAAAAAAAAAGAAAAAGAAAGAAAACAACATGAACAAACAACCAGCAGAACCATCCTTCACAAACTTCAGCTATTGGAATTACTGCACAAAGCATTTAAAACAATAATGTTTATCTGTTTAAACAATTAGAAGACAAACTTGTAAATATCTGCAGGGTATAAACTCTTCTTAAAAAAATAACCTATCAAGTAACAAAAAAGAACAAACATTACTTCTAGAAATGAAAAACACAATGGCAAAAATTTAACTCTATAGTCTAGACCTGAAAAAAAGAAAGAAAAATAAATAATAAAAATTAAAAAAAAAAAGAAAGAGGAGTTCCCGTCGTGGCGCAGTGGTTAACGAATCTGACTAGGAACCATGAGGTTGCGGGTTCGGTCCCTGCCCTTGCTCAGTGGGTTAACGATCCGGCGTTGCCATGAGCTGTGGTGTATGTAGGTTGCAGACGCGGCTCGGATCCCGAGTTGCTGTGGCTCTGGCGTAGGCCGGTGGCTACAGCTCCGATTCAACCCCTGGCCTGGGAACCTCCATATGCCGCGGGAGCGGCCCAAGAAATAGCAACAACAACAACAACAAAAAAGACAAAAAGACAAAAAAAAAAAGAAAGAAAAACGAAAACATTCAAAACACTAAAAGACTGATCAGAAGAAATCATCCTTTATTGCATTAGAGGAAGAAGAAAAAGAAAGAAAACAGAAAATAGATTAAAAAACACTAAGACAATGAAAAGATCTGGAAAATATTTAATGAGAGTCCCAGAAAGGAAAGAGAATAAAGGCAGTTATCTGAAGAGATACTGGCTTAATTTTTTCCAGAATTAATGAAACTTATCAAATCCACAGATTTAAGACGCCCTAAAAACCCCAAGCAGAATAAATAAAATGAAATACACAAGTGATCTACTTTTGGCAAATGATTAGTATTTCCACCGCGGCTTAACAATTTATTTTTGTGTCCAGTGCACTTGTATTTTAAAGTTTTTTACAAAGTTGTGTGATGCACAAACACACATTCTTGTGATCATGTTAATCAAACATTCAACTTTCTTTTTAATTGTGTAATTCTTTTTTTTTTTTTTTTTTTTTTGCTTTTTAGGGCTGTAGGTTCCACACAGGGAAGTTCCCAAGCTGGGGTCAAACTGGAGCTGCAGCAGACAGCCTACACCACAGTCACAGCAATGCTGGATCCAATCCACATCTGCAACTTACACCACAGCTCACGGAAACACCAGATCCTTAACCCACTGAACAAGGCCAGAGCTCAAACTCGCATTCTCATGGATACTAGTCAGGTTTGTTACTGCTGAGGCACAATGGGAACTCCTACTTCATCTATTTCTAATATGCAGAAATTAGAAATCTCTCCATATGAATGTTGATTCAGTTTTTCCTGGTAATTACACCAACCCAATATACCCCAAAGCTCTGCTGGTAATTAGATAAAGGCTTCATAACTTTAGGGATATCTTTTATCAGTAAGAAAAAATATCTCTTGGAAGTTCCCATTGTAGCCCAGCAAAAACAAATCCAACTAGGAACCATGACGTTACGGGTTCAATCCCTGGCATCACTCATTGGGTTAAGGATCCAGGGCTGCGGTGAGCTATGGTGTAGGTTGCAGATGCAGCTTGGATCTGGTGTTGCTGTGGCTGTGGTGTAGGCCAGCAGCTGTAGCTCCGATTCAACCCCTACCTGGCCTGGGAACCTCCCTATGCCATGGGGGCGGCCCTAAAAATCAAAAAAAAAAAAAAAAAAGAAAGAAAGAAAGAAAGAAAGAAAGAAATATATCCTCTTTATCCTTTTAAAATGTATTTGTTCTTGAATGTGATTATGCCTAACTAATATTGATATTATTATACCTTCTTTCTTTCCATTTGCCTATTCTTTTTTCCCTAATTTTATTAATTTTTTTCTAAGTATTCCTCATCAAACAGTTCAATAAGGTTAATTAGGAAAATGAGCAATCCCCCATATCTTTTTTTTCCTGCAAGAGTTGTCTCTCCCTGAAAATAATCTTTAGTTTTAGATAATGTCATTTACTATCATGTCATTAAATAACATGCTTGTAGTGCTACTTGATTATTCAGTGTTCAATATTACCACTTTATGCAAGTTGAATATTTACCTTTCTTTCAGCCAGCCTAACCATACATCCCAAGCCCATTTTCCAACTTTCCATCTTAATTTTGATTAGATCAAAAGTCACAATTACATTACTATAAAGTTCAAATGTTATTTATACACTTCCACCTTCAGCCATGGCAGATTAGATGATAAAACACTAGGGCTACCAGCATAAACTAGAAAACTAGATAAAACGTATGAAATCATCGTTTTCAGATACTGAACAACAGGCAAGGAACAGCAGGTCTATGACCTCTGAAAGAAAAGAAATAAGGAGTTCCCACTATGGTGCAACGGGATCTGTGGGCATCTTGGGAGCACTGAGACACAAGTTCGATTCCCAGCCTGGCACAGTGAGTTAAGGATCTGGAGTTGCCACATCTGTGGCTTGGGTCATGACTGCAGCATAGAGCTCATCCTTGGCCCGGGAACAGGGCGGCCAAAAAAGAAAAAAAAGAAAAAAGAAAGAAAGAAAAGAATTAAGACAGATGAAATCCACAAGTGTCCCAGTTTTCAGCTCTTCTGGCACTTACTGGACCCAAGCACTGAATCCAACAGTCACATTAAGCAGAGGGGACAATGATCAAAATTTGAAGAAGTTGGGACAACTGAAATTTATAGGGCAAGATACCACAAAGGGGGAACTAAACAAAAAGAATTGCAGTAATCTACATAGAAGAATCCTGTGGTAACCAGTTTCCATACATAGCTCTTGGGCAAAGACACCGCAACAGAGTAAGAGTATCAATAATAAAGAAGTAAAAAAGAAGTAACACCAATCACATATACACTCCTTCAGAATATAGAGGATAAGGAAAGTTTTTCTAACTCATTTTATGAAACCAGTATTTCTTTGGTATTAAATCTAAAGTTATTTTTTTTAAGGTACAGATTAATACCTCACATGACAGATACAAAGAAATCATTCTAAAAATATTAGCAAACTGAAACAAAAAAGATAGTACATTATGATCAAATGAGATTTATTCTTTTTTTTTTTTTTTTTTTTTTTGCTGCTGGCCTTTACCAGAGCCACAGCAATGCCAGATCTGAGCTGCATCTGAGAACGACATCACAGCTCATGGCAATGCCAGATCCCCAACCCACTGAGCAAGGCCAGGGATCAAACCCACAACCTCATGGTTCCTAGCCGGATTCATTAACCACTGAGCCACAACAGGGAACTCCAAATGAGATTTATTCTTGATAGGGAAGGCTGATTCAAAAACCAATCAACCTTGGAGTTCCCACTGTGGTGCAGTGGAAACGAATCTGACTAGGAACCATGAGGTTGCGGGTTCGATCCATGGCCTCGCTCAGTGGGTTAAGTATCCCATATTGCCATGAGCTGTGGTATAGATCGCAGATGCGGCTTGGATCCTGCATTGCTATGGCCTTGGCGTAGGCTTGTTTATTTAGTGCAATCTCAATCAAATCCCAGTATTTTTTTAATACAAAATGACAAACTAATTTTAAAACTTCGGTGGAAAGGCTAAGATTTACATATCCAAAATAAATTCTAAAAAGAATTAAAAAGTTGAAAAATTTTATTATAACAGATTTGAGGACTGAGAATAATCAAGACTGTGTGGTACTGACAAAAAGATAAGATATAGGAGTTCCCGTTGTGGCGCAGCGGTTAACGAATCCGACTGGGAACCATGAGGTTGAGGGTTCGGTCCCTGCCCTTGCTCAGTGGGTTAACAATCCGGCGTTGCCGTGAGCTGTGGTGTAGGTTGCAGACGCGGCTCGGATCCAGCGTTGCTGTGGCTCTGGCGCAGGCTGGTGGCTGCAGCTCCAATTCGACCCCTAGCCTGGGAACCTCCATATGCCGCGGGAGAGGCCCAAGAAATGGCAAAAAGACCAAAAAAAAAAAAAAGATAAGATATAATTATCAGTGATGGGATATAAACTCTAGAAGAAGACTGACATACTTATGAGCCACTGATTTTCAAGAAAGTCCAAGACCATTCACAAGTAAAGGGTATGTATAGTCTTTTCTACAAATGCTGCTATAACAACAGAATGTGGGGGTGTAGGGGGGACCCAATCCCTACCTCTTTTCTGAGCCGCTGTGGCATAATATGATTACTTTCCCTTTCATTTACAACTTTTTGTTTCCCCTAGAGTTAATAGATGTGTTTTGCTTGATTAAATCTCTATGTGTTTATTACTAACTCAACCATCAAAATCTCCTCCAGCTATTGAAATGGCCTCACACACAAGACACTTCCCTAAAAACACCAAATATCGGAGTTCCCACTGTGGTGCAATGGGATTGGTGGTGTCTTGGGAGTGCAGAGAAACAGGTTCGATCCCTGCCTTGGAACAATGGGTTGGGGATCCTGTGTTGCCCCAACTGTGGCTTAGACTGCAACTTCGGCTCGGCTAGGATCTGATCCCTGGCCTAGAAACTCCATGTGCCACAGGGCATCCAAAAAAGAAAAAAGTAATAAACAAATATTACTTCATTTTGAATTTCTTGTACATATTTCCCTTGGAGCTTTGAGATTTGCCACATCCTGGGTTAAACTGTCCTCTATGTGACAGAGCTGTTATCTTTCCCCACCATCCAAGGAATTCCACTGTTTCTCTCCTGTGTTTGAAAACCTATTTTCTCTATCTCATTTCTCTTCTTCATTCTTTCACATTGGTGGGGCATACCCCTCTAAGAGAATCCTGAGCAAGAATGAATGAAAGGTAAAACACTTTTGAGGGAGTCCCCGTCGTGGCACAGCAGAAATGAATCCGATTAGGAACCATGAGGTTGTGGGTTTGATCCCTGGCCTCGAAGCTATAGCTCTGACAGGACCCCTGGCCTGAGAATCTCCATGTGCTGCGGGTGAGGCCCTAAAAAGACAGACAAAAAAAAAAAAAAACCAAAAACCTTTTGAGAAACTTTTAAGTCCGAAAATGTCTTTTCATAATACCTTTACACTTAACAGCTGAGCAGATATGGAGTTCTAGAATTAAAATAAATTTCCTTCAGAAGTGCCTTCTAGCTTCATGCCTGCTTTAGCAGAGTGTGAAATGACTTTGATTCCTGATCTTTTATGGGCAACTTATTCTTTCCTCTTTTGAAACCTGTAAGTTTTTTTAAGGTAACACCAGTTTATAACCTTCTATTAAATTTCATGCATACAACATTTTATTTCTACTTCTATGTACCCTAGAAGGAGTTGTGGCTCACTGGTTAATAACTCCAACTAGGAACCTTGAGGTTGCAGGTTCGATCCCTGGCCTCACTCAGTGGGTTAAGGATCTGGAGTTGCCGTGAACTGTGGCGTAGGTTGTAGATGAGGCTTGGATCCCTCGTTGCTGTGGCTCTGGTGTAGGCTGGCGGCTGCATCTCCGATTGGATCCCTAGCCTGGGAACCTCCATATGCCGTGGGTGTGGTCCTAGAAAAGACAATGTGCTCACTACTAAAATTTTAGTTTCTGTCACCAATCAGTTGAAACCCTTTACCCATTCTGCCCTCCCCACTCTGCCCCCCCCCCTCTGGTATCCACTACTCTGCTCTCTGTACCTGTTTGTTTTTATTTGGTTTGTTCATTTATTTTCTGTTTGTATATTATACATGTGTAAAATCACACAGTATTTGTCTTTCTTCATCTGACTTATTTCAATTAGCATAGACCCTTCAAGCCAAGATTCTTTTTTTTTTTTTTTTTTGTGGCAGAGTAGTATTCAAGAGAATGTATGTGTGTGCCTGTCCCACATCTTTATCTATTCATCCACTGATGGACATCAGGTTGTTTTTGTATCTCTGTTATTATAAACAATACTATGAGGAACATAAGAGTGAATACAGATTTTTGAATTAGTGTTTTTATATTCTTTTTTTTTTCATTTTATTATTTATTTATTTATTTATTGTCTTTTTGCTATTTCTTGGGCCGCTCCCTCGGCATATGGAGGTTCCCAGGCTAGGAGTCAGATCGGAGCTGTTAGCCTCTAGCCTACGCCAGAGCCACAGCAATGTGGGATCCGAGCTGCGTCTGCAACCTTACACCACAGCTCAAGGCAACGCCGGATCGTTAACCCACTGAGCAAGGGCAGAGACCGAACCCGCAACCTCATGGTTCCTAGTCGGATTCATTAACCACTGCGCCACGACGGGAACTCCAGTGTTTTTATATTCTGTGGTGCCTTTCTAATCTGAAAATATATTTTTTGGTCCTGGGAATATTCTCTAATCATATTATTGAAGACAATTTTAATTTTCAGTAACAATGTCTATTGTTCACTAAATTTTTTATACCACCCCAATCTTGTTTTTTTTTTTTTTTTGTCTTTTGTTGTTGTTGCTATTTCTTGGGCCGCTCCCGCGGCATATGGAGGTTCCCAGGCTAGGGGTTGAATCGGAGCTGTAGCCACCGGCCTACGCCAGAGCCACAGCAACTCGGGATCCGAGCCGCGTCTGCAACCTACACCACAGCTCATGGCAACGCCGGATCGTTAACCCACTGAGCAAGGGCAGGGACCGAACCCGCAACCTCATGGTTCCCAGTCGGATTCGTTAACCACTGCGCCACGACGGGAACTCCCCAATCTTGTTTTATGGATACAGTATCTTCTTTTATTTCTGAGGTAAAAACAGTAATACCTTTGTTGAAGTTTTTATTTCCTTGGCCAGTCCCTAGTTTCCATGCAAGTCAATGTTGCATGATGCTATGTCAAGTATACCATCTGTGTTCCTGTATTTGCTGTTTCCACCAGGTATTTTTCTCAGAAATGCTACACCAAAAGGACATGCAAAGGCAGTCTAAGGAATGATCAGGTAGCCTATGCCTATGTTTAGGGAAGCACTAAAGTCCTTTTGACCTCACTAGGCTCAACAACTAAGAACCTTTGAAATACTAAACTTTTATGGGTTTTTAAAAACTGCCCCTCTCTCTGCTTTTCAAATCTATTAAGACAAAAGAGATAGACAGGTTTCATCTTGTGGGCCAAAATTGGGAGCTTGCTTCAATTAGTCCTTTATTTGCAACTGTAAGTTTATTTAAATCATCTCAATTATCATAGTTTCATGGTCCTCTCCAGGTCTCTAGCAACACCTGTGGGTTCCTTCTGTGTTAATATAACAACTGAAGCTGGTCTCCAGAGATGCAAAAATTTGCTGGCCCCAGAGTGATACAGGCAGTTTCATAGCTATGTGTACTCAGGAGACTCTCTGGCAAAGCTAAGCCAGGCCTCAGGTAGTGTGGCCTGCACTGTCTGACTTGCATGATGCAACCCGTGAGACAGGCAGAAGCGAGGTTTGCTATGACTAAGGAGCAGTTCTAAGGATTGTGGATATTCAGTCAAAGAGAAAAATAAAGTACAGTAAAGTAAAATAAAAACAAGAAACAAAAACCCTCCTGTTTGACTACTAACAGTAAGTGCCTCACCTAAAGACTAAAAGTTGGAGACTCAAAAGGAGGCTGTCTCATACTTCTTTAATCTGGACTTTTTTTTTTTTTTTCCTATAAATGCTGCAGAGCCTTGGTATTTGTCCTTGTGACAATCTCTCATATTTTTCACTGACTCTTTCATGTGATTTCATCCAGAGTCATTATTTTATAATAGGAATCTCAAACTTAACATGTCTAAAACTGAGTTTCCGATCTTCTCAAAAAATCCTATTCCTTACATTTACAATGGATAAGCAATGAGGTGCTGCTGTATGGCGCAGGGAACGAGATCCAATCTCCTGTGATAGAACATGATGGAATGGAAGATATGAAAAAAAGGAGATATATATATGTATGTGTGCATGTATACATATATATATATATATATACACATATATATACACGTATGACTGGGTCACTTTGCTGTACAGCAGAAATTGGCACAATACTGTAAATCAACTATACTTCAACTAAAACAAAAAACAAAAACAAAAACAGGAGTTCCCGTCGAGGCTCAGTGGTTAACAAACCCGACTAGCATCCATGAGGACACAGGTTCGACTCCTGGCCTCACTCAGTGGGTTAAGGATCTGGTGTTGCCGTGAGCTGTGGTGTAGGCTGGCGGCTACAGCTCCAATTCGACCCCTAGCCTGGGGACCTCCATATGCCTCCAGTGCAGCCCTAAAAAACAAAAAGACAAAAAAAGAAAACCAACACCCTATTCCTATTGGGAGTCTTTCCCATCTCAGTTAACAACCATTCTGTACCTCTATTGCTCAGTTTGAAACCTTGTAGTCATCTTCAACTCTGCTACTTGTGCATGTTAAACTTTATGAACCTCTGTATGTCTGGAAAATGTTTGTTTCAAATCTGAATGAAATTGAGAATTCTTTTTTTTTTTTTTCCCTTTGTCTTTTTAGGGCCACACCAGCGGCATATGGAGGTTCCCAGGCTAGGGGTCCAATCAGAGCTGTAGCCACTGGCCCCCACCACAGCCACAGCAATGCAGGATCCAAGCTGCGTCTGCAACCTACTACACCACAGCTCATGGCAATGCCGGATCCTTAACCCACTGAGCGAGGCCAGGAATCAAACCCACAACCTCATGGTTTCTACGTGGATTCATTAACCACTGAGCCACAATGGGAACTCCAAAACTGGCAATTCTTCATTCAAACTTATATTCACTCAAAAATTTGGTAAAATATTTCTCACTTGATTTCTCTTTTCTATAGTCATAAAACAAAAACAATGGCATCAGGTTTATTCTTGTTCCTTTGCGATCTATGTATTTTTCTTTCATGAACTTTTAGAACTTTTTCTTTATTCTAGATACTCTAAACTTTCACAATTATATAAACACGTTGATATCTATTTCAGTCATCTTGCTTCATACGCACAGAACCCTTTTAATCTGAGGATAATTGATTTTCATCATGAGTTATTTTCTTCTATTAGTTCTTTCATTATCTCTTCCCATCCATTCTTAGCTATTTCTGAAAGTTCTCTCAGCAGAGATTAGAACCAGTAGATCCTTTATGCTGCTTTTCTTTCATGCCTTCTATTTTTTACTTTTTTGTACTATATCCTTCAAAAATACTCAGCACACTCTGGCAAGTCACTAATTTGCTCCTGAGCTGTTCATTCTTTTCTTCCATCCATCTATAAGACTTCAACCCACCTATAGGACTTTGTTCTTTAAAAAAAAAAAAAAAATGCTCTTTCTACATATGCCTTTCTCTCTTACCTCTTCGATAAGTACCAGTGACACTTTAAAAAGCTTCTTTCTGTTTTCTACTTATGTTAGGTTCTTCTATATACCGATTTTTGTGATTCTCTTTCATACTGGTGGATTTCCTGAAACACCCACTGATTTTTAGTTGGTACATATCTTTACATCTAAGAGCTCTGCCAACCAGTCTATAAATGCTGTGTACAGCAGGATGTTCTTTTGTGACTGTAGAGAGGACAAACTGCTGTACAGGTACATTAACAGTACATCTTCTAAGCACTGGAAGTCATAGTTTCCTCAGGATATTTCCATCCCCTTTAAGGCTCTGACCCAAACTTATTATCAGTGTTACAGGCAGAGGGCATCTGTCTTTGCTACCTGGCATAAAAGGTGGACTGTTGCTCCAATGCCTCAATACTAAATCAACCATAATGACAGTTTTCCTAGGATCTTGAAGCACCACTATTACTGCCTGAGTATGTTTTGAGCTAACACTTTTTTCTTTTGCCCTTCTGATTCCTCACACTGGTCCTCCCAGAAAGGCACCCTTTTATTGATAACCAGCTTTGCTGAAGTTTTTTCATTTATCTTTCCATTAATATTCTTGTTTTTTGTTTTTGTTTTGGCCACACCCTCAGCATGCGGAAGTTCCCAGGCCAGGGATGAAAACTGTGGCACAGCAGCAACCCAAGCCACAGAAGTGACCCAAGCCACAGCAATGGCAATGCCAGATCCTTAGCCTGCTGTGCCACCAGGGAACTCCCTCCATTCATGTTCTTTAAGTATATGAGTCATATAAAAAAGATATAATATATACATTATAAATACCTGTTACATAATTGATTTATATATATAAACTACACTAACAACTAGATCTAATCTTTTTACGTTCACATAATATTTGTTAAATGCCCACTAGATTAAAAAAAATGGACAACGCGTTGTCTTCTGAAATATTTTCTTAATAATCTAGGTATTTAAAATCTTATTTCCACTTTCTCAAAATTTAGTGGTAATGACACAAGAGCTTTTTGAAATGCGTAAGCACAAAAGGAAGTTTAAATCATACAAAAAGACACTAGAGAAGGCAAAAAAGACAGATTTGCATTAAGCCCTAAGATCACAAAGTCCCTCAAAACAGAGATGCAGCAATCCTACTCACCCTAATAAATCATTGACTACACTATAACTGCTGCATCTGATTAAATAACAAAATCCATGAGAGTTCCCTTGTGGCTCAGCAGGTTAAAGATCTGGCATTGTCACTGTAACAGTTCAAGTTCAATCCATGGCCCAGGAACTTCTGCATGCAGCGTGAATGCAGCGCCCCCTCCCCCAAACAAACAAACAAACCCCCCAGAAAATCACAGATTTTTTTAGAGTTAGAAGGGATTCAAAGGACTTGCATTTGAACCTCAAACCTACTACCCACTAGTTTATGCCTTGGATAAGTTACTTTAAAGGCCTAGTTTCTTTAAGTGTACGACAGGGATAGCACAATCAGCCTAGAACTGTCATAAAGACTCAACACGTGAGCAACTATTACCCTCTGAACCAGGACTTCTCTGAATTTTAACCCAGGAACTTTTTTAGTACACATCAAAACTTCTCTCCTATTCTGTACAAGATAATTAAAGCAAATTTTGACCCCCCCACCATGTAATACTGAATGTGTTTTTCCAATTTCACACCATCCAGTATAAATCTACTGCCTCTCTCTACTCCTAATCCTCCTAAAACAGCCAGCACTGATGATCATGTTACTCTCTCTCCTCAGACCAGAAAATCAAAGGCCAATCAGAGAGGGTATGTGACTTTACCAAGGTCCTAGACTTAGTTAATAATAAAGTCAAGACTCGACTCGCTCCCAGGGTGGTTTCTTTCTACTTCATTATATCTTAAAAACATGATGCTACACATTATCTCACCTGAGGTTTATAGATTCTTTTAAAGCTACTAACTCATACACATGGGGGAGAAAAACTAAACACAAAGTTATTTTTGAGTATTTACCTTTCTACATGCAGGACAAAGTCCATTTTCATCAGTGCGAATTCGATGCCAACAAAATCGGCAAATCTGGTAGCCACAGGTGCAAGGGAAAAAGTTGATATCATCTATCTCCAAGGGCTCCATGCAAAGAGGACATTCCACAGGGTCTTCCTTCGCATCAGGACTGCGAGACATCTTCACGTTTATTAAACAGCAGCAAAAGTTTATAATAATTTAAGGGAGAAGTAAGTTCAGCACTGAGAACTAAAATGTAGAACTTCAAAGACCTGTATGAGAAAAAATAAAATATACTGTTTACTACTGAGAAAAAAAAGGCATTTTCAACAATCAAGAACCATGTTATCAAAAATTCTGGAAATGAAACCAATTTTTGCTATCATTCCAAAGATGGAATTTTGAATTTTTTTGCATGTCAAGATAAAAAGCCTGAGGTTGTTAATTTTTTTTTTTTAATGGCTGCACCCACAGCATATGGAAGTTCCTGGACCAGAGACTGAATCTGGGCCACAGGTGCAACATATACCACAGCTGTAGCAACAGATTCTTTAACCCACCGCACAAGGCCAGGAAGCAAACACATGCCTCCACAGTAACCTGAGCCACTGAAGTCAGATTCTTGACCCACTGTGGCACAATGGCAACTCCAGTTGTTAAAATTTTTTTTATTACTTTATTTACTTTTTGTCTTTTTAGGGCCGTACCCAAAGCATATGGAGATTCCCAGGCTAGGAGTCGAATTGGAGCTGTAGCTGCTGGCCTACACCACAGCCACAGCAACACCAGATCATTAACCCACTGAGCAAGGTAGGGATCAAAACTGCGCCCTCACAAATACTAGTCAGATTGGTTTCTGATGAGCCACGATGGGAACTCTAGTTGTTTTTGAGTTAACAGGAAGACAACAGAATTTCCTTTTTTTTCTTTTTAGAGAAAACATTTAGTACTAACCTAGTACTAATTTTAGCACATTTTGGGGGAATAAATAATATACACAAGCATCTTCATCCTAAAACATACTCTATACTTTTTTTTTGTCTTTTTGCCTTTTCTTGGGCTGCTCCCGCAGCATATGAAGGTTCCCAGGCTAGGGGTCTAATCGGAGCTATAGCTGCCGGCCTATGCCAGAGCCACAGCAACACCAGATCTGAGCCACATCTGCGACCTACACCACAGCTCACGGCAACGCTGCATCCTTAACCCACTGAGCAAGGCCAGGGATCAAACCCTCAACTTCACGGTTCCTGGTCGGATTTGTTAACCACCGAGCCACGATGGGAACTTTTAACCAAAAGCTAATAATACTGCCACATAACTAAAGGAGTATTCGTCTAAAATGTGTCATATTTTCCTAAAATAAATAAAATAGAGAGGATTCAGTCAGCTACAATTACATGTTAATATCAAACAATTACCAAAGAAAACATGAGCAAGATCTAAAAAATTTGCCATAGAAGCTAATTATTTACGATTAAAGATTTACTAATATGCCAATGAAAACGTCTATGAAAATAAACACATATTAAACAAAATAAAAATAATCACTTTTATTACAACAATGCTACAAAAAGCCTGCAAAAAAATAGGAAGGGGGAAGAGAATAAGTAGAGTGCCACATTCCAAAGTCTTTTTAAAAATTAAAAAATTTATTTAGATTATGGAGAACTGAAAATTTTTAAAGTCACTGTTAAACTAAAACAGTGTTAGGCTGAAATAATTATTCTAGGTTTTAAAAAAATGAGAGCCACCAAAATAAAACTTAATCCAATCCCTAACCAAATGAGAGGGTTTTTTTAAAACGTAATTTGACCAACTAATTCTGAAGTTTACATAAAAGAGTAAATGCATGAGAAATGCTTTGAAACTTTCAGAGGAAAAAATATGGGTATATGCACTATCAGATGCTGAACTGTATTACGAAGTTACAATACCTTCAATAACTTGATAATGGTAGAAAAACAGACAAAATATCAAAAAAACTAAAAAAACCATGAATTACAAGATTTAATATTTGGTAAAAGGGGAGTTCCTGTCGTGGCGCAGTGGTTAACGAATCCGACTAGGAACCATGAGGTTGCGGGTTCGGTCCCTGCCCTTGCTCAGTGGGTTAACAATCCGGCATTGCCGTGAGCTGTGGTGTATGTAGGTCGCAGACGCGGCTCGGATCCCGCGTTGCTGTGGCTCTGGCATAGGCCGGTGGCTACAGCTCCGATTCAACCCCTAGCCTGGGAACCTCCATATGCCGCGGGAGCGGCCCAAGAAATAGCAACAACAACAGACAAAAGACAAAAAAAAAAAAAATTTGGTAAAAGGGACATAAGAAATCAGTATGCCAAGGATGGACCCAATTTATAAGCAGTAACAGGATACCATGCTATCCATTTTAAGGAGAAAAAACAAACAAACAAACAAAAAAACACAACAGTATACAGCTATCTCACACTGCAATCAAAATAAATCCCATATAGAGTTCCCTGGTGGCTGGGTTAAGGATCCTGTGTTATCACTGCTGCGGCTCTGGTTACTACACTAGTGTGGGTTTGATCCTTGGCCCAGGAACTTTCATAAGCAGAGGGCACAGCTAAGAAATAAATAAAAAATAAAGGCAAGCAACAGAGTAAAGGATATAGTCACTGTGTGTAAGAGTTACTATCCAGGGAGTTCCCGTCATGGCGCAGTGGTTAACGAATCTGACTAGGAACCATGAGGTTGCGGGTTCGATCCCTGGCCTCGCTCAGTGGGTTAACGATCCGGCGTTGCCGTGAGCTGTGGTGTAGGTTGCAGACGCGGCTTGGATCCCGCGTTGCTGTGGCTCTGGCGTAGGCCGGTGACTACAGCTCCGATTCGACCCTTAGCCTGGGAACCTCCATATGCCGCGGGAGTGGCCCAAGAAATAGCAAAAAGACAAAAAAAAAAAAAAGAGTTACCATCCAAAACATATTAAGAAATCTTACAAAGCAATTTTTAAAAGGCAAGTAAGTCAAAAGAAAAAAATGAGAACAGAATATGATGGGTAGTCTACAAAAGACTTATAAATGATTACAACTTATGAAAAGACAATCAACAGTGAGACAGCATTTTCTCCCACCAGCCTGTCAAAGAAGTTAGTCTCCCCACAAAGTAGAGATTATCACTGATCTAAGTTAAGTTCCTCTTTACAGAGAGGAAATGGGAGCACATAGAGTACCTTGCCTTAAATTGCACAGCTATTTATTCAGCGGTGCAGCCTGGATTCATTCCTGGAAGTCTTAGCCCCAGAATCTGTGCTCTTAACCATTCCTTTATACCCCCTAAGAATCTATCCCACATACATACTCACACACGTACCAAGCACTTTGCTATGTGTTTTCTAGCATTGTTCCTAAGTGCAGAAAACTGCAAACAACGCTAACTGTCCATCAGCTGGCAAATCATTAAGCAAATAAATTATACAGCCATTAGGTGTGTGTTGAATCAGAAGATGAATATTATATGGGATCTTTTAACTTTTATAAGTAAATAGGAGATTAATGTAAATATATAATTATTTGCACATAAATATATAAACCCTGTATGTGTACATATTTGATTTGTTTCTCTAATAAAGCACATAAAAGGTTAAAAATGTTATCACAAAAGACAAAACAGAAGTACTAACTTTATTTTGAAAATGTGTATTGCTACAATAAACATTTTTGTAATTCAAATGGCCAAATTTAAAAAAAAAAGAAAAATTATGTTCAACTCCTTTAGGAAATTTTTTTTTTTTTTTTGGGTCTTTTTTCCTTTTCTAGGGCCTCTCCCTCGGCATATGGAGATTCCCAGGCTAGGGGTCTAATTGGAGCTGTAGCTTCTGGCCTACACCAGAGCCACAGCAACACAGGATCCAAGCCACGTCTGCGACCTACACCACAGCTCACAGCAACGCCGGATCCCTAACCCACTGAGCAGGGCCAGGGATCGAAGCCGCAACCTCACAGTTCCTAGTCGGATTCGTTAACCACTGAGCCATGACGGGAACTCCTCCTTTAGGAAAATTAAATCTGACTTGTGTTGTTAGAAGAAAAATAAAATGAAAATTATCTTCCTATTAATCTATAATTATTTCAAAAAAAGGTTTTTAAAAAGAAAAAAATAGTATATGTTATTTATAAACAATTCAGGAATCCTGGTTTGCAGACCCTGTTTTGCTACTGTCCATTTCCTCATATATAAAATGAGAGGTTTAGAGCGGATTTCTAATGGCTCTCTCAACATGAATATCCCAAAACTATACCTGTAGAAAACACTAACTCAAACACAGGTTCTACCAGGAAACTAAAGTAATTAAGGGGTGCTATTTACACTTCTAATAGATTTCTGATTATAAGATTATTTCCATAACTACAGCTTATTAGAATTATAGTGAAGTAATTTATGAGATGCTGGGAAGAAAATAAAACACTCAAGTTTATCAACTGAAAAGCTTTCTAGAAAGTAAACTACTATAAATAAAAGATGACATATTGAGGCTTTGCTTTTTCATTGCTTCTGACTTTTAATTAAAGAGAGGTTGCGGGTTTGATCCCTGGCCTTGCTCAGTGGGTTAAGGATACAGCGTTGCCGTGAGCTGTGGTGTAGGCTGCAGACACAGCTCGGATCTGGTGTTACTGTGGCTGCAGTGTAGGCCAGCGGCTACAGCTCTGATTCGACCCCTAGCCTGGGAACCTCCATATGCCGCTGGTGCGGCCCTAAAAAGACAAAAAGAAAAAAAATTTTTTGCAAGAGTATCTTCCAGTTTAGAAGGAGGAAAAGAGACAAAACAGCAAGAAGTCCCTCAAGAGGGTTAATAGAAAATCCAACACCTTTGTATACTTCTAGCACCATGGAGAGATGCCATGAAAGCCAGCTACCAAATGTGATCCCATAGCTGGTAAAATATAAGAGGGAAGTCTGAGGTAGAACTGGAATACAAGGTAAAAGAGCTAACTCCCGCCTCATCTCTTTCAATAAGAAGCTATACAATCTATTTACTTACTTACTTATTTAGTTATTTAAATTTTTTTGTAAAGGGCCTCACCCACGGCATGTGGAAGTTCCCAGGCTAGGGGCTGAATGGAAGCTGCAGCTGTGCCAACCTACATCACAGCCACAGCAATGCCAGATCCGATCTGTGTCTGCAACCTACACCACAGCTCATGGCAACACCACCTTAATCCACTGAGCAAGGCCATGACTGAACCCGTGTCCTCATGGATACTAGCTAGGTTCATTACAGTTGAGCCAAAATGGTAACTCCAGAAGCTATACAATCTTAAATGAGATACTCAAAATCACTAGGACTCAATTTACTCATCTGAAAAGTGCTAAGAGACACAAAATCTCAAGAATAGAGACATTTCCTTTATGTAAAGCCAATGAACTAAGCTTTTAAAATAAGCTATGAAATAAAACTCTCTCCTCTCCAAATACCCTATCCCAAATTCTCATTTTAGGGAAGAATAACTTTATTTCATCATCCAGTCAACTAGAAAATAAAAGAGAATGTAACAAGATTTATAAATGTGCAAGACAAAAATAAAAGATGTCTTTAAATGAAAAAGAGAAGTAAAGTCAATGGCTTTCTGGCGAGGTATGGAGGGTCTTAGGACAGAACTGATCAGTTTTGATTAAGCAATTAATTTTGAGAAAAAATGTTTATTTTCACAGGATTAGCAAATCCTCACAATGACTTGGTGAAATCAAATTATCCCCTTTATAAAAACGAAACAGGCTAAATGAGAATTCAGCCTTTAATTAAGTGTTAAAGACAATTCAGAAATAAGATTACCAACTACAAAGTACATGTCCTTTTCAATATTATAAGAAAGAAATTATGACTACTGAAAGCTCAGCTGAATAGTCTTGGTACAGAGTTATAAATGTCCTTAAAATAAAAATGACACTACTTTTTCAAAAACCAAAATTCTACAGGAAATCTCTACTTCATTATCCGAGTTCTTATTCTCTATATCACCTGCAAGTAATACCACAACACAGTATAAATTCTGACATACATAATAACGGTCCTGCATCACCAAGAATCTCATATGTAGTAAATGGACAAAATAAAAATCATAAAAAATCATGCTAAAAAATTCCTGGAGTTCCCGTCGTGGCGCAGTGGTTAACGAATCTGACTAGGAACCATGAGGTTGCGGGTTCGATCCCTGGCCTTGCTCAGTGGGTTAACGATCCGGCGCTGCTGTGAGCTGTGGTGTAGGTTGCAGACGCGGCTCGGATCCTGCATTGCTGTGGCTCTGGCGTAGGCCGGTGGCTACAGCTCCGATTCGACCCCTAGCCTGGGGACCTCCATATGCTGCGGGAGCGGCCCAAGAAATGGCAAAAAGACAAAAAAAAAAATTTAAAAATAAATAAATAAATAATAAATAAAAAGTTCCTTATCACTCATAGAAAGCTGTATACGTGGTTCTGAACTATTGAACTCTGTTCAAAAGACCTGTATAAAATACACTGTAAAATCTTTAAGTACTATAGCTGCTATGGAAAATAGTTTGGTGGTTTAACATGAAATTAGCATGTGATCTAGCAATTCCACGTCTGTGGATATACCAAAAGAAATGAAAGGAAAGACTTGAACAGATACTTGTACACCAACATTCACAGCAGCATTATTCACAATACCATGCAAATGTCCATCAACAGATAAATGGATACTCAAAATGTCATCTATACATACAATGAAATGTTACTCAGCCATAAAAAGAAGGTTCTGGGATTTTTTTACTTTTTAGGGCCGCACCTGCAGCATGTGGAAGCTCCCAGGCTAGGGATCGAATCAAAGCTGCAGCTGCCTGCCTACACTACAGTCAAGGCAACGTGGGATTCAAGCTGCATCTGTGACCCAAACCACAGTCTGTGGCAACGCTGGATCCTTAATCCACTGAGTGAGGCCAGGGATTAAACCCACATCCTCACGGATACTAGTCAGGTTCTTGGCCTGGTGAGTCACAACGGAAACTCCCAAAAATGAAATTCTGATACATGTTACAATGTGGGTGAACCTTGAAAACATTATGCTAAGGAAAATAAGCCAGTCACAAAAGACAAAGATCTTGTAATTCCATTGATACGAGATTATCCAGAATAGGCAATTCGTTGACGGAGAAGCAGAACAGAGGTTATCAAGGGTTGGGGAGGGGGGGAGAAGGAGAATGGCAAGTTTTTAATATGTACAGACTTCCTATTTGTGATGGTAAAAAGGTTTTAGAAATAGAAAGTTGTGATGGTTACACAACATTGTGAATACACTTTAATGCCACTGAATTGTTCACTTAAAAATACTTAAAATGGGAGTTCCTGTCATGGCTCAGAGGTTAACGAATCCAACTAGGAACCAGGAGGTTGCGGGTTCGGTCCCCAGCCTCACTCGGTGGGTTAAGGATCCGGTGTTGCCATGAGCTGTGGTTGCAGACTCGGCTTGGATGTGGCATTGCTGTGGCTGTGGCATAGGCTGGTGGCTACAGCTCTGATTAGACCCCTAGCCTGGGAATCTCCATATGCCACAGGTGCGGCCCTAGAAAAGACAAAATAAATAAATAAGTAAAAATAAAAAATACTTAAAATGGTAAGTTTTATGTTACACATATTTTATCATAATAAAAAGTTAAAAATGGAAATATACATTATACACACTTAAATACAGAATATGATAAACAGCACCTTTGGGGAAAAAATTTATGTTTTTATTGCTTTATTTTAATTAATCCTTTCATTTTTGCCAAACTGACACCTGAATTTGTGATAAGTTAAACGTGCGTATGATGCAATTCCATTGAATAGTTACATAGAAATTACACTCCTGAATACATTATAAATCCCAAATTACACATACACTATAATTATATGTAATAGAAAAGGTAGAAAAGGTATTTACAGATATGACACACACTAATGAAGTTTCCATAAAAACCATACATGCATTCAAAATATACATAGAATTATAAACTAACATTTTTTTAAAATCTGTAAATACCACACTGCTTATATTTTACTTAATCAATGTTTTATAACTATTAATTCTTGTTTCTTCAACAATCAGTCTATTCTCAATAGGATGAAAGCTTCAGGAGAGAAGAGAAGTTTCCTGGTGCATCACATTTACTATGGTATACCTAGCAGCTACAACATGGCTGCTGATATAAACAGTAAGCACTTGTATATTTGCTGAATGAATAATGAACAAAAGAAGGAATGAATTATTTGTTATATATCAGTTTTGACTGACAACCCTCTTCAAAAATAGTATTAGGCATATATTTCACAAAGCATGTTACCTGTATAAACTACACAAAGGCAAAACAGACTCAACAGTAGCTATGAATGATGTATGAAAAGGCAAGGTAAAGCAACTGACTAAATATTAGCACCAATGTCTCTTCCCCTTTTTAAATTAAATACCAAAGTACTAATATACATATACCACAAATGTACATATATAGTAGAACTCAAGACTGCCTATACAAAAGTTGGAAAGGCAGGAAAGCTTATTTATTTTCTCATCAAAATAAACACCTCATTTAGGTATTTTCTCATGGAAAATATCTACCTAAGAATTTAAAGTCTCTCTCAAAAGGTTAAGCTGAAGTTATACAAAAAAAATCAATGATGTGAGACTGCTTTCTACCTCCTCACCAACTTGTTCTTTATTTAGTAACTTACTTGTACTTTATATTCTTAAGATATAATAAAAAATCAGCATACAGACACACACACACAAATTTTAAAAATGGATTTCCTCTGGAGTTCCAAAGTGCCTCAGCAGTAATGAACCCAACTAGTAACCATGAGGATGCAGGTTCGATCTCTGGTCTTGCTCAGTGGGTTAAGAATCCAGTGTTGGAGTTCCCGTTGTGGCACAGTGGTTAACGAATCCGACTAGGAACCATGAGGTTGCGGGTTCGGTCCCTGCCCTTGCTCAGTGGGTTAACGATCCGGCGTTGCCGTGAGCTGTGGTGTAGGTTGCAGACGCGGCTCGGATCCCGCGTTGCTGTGGCTCTGGTGTAGGCCGGTGGCTACAGCTCCGATTAGACCCCTAGCCTGGGAACCTCCATATGCCGTGGAAGCGGCCCAAGAAATAACAAATAGACCAAAAAAAAAAAGAAAGAAAAAAAAAGAATCCAGTGTTGCCGTGAGCTGTGGTGTAAGTTAGAGATACGGCTCGGATCATGCATTGCTGTGGCTGTGGTGTAGGCTGGCAGCTGCAGCTCCAATTGGACCCCTAGCCTGGGAACTTCCATATACCATGGGTGCGGCCCTAAAAAGCAGATAGATAGATAGATAGATAGATAGATAGATAGATAGATAGATAGATAGATAGATAGATAGATAGATAAAAACAGCAGACAAATCATCTCACATAATGTATCATGCCCCCAGGTATCTTTTGCAGGAGAAGGGGCAGGTAAGGGTGAAAGGAGATAAACAGAAGGTTTTTTCCAATAGAAAGTAATGTCTATGAGGATAAAGACTGTTTCACTTGTTAGCATATCCAAAAATCATAGAATAATTCTTGGCAGATAGCAAACACTTAACAAATGTTTGTCAAATGGAAGGAAAACAAGAAAGAAATGGTGAAGGAAGGAAAGGGAGATACCCATTCATTCACTGATAAACATTCAAGCACCTATTTTAAGAGTCAGCGAATAAAACTGTGCTAATCTTTACAAGTCTACAAGTAGCAAACATAGTAATACAATTCTCTAAACATTACATTGACAAGGCAAAGGTTTTTCTATTTTCTTATGATGTAACACTATTAAAAAGTAATAATTTGCTAATCTGCATGTAGTGTTCATCTGTATAGTTATAGCAATATAATTATTGATTTGGGGAGAGTTGTTCAATAAAATCCACCAATCTATCAGGCATACAAATCAAAGACAACAAAGATGGCAAACCATTTAAATCAAAACCATAAAGAAATGCAACCTCTGTATACAAATATGTTTTTAAAAATTTAACACTATGAAAATTTAAGTGTATAAAAAAATTGAAGATGATCATTTATGTAAAAAATCTATTTTAAAAAAAGATTTGCTATAAGTTTCCTTTGAATAAAAAAGTTTCCAAATACATTTAAAATGTGCCAATTTGGTAAAGACCTCTACTACTTCAAGCATAGTAGGAGTAGGCAGAACTTAACTATGATTAGTCTTTTAAAAGGGGCAAGAGTTTAAAATAAAATAAAAAAAGCAAAAAGCACATTTAAGCTCTATTACCAAGAAAGCTAACAGGCTGTTCTAATTGTATCCAGTATACCAATAAGATTACTTCTAACTTTCGCTTGGTAAAAAGGTTTTAACCCTATTAGAAGAGTTGGATGGATGGCCAGTGAAGGTTTTTGCCAAAGTCATTTTTTTTTTTTTTTACTTTCAATTCACTCAGTGATTCAATAAAGTTAGGAAGCCCTTGTGTCAAATTCTAAACTAGGTGTTTGGGATACTTTACCCAAACAGGCAAAAATCTCCGCACTTGTTTCCTATTTTAGTATGAAGTCTAAACAAAAATCATGATCAATAAGTTAAGCATAAAAAAAGGTGATAATGCTGTGGGCAAAGTAGAAGGTACCAGAGCCCAGGCGCAATGTAAATGGGCCAGTTGGAATAGGTTTCATTGAAAAGGTAGCATTTAAAGGGGGAACATGAGTAAGCCATGGATATATCTGAGAAAAGAACATAAAAGGCGAGGAAAAGTCAGTACAGAGACCCCAAGGAGGAAATACGTCTGAAATTTCGAGTGGCTGTAGTACAATAAACAAAGTGAAGAGTAATCAGAGGCCAGGTATGTGGGGTCCAAGACCTTGTAAGGATTCATCATAGACCACTGGCTTTGTTCATGAAATAAATGAAGAGGACCAGAGAGCTTTAGAGGAACTGCATGTATTTGACTTTATTTTCAAAGGTCTCTCTGGGTTCCACTTCCAACGTGACAGTGTAAGGAGCTCCATGAGCCCACTCCCCAGCAAAAATGGTGAAAATTATTTAAAACCAACCACTTAAAGTATCTGGAAATGATCCTAAGGGCAAAAGACAAATGAAGAAACAATCAAGAAAGTCTACCAAAATTCAGGAAAAACAATACGTGGTATTTGAACTAAAACCTGCTCCCTCTCTTCTTTCCTCCTGCTTCTCAGCTATGATGAGACTGAAACTTCACCCCAGGTTGGTGCTTCCAAGAACACAGGGCACCTTCTAACCACAGTTACCTCTTAGAGAGCTATCTTCCTGGAAAGGGCAGGTCATCAGCATTTCACATCCTGCCCAAAGCTACCTGATGCTGAAACTAAGTTCTAGGTAAGTGCAGCGCATAGGTGGAAGTTCCCCTCTTCTACTCAATTGCCAGTCATGGGAAAGAGGCCCTTCGTTGCACGCTGAAAATACTAGGAGCCAGATTGTCCTTAAACCTGCTATTTCATGAAGTAAGGGCACGGGGGTGGGGGTCTAACACGGAGAAAGATAACACAAGACCTCAGGCTACTGTACACCTCACCAATGAGGACTCAGTTAATGAACTGGGAGTATCACATGGAGAAAAAAGTACACCACTGTGCCCCCCTACCCAATGCCAGAGCTCAAACAGAGATTTTGCCTGGAAAGTGAAGCAGGCCTTAAAACAGATAGCTCCAAATCTCCTCTAAAGGAACTGACTTCATTTGTAATAGAGTCTGAAGTCTAAACCTAAGCACAATCTGAAAACCATGAAGGCTGTGGTGAAAGACAACTGGGATGAGAGTCAAAAAACAAGCTTAACTGTAAACCAGCTAGTTTTCAGGAAAGACTAAGGAGAACCATGGACTAAGATACTGCTGGGAGGAACCCTCCTGAGGTCAGAACAAATTTCAAGCTCTGACCTCAGCAACTATCCCTTCAAGTAAGCTCAAATTTTGCTGGATCAAGGTGAGAAGCAATTTATGTCCTAGGGTGTTGTTAAAAACAACTGAGCAATCAGCTGGCAATTTGTAGAGCTTAACACCTACGTGTGGTCAAGGAAAGATGGCAGCCTGCCAAAAACACTGTCATCTCAGAGAGCACATGGACATACTCAAGTCTGTACCCCTAGGAACACCACCAGACATTTAACCCTGCAAGAGAGAAGTAGTCTTCACTAAATTAATCCACTTAGCCAGTAAACAAGCGAATAACAGTAACAAATCCTAGGAAGGTTAGGAGACCAGTATCCAGAGTTGCTATAATATTACATAAAATATCCAGTTTCCAGCCAGAAGTTATAAACTGTGCAAAGAAATAGGAAAAAGCAGGCAACAGAAACTGCCTGCGAGAGCCACCAAATGTTGGATTTAACAGAGAGACTTCAAAGGAGTCATTTTAAATACGTTAAAAAACTAAAGGAAACCATAATTAAAGAAGAAAAAGCATGTATGATGACAATGTCACATCAAATAGGGAATTTCAATAAAGAGATAGTTTGTTTAATGGAAATTTTGGACCTGTAAAGTACAAAGACTGAAATTAAAAAGTCACTAGAGGGGCTCAAGAGCCCATACATGTGGAATGTCAGAAGAATGAACTGGTGAAAGAGAAGACCAGTCAACAGAGATTATGCAATTCAAAGAAGAGAGAGACAAAGAATGAAGAAAAATGAACAGAACTTCAGAGAATCGTAGAACACCATTAAGCATGTCAACACACACGTCATGGGAACACAAAAAGAAAAGAAAAGAAAAAGAAAAAATATTTGAAGAAACAATGGTTGTATGGAAATGAAAAACCACATCTATACAACAACAAAGATGAAACAAGAAGAATTTTGCACATACAAATTTCAAAAGATTAAGGAAAACTTTATTTTAGGGATGCACATAGTTGATAAAAAATCAGGACAGTGATTGCCTCTGGGTGAAAGAGAGAAAGTTATGTAGACTGGGGGGGGTGTGGCATGTTCTGAGGTACTTGAAATATGCTATTTTTGACCTGGGAAGCAGTTATAAAGATGTCTGCTTTATAATTAAACTGCACAAGTTTTAAATGTACATGTGTTATATGTTTCTGAAATACACAATTCTTACTGTTTTCAAAGTCTTAAAAGAAAAAGATAATAGCTAAAAATTTCCCCAGTACAGTTAAGAAAGCACAACATACCCAAGTGAGATCAACAAATCCATACCCAAGACACAAGACAGTAAAACTGCAGAACACTGAAGGCAACAAGAATCCTAAAAGAAAACATTTAAAAAAAAAAAAAAAAAAGAACTTTCACCCAATGGAATGATAATTAGAATTAAAGCAGACTTCTTGACAGCAACAACTGAAGCCAGAATATTCAGGACTGAGAGAAAATTACCCTCAACCACAATTGTGCTCCTTAAAGACAATAACCCTTAAGAATGACAGTAAGATCATAAAACAACATTTTTTATGAGATAATCAAGATTTTTCACATGGACTGGGTTATTAGAAGACATTAGGTAAGTATAATATTAATATTGCATTTATTTTGTTATAAAGCTCTTCTATAGGAGATATATTCAAACACATTTACAGACTTCATGATATGATATTTTATCAGGAAAGCAGGCACTGAATGGAGAAGAGATGAAATTAGAAAAGCAAAATGTCCATAACTCCAGAAACTAAGGGATGGAAATAACTGGGTTTCATTACACTATTTGGTCTACTTTCACACACAATTAAAATGCTCCAAAATAAAAAGCTAAAAATAAGTGATAAAAGAATGAGGTTAAAAAATTAAAACAAATAAACAAAAATAGAGACAGTTTACCAATAAGAGACCTCCACTAAAAAAGCCTGTGGAGACATTCTGCAGAAAGAAGGAAAATAATCTCTGGAAGACAGTCAGAGAGTAAAGAAGATGGTGAGGAAGGAATATAGTAAAAACATATGCAAAGTGACTCATATATTCAACAAGGATAAAATAAAACATTAAACAATAATAACATGTCTGTTGGGAGAGGACTGATGGAAGATAAACTGCTATAAGACCCAACTTTAAGAGCAACAGGAATGCTAAAATTTCAAGGGTGACCACATATTCTCTAAAATCTACTAGTTCCACATCCCTGTATCTCTCTCAGAGAAACCACTCACAATTTAAAGAGGCAACATGTGCAAAGAGTTCCAGCATTGTTTGTAATACCAAAAAAAAAAAAAAAGAAAACCTAAATATCAATAGGAAATTGCAAATTTATGGCATATCAATAAAATGAAATACTATACAGCACTAAGGTAAATCTGTACAAACTTACTGAATGAAGAAAGCTAATTGAAGGTACTATTTCACATTTTTTACATTACAAAGAAACCATACGTTTTCTTTATATACAAATATACAGATGATCTCCAACTTATGATGACTCAACTCACAACTTTATGATAATGCAAAAGTGATATGCATTCAGTAGAAGCCAAAGCATACTTAGAATTTTGATCTTTTCCCAGGTTAGCAATGTGGTACAATATTCTCTTGATGCTGAGCAGTAGCAGTGAGCCATAGCTCTCAGTTAGTTACACAATCACAATGGTAAACAACCAATACACATAAACCATTCTGTTGCTCACTTTCTGAACAGTATTCAATAAATTACATGATATTCAACACTTTATCATAAAATAGGCTTTTCTTAGGTGACTTTGCCAACTGCAAGCTAATGTAAGTGTTCTGAGCATAGTTAAGGTAGGCTAGGCTATGCTGTAATGTTCGGCTGGTTAGATGTGCTAAATGCACTTTTAACTGACAATATTTTCAATTAATGATGGGTTTATTGGGCCCCCATCAAAAGTTAAGGAGGATCTATAATTACATAAGCAAAATCATAGAAAACATTATACACAAGCTGGTAATAGTGGTTATATCTATGGAAACAATGAAAAAAATGGGATGGACTGGAAATCTGAGTCTTGTCTACGATTTTTGTAAAGAAACTGTATTAATGCATGTTGTCTACAGTAGCAAATTAATTTTTAAAAATAACTTTATGGATATTAAACTTTGAATTCTTTGAGTGCACAGATTGCATCTATTATGTTCAATGCTATACCGGAAGCAAATGTATAGCACATGTTCCCACAGTTGGAGGGGGTGGGGGGAAATATAGAAGAGTGGTGCAAAAGAAAAATACCAAGGTAGCAGACTCTCACTTAGTAAGACAGTTATGAATAATTTCTTCCTTTTCTTCTATTTCCCAGTTTTTTAGACGATAAAACATTTTTTAAGGCATTGAATAAATCTTTCATTTATTCATTCAGTGAACACATTTTTGATTGCGTGTTTACTATAAATCTGATACTGTGCTAGTTCCTGAGTGTAGAGCAAACATCAAAACAGACACAGTCTCTGTCAATACAGACAGAAAATAAACATTAACATTTATAATGGGAAAAACTATTTTAAATTATTTAAAAATTAGGTACAACTGAGAGTTCTCACTGTGGCTCAGTGGATTAAGGACCCAATGTTTTCTCCATGAGGAAGCAGGTTCGATCCCCAACCTCACTCAGTCAGTTAAGGATTCAGTATTGCCACAGTTGCAGCATAGGTCGGTCACAGCTGCAGCTCAGGTCCAGTGTAGCTGTGGCTATGGCATAGGTCTGCAACTACAGCTCTGATTCAACCCCTGGCCAGGAAACTTCCATATACTGCCATAAAAAGATAAAAAAAATTAGGTACAACTGAAAAATTTTTAAGAGACAATAAAGTAATGAGATGAAAAACTTTTGAATGTATGATTAGCGAATTAGCATTAACGTATTTCCTATTAGCTTAATGCTCTCTCAAGGATACTAGAGAGTTTAAAAAATTAATGCTAAGCCTGATGAAAGTGTTATTAATGAGATAAAATCAAATCTGTACAAAATCAAAGCAGAGACTAATCAGTGTGCTAATTAGTGCTCTATAATACTTATTGTCAACAGAAAAAAAATCTATTTGTGAGGAATGTGGTTAAGAAGGATATGCCTATTTTAAAGTTTTTAATAACTGACCTATGCGTCCAGGTACCAGAAGCTTAAAACCTTCTAGTCATTCTGGAATTATTAAATTAGTTCTTTCAGAGATGCTTCTGTACATCAATTTACAATATATCAGTAGTACGTAAGATAGAAAAAAATTAATCCTAGGAGAAATACTAAGTTACAAGGACCAGTATCATCCTTTCAGAATTTTTTTAAAAAAGCTTAGTTTATTAGCATGGTTAAACTAAGTATGACCTCTTCTTTACCCAAATCTAGATTCTACCACCTCCTAAATTCTGATCCCAGATCACATATAGCAATCAAATGCTCCTCTTCCACCATGAGATTGGTTCCATCTCATCCACCCCTAAGTTCTTTCATGCTGATAGCACTCTGGTCTTCCCACTTTGTGGCAAGCACTGACTAATAAGGAAGTACATCCTTTCAATTTTTTTGTCTGAGTGGGATATAGAAGAGGATAGTATGACAGAATTCATAAAAGAGGAAAGATATGATGTATATGGTTAAGAGTGACTTTTAAATGGGAAAAAAAACAAACTTTAAATATTAATGCTAAACAAATACAGGAATCAAGCTTATATATGAATACTCCCTGGAATTGTCAGTACTATGTATTTAACGTCTAGATACATTACCATGCAGTCCACCCAGGATAAAACTAAAAGAATAATAAGGGTTTTTAAGGAGCCTAAGATATAGACATAACGATTATTAATTCTCCTTTAAAAACAAGACAAAAATTAATGTTTCAATTTGTCTTAATCTCAGTGTGTATCCTGCTTCTACTGTGACTCAGTAAAATGTAGAACAGTAACAGTTTTACACTAAAAGCAATGTAAAACAGTACAGTTCAGAATCTTCTGTACATGTACAAAGAATTCATCCCTATTTCAAACAGAAAATGTTCAGCAAATTTTATTTCTAGAGAAAGTCTCAAAGAGAATGTATGTGTTGGAATGTTTTAAATAGTAAAACACTTATAAATAAAAGACTACTGTTACACGAAATGAGATCCAATACAAGAATAAGACACATGTCATCACCCAACCCAAAAAAGAACTACGTGTAAAAAAAAAAAAAGTTTGAAATCTATATAAAAATGGAAAACTATTCAACCAATACAAAGGTACCTCCAATGTCAGAGTTCCCGTCGTGGCACAGCAAAAACAAATCCGACATGGAACCATGAGGTTGTGGGTTCGATTCCTAGCCTCTTGCTCAGTGGGTTAAGAATCCAGAGTTGCCGTGAGCTGTGGTGTAGGTCACAGATGCAGCTTGGATCCTGCATTGCTGTGGTTGTGGCTTAGATTGAGAGCTGTAGATCCGATTTGACCCCTAGCCTGGAAATGTCCATATGCCACAGGTGCGGCCCTAAAAAGCAAAAAAAAAAAAAGATCTCCAATGTGTTTGTTTACATAATCCTTAAATTGCACATATAAGTATACTCATACACATATTTTAAAAGCTTCAGATCTCAGAGTTCCTGTAGAGGCACAGTAAAAACAAACCCAACTAGTATCCATGAGGTGGATTCAATCCCTGGCCCCTCTCAATAGTTCAAAGGATCTGAAGTTGCCGTGGGCTGTGGTGTAGGTCGCAGATGAGGCTAGGATCTGGCATGGCTGTGACTGTGGTGTAGGCCGGCAGCTGTAGCTCTGATTCAACCCTAGCCTGGGGACTTCCATATGCCATGGGTATGGCCCTAAAAAAAAAGTTTATGATCAACTACAAGTGAAGCAATTTAGAAAGAATATTACTATTAGTTTTTTTCACCCAAAATGGTCTATTTAAATAATAACATATTTCAGATAGTGTCATGGAATTTAAACCTACGGGATAAAAAAAATGACTAAAACCTATGTGCATATAAATTCTGAGATGAAGGATATACTGCTAATGGTGGAATGGAGAACAATGTATTAATTCACCCATAATATTGCTATCTTAGAAACTAAAAGGCTCACTAAAAAAAAATGTAAAAGTAGGAGTTCCCTCATGGCTCAGCAGATTAAGGATCTGGCATTGTCACTACTGTGGTTCTGGTTACAGCAGTGGCATGGGTTTGAGTCCTGGCCCAGGAACCTCTGCATGCTGCAGGTGTGACCAAACAAACCAAAAAAAAAAAAAAAAGTTACACACACACACACACACACACGACACGACACTAAAAGAGAAGAGGCTCTAAACTAGGGCTCAGCAAATATTTTTTGTAAAAGGCTAAATGATAAATATTTTATGCTCTGAGGGCCATAGAGACGTGCAATTACTCATCTCTGCTGGTAAAATGCAAAGACAATCATAGACAATACATAAAATAAATGAATATGGCTATGTACCAATAAAACTTTATTCATGGACACTGAAATCTGAATTTCAATTAAATTTTTCCATATTACAAAATATTATTCTTCCTTTAATTATTTTTTTAGCCACCTAAAAATTTTAAAACATTTCCTTAGGCCTTACAAAAATAAGCAGCATGGACTCCTGCTCTAAACTAACATGGAAACCTCATAAATCTAAGCATGAGTCTAGGTCTTGGACTGCTTTCAAATCGATTTCTCTTAAGCTTCTCCCTGAAGAAATCTTTTTAGCATTTTTTTAGGCAAATTGTTTCTCTCCACTCTAAGCATTCACTTTTACATACCCTGCTGAGTTGTCCCTAGCACGCTATGAGAAAGAAACTACTAGCACTATTTTAAGATATTAAAAATTCTTTCTGAGGAGTTCCCGTTGTAGTGCAATAGAAACAAATCCGACCAGGAACCATGAGGCTGTGGGTTAGATCCCTGGCCTGGCTCAGCGGGTTAGGGATTCGGGGTTGTGGTGAGCTGTGGTGTAGGTTGCAGACGCGGCTCGGATCTGGTGTTGCTGTGCCCCTGGCGTAGGGTGGCAGCAACAGCTCTGATTAGACCCCTAGCCTGGGAACCTCCATATGCCGTGGGTGTGGCCCTAAAAAGACATAAATAAATAAATAAATAAATAAATAAATAATAAATAAATAAATAAATAATTCTTTCTGAGAGTTTCCTGGTGGCTCAGCAGGTTAAGGATCCTGTATTATCACTGCCATGGCACAAGATGGATCCCTAGGCCGGCAACTCCTGCATGCTGCAGGCTTGGCCAAAAAAAAAAAATCTTTATGCATTTTCATACTCTTTTATTTTATTTTTTTATGTCCATACTTACAACATATGCAAGTGTATATGGTTACCATAAAATAAGTGTATATCATACTATAAAATTTCACAAATCAGAAATAATTTGTGAACAAAGATTTGTTTTCCAATTAGAAAAAAATTCAGGAAATACAGTGCCTGAGAAATAATGACATGAAATACTTACCTGCCACATAACAATTATAATGAAACCAAGTCCATTCTGAATAATACATGTTTAAGCATTAGGTAAAACAGTCCCCAGTGATGTTAACCAACACTTACTAAACGTTTACAAAATATTCCTGGTGTTGAGCCTCCGTAAACTTCTAAATATTCATAACACTTGTATATAAAAATACAAAGAGTGAGAAAATTAACTGAAGTTCAGAATTAGGTACAGTTACTATTTCATAGAAGGAAGAAATTCTGTTGGGGGTGCAAAAAGGACTAATAATGAAAATGAAATACGAACAATGAAAAATGTAAGAGAAGAAGAAATAAAGGCATGGAAGTGAGATAAAACAACTATTAAAATCTAAGTTATGTTTTAACAAGAATAGAGAACAGCCAAAGGTACACTAATTAGTTTGGTATCACGAAGGAAGCAGCTGAGTTTAATTAAAGAGAAACCAGTTTACATGAATAATGGTGGTGATGGATGAAAGGAGAAAGAGGGAATAAAAGGGCAAATAAACAAAATAAAACATTAAAATTAAGCCATCATTTCGTTATCTAGTTACAATTCTCCCCTAATCATTTTTGCAATATAGCGGTAGTCTTATATAGACATATGCAACCATTACCTTTCAATTATTGTAAAAATGAAAATGTACCTATTAATGGGGGAAAAGTTTAAGAATCAAGCTGGTGATACTATAATATGCATGCATAATAAAATGCTGTAGATAACTATAAAACCTGTTACTACATTTACAACCTGTGAAAGTGTCTAAAATTTGGTAATGGCTAGAACTTCAGTATTTATTCACCAGTTTTTTGGGGATGAGGCAAATTATGATAAACATCTACAATGTTTCTATAAGCTTTAATGGAAAAATAAGAATTTTTAAAAAGAGAAAATTCTGCTTTAAAGCAACAGGTCTGTATAAAAATACATTAACCAATCAGAAACCTACACCAAACTAAAAACCACAGACAAACTAGCTTAAGGTTTCTGAGTAACCAGACTACAGCCCTCTAGGTGAAAAAAATTTGCGTGAGTAGCAAAAACAGATTTATAAGGTTTTGTCTCCTAAACAAAAACTAATAAATAAATGAGTTTTACAGTAAGGAACAAGGGTAAGTATAAAGTGCTCTCTACTTAGTAGGTGCTTAATAATTGTAAAAAAGGATGAAGGAGAAAATGGAGAGGGAGGGAGAGAAGGAGACGAAAAACAATAAAGGGGAACTACAGATCATTCTCACAAAAACATAAATACAAAAATCCTAAAGACAATAGTAACAAAACCAAATTCAATACTATTAAATTAAGTACAGTTTTCCAGAAGTGCAAGGACTTCATAATTGGAAATTATTTATCACCTCAAAAGGTCAAAACAAAAACCTGTCCATCTCCAGAAATACTAAAATGTCACTTTAAAAAATCCCCACTTTATTAACTCACTTAATAAAGTAGGAGTAAAAAGATTAACCTGTAACGTGATAGTGGATAGCTACTCCAATACACTCTAATAACGAAACTTTAAAGGGATTCCTACTAAAAATCAGAAATATGGATGATTATCACCACTATTAACCTTATTCTAGAAGTTGTAGCCAATGCTATATAAAAACTTGAAGCAATAATATTGTAAGAACAATTAAAAATAGAAAATGTAGAACACAAAAACACATATTACCAGTATTAAAATGAAATGGGGACATTATTACAGATACCATAAGAAATAAAAGCATAAATGAGTATTATAAGCAACTTGATGCCAATAAAATTAACAACTTAAAGGAAATGCCAAGATTGTAAAAACAAAGTTTCTAAAACTGACCCAAGAAAAAATAGAAAATCTAGATTGTCCTCTATGGGTTGATGTACTTTAATTTATATTTTAAAATCTTCCCAGATGGCTTCATGGGTGAATCCTCAAAATATTTTTTAAAATAAGTAATATCAAATTTAGACAAGTTCTTTCAGAGAAAGGCAGAGGAAGAAAAACTTCCCAAGGCATCCTATGAGGCAGCAGAATTTGTTGTCATAACCTAACTAGAACATGACAAGGGAAGAAAATTACTGAATGAAAATCTCATGAACATTGAAAAAGTTATTTAAAAATTAACAAACAGGAGTTCCCGTCGTGGCTCAGTGGTTAACAAATCCGACTAGGAACCATGAGGTTGCAGGTTTGATCCCTGGCCTTGCTCAATGCGTTAAGGATCCGGCTTTGCAGTGAGCTGTGGTATAGGTTACAGATGTGGCTCGGATCCCACGTTGCTGTGGCTCTGGCATAGGCTGCGCTCCAATTCCACTCCTAGCCTGGGAACCTCCATATGCCAGGGGAGTGGCCCAAGAAATGGCAAAAATATACACACACACACAAAAAACTTAAACAAAATACAGCAAATATATTAAAGGAAATACACAATGATTGTGACTACCCCCGGGAATGTAAAAATGATTTAACATTCAAAAACCAGTCAATGGAGAAAGGAGCCTCATGGCACAGCAGCTTAAGGATCTTACATTGCCACAGCTGTGGTGCAGGCTACAACTACAGCACAGGTTCCATCCCTGGCCCAGGAAATTCCATATGCTGCAAGTATGGCCAAAAAAAGAATCCTTTAAAGGATCCAGCACTGCAGCATCTGTGGAATAGGTCACTGTTACGGTAAAGATTTAATCCCTGGCCCAGGAATTCCATATGCAGCCATAATTTTTGTTTGTTTGTTTTTAGGGCTGCACCTGCAGCATATGGACATTCCCAGGCGAGGGGTCAAATTGGAGCTGCAGCTGCCAGCCTTGGCCACAGCTGTGACCTACACCACCACTCACAGCAACGCTGGATACTTAACCCACTGAGTGAGGCTAAGGATCTAGCCCACATCCTCATGGATACTAGTTGGGTTCGTTACCACTGAGCCACAACAGGAACTCCCATTAAAAAAAAATTTTTTTAATCTAAATCAAAATGGACTTTTTAAAATAGAAATCACCACCCAATTCTAAAATTTGCATGGAAATGTAAAGGACTTAAAATATTCAAGCACTCTTAGAGAAGAACAAGGTTGGAGAACTTACACAACCACATTTCAAACCTTAGTATAAAGTTACAGTAATTAAAAATAGTGCTGGCATTTGTGGTACTTAGTTTTTGGACAGACACCAATAAAATTCAATGGAGAAAGATCTTTTCCATAAACAATATTGAAGAAACTGACTATCAATGTGAATAAAAAGTGAACCTCTACCTTACATCATATACATAATTAATTTCAGATTAATCACAGACTTAAAAATGAGTGCCAAACTATATATTGATGACAAAAGACTCGTATCTCAACTAGAAGAATAAATAAGAGGAGAAACTGCTTTGGGAAAGATCCCTGGTGTTCTCACTTGCTGCAAATAACAATAAATCCTCCCTTTTCCCGATTAAAAAAAAAAAAAGAATAAAAATACACAAAAAGTTTTTTTTTTTGTCTTTTTGCCATTTTCTTGGGCCGCTCTCGCGGCATATGGAGGTTCCCAGGCTAGGGGTTGAATCGGAGCTGTAGCCACCAGCCTACGCCAGAGCCACAGCAACACGGGATCCGAGCTGCGTCTGCAACCTACACCACAACTCACAGCAACGCCGGATCGTTAACCCACTGAGCAAGGCCAGGGATCGAACCCGCAACCTCATGTTCCTAGTCAGGTTCGTTAACCACTGCGCCACGACGGGAACTCCCACAAAAAGTTTTTAGAGAAACACTTAGAAGAATATCTTCATGACTTCAGGGTAGAGAAAAGACTTCTCAGCACATAAAGGGCAATAAACATAAAATTTCAAATTGGCAAAACAGACTTCATCAAATTAAAACCTTCTGTACATCAAATGATGCCAAAAATGAAGTGAAAGGCAAGCTGTATATTGTACGAAAACATTCACAACACATACATCTAACAAAGAATTCATATGCAAAATACATAAAGAACTCCTACAAATCAATAACAAAAGACAACACAATTTATAAAAATGGTCAATAGGTACTTAACGTATTCAACACTACTGGTCATAAGCTGAGACGTCACTATACAATCACCAGAATAGCTATAAATCAATAAACCTAACAATTCCAAGTGCTGGTGCAGACATGAAACAATTACAACTGCCATATTTTGATTAGAGGTAAAATCGGACTATTTCTGGAAACTAGCAGTTTATTTTAATAAAGTTAAACAGACACCTACCCCATAGCCCAGAAGTTCCTCTCCTAAATATATACCCAAGTAAAATGAGTGCATAAGCCTACAAAAAAGATTTGTAGAAGAATGTTCACAGCATTTTTCATAATAGCTTCCCCTTCCTCCCCCACCAAAAAAGGAAATGATTCAAATGTCCATCACCAGTGGAGTATATAAACTGTGCCATATTCATACAATGGAATACTACTTCATAACAGAAAAGAAACTTCAAAACTTTGTTAAATCTCAAAAACATTATTATTACGTAGAGAGCAAGGAGCGAGGCACAAAAGAGTACGAGTTCCATTATGTAACATTTGAGAATAGGCAAAGCTAAGGGAAAGTCAGAATGTTTACTTTTTAGTGGGGGCAGTGGTAACTGACTGGAAAGAGGCACAAGTCAACTATCTGCAGTGATGTAAATGTGTGACATCTGGATCTGGGTACTGGAGAGTGGGGTGTGTACATATGCAAAAGGTCAAAAGCTTACTTTTATCTGAACTGTCCCTCAATAAGGTAGTGTGAAAAGGAAAAGAAGGACAAGGAGACGAAGAAAAGGAGTGCCATTTTGATTTAAATTTCATGGCCTAAATCAAAACTCTATCCCTGAAAGTGACACAAACAAGTGTTTTCTGGAAGAGAATGTTCTCTATGATACTGAGTCCCTCAAATTGTTAGGAATATATCTCAAAATTATATTATTTTCTTTGAACAGCCCAATAAAATGCCATTATTACATGCTCAGCATATTGAATGTCTTAAGGATAATACTGCCAGTGGTTTTCTACCATTTGTCCAAAGATTTCTAAGTTTCAACAGAGTATCCATACTTCTACCAGTATGTTACATAAATATTATCTGCTCTCTTTGTGACTTAAAACTCTATTCAAGTTTAATCTTTTCTATTAAATTATTTAATTTCACTATAAAATAATTAGCAGTTGCAAAACAGCAATAATTCAAAGAAATGTGTAAGACACCTACAATCCCATTTTTAGTACACGGTTTCTTCACCAACAAACCTCAATTACATATTATAAATGTTTGCATGTTTTAAAAGGAGGTGGACAGAGTTCCTGTCGTGGCTCAGCGGTTAACAAATCTCTCAGCTGTTAACAAATCTGACTAGCATTCATGAGGATTCAGGTTCGATCCCTGGCCTTGCTCAATGGGTTAAGGATCCAGCGTTGCTGTGGCTTGGCGGTGGGCAGCAGTTACAACTCCGATTTGACCCCTAGCCTGGGAACCTCCATATGCTATGGGTGCAGCCCTAAAAAGCAAAATTAATAAATAAACAAAAATAATAAAAGGAGGTGGAGGGAGATCATGCTATACACTGTACTGGAATCTGGCACCATCAATGCAATTAATATCTTTCCTTTATATAAGTCATAGATGATGTCTCTCAATGCATAATATTCTTCTAGAGATGTCCTGTAATTTGTTTAATCAGTCCCTTGCTAAGAAAATATTTGTTTCTAATTTTTTTTTCTTGTCTTTTTAGGGCCGCACCTGCAGCATATGGAGGTTCCCAGGCTAGGGGTCCATTCGGAGCTGTTGCTGCCGGCCTACGCCACAGCCACAGCAACGCCAGATCCAAGCCGAGTCTTCTACCTACACCACAGCTCACAGCAATGCCAGATCCTTAACCCACTGAGTGAGGCCAGGGATCGAACCTGCAACCTCATGGTTCCTAGTCGGATTCGTTTCCACTGTGCCATGACGGGAACTCCTTTGTTTCTAATTTTTTACTACTGTGAACAATATTGTAACAAACATCCCATCTCTGTTGACTTTATTTATTTATATTATTTATATTACAACTGAATGACCTGAAATAGTTCTTTGTGATCGTTCGGACCCTTCCCTATGATTCTGATCTGATATCAACAATTTTATTCTTCAAAGGCCAGAGTAAATACTTCGGGCATTGAGGGCCATGTATAAATCTTTGCTGCATATTTTTAGATCATGTTCTATAAAGACCCATGAAGACAAATTTACCCTACAATTCTTGGTGGGTGTATCCAGTCTCCATATCTTACTGGATAGTCTAATGTAGTAAGTTTAATTCCTAGTTATTTTCAAGGAAAAAGTTTATTTTCATACAGCCTCTTCTTTTAACCCCCACACCACCACCTAACCTCTGACTTGACCAGCTTATTAAAATGTCTTATTTAAATTTTAAAATTATAAAGGCTAATTTCAAAAGACATTAACAGTTTTAAAGATGCCTACCAGAAGAAGTGGTTTCACTAATGTTTATAACTCTTCAACTACTTTCATCAAATACTCAAAGATATTCTTTGCAAGTGCCAACAAACACTGTACCCCCAATTGTGGCTACATAATGATGCATACCTACAGGAATAAACATCATCACTTAACTGTCTCCATCTTATTCCACAGCCTGTCCTTGCTTTACCTGTAAAATCTTTATAAGAAAAACAGGTCGAAGAAATACAATAAAGAAAAGTAACTAGGCCTTTTACCAATATGTGATTTCGGGGGAAAAAAAAAAAAAATGTGGGTGGGGTGGGGCTGCACCTGCACCACATGGAAGTTTCCAGGCCCGGGATCAAATCCAAGCTGCAGCTGCAGCTTCAGCACAGCTCACATCACCAGACCCTTAACCCACTACACCAGGCCAGGGATCAAACTCACACCTCAGCATCAACCTGAGCTGCTGCAGAGAGAAAGCCAAATACTTAACCCACTGCACTACAGCAGGAACTCCTCAGTAAAAATATTTTTAACAACTTCAGCAAATACTATGATTTAAATAATTAAGACCAGTGGCATTTAAAAGAATTAAAAGAAAGAATATCTGTCTTACGAATATATTCACTTTAAATGTTATGCTTCTTTTGGAAAAAAAAATACTAAGCAAACAATGCTTGAAGGATAAAGGAAATAAGTTTTTTTAAAAAAGAAAACATAAAAGATAGACTTTACAGCCTTAGGCTGGAAAACTAATGGAAAGAAAATTTTATACATTTATAATACTATATGCTTTGGTGGAGTCGGGAATGGCTCTAAAAATCTACTGGTCATGGAGTTCCCATTGTGGCTCAGTGGAAATGAACCCAACTAGTATTCATGAGGATGTAGGTTCAATCCTCGGCCCTGCTCAGTGGGGCAAGGATCGGGCGTTGCTGCAAGCTGTGGTGTAGGTGGCAGACGTGGCTCAGATCTGGCGTTGCTGTGGCTGTGGTGTAGGCTGGCAGATGTAGCTTCGGTTCGACCCATAGCCTGGGAACTTCCACACGCCGCACGTGCAGCCCTGAAAAAATAAATAAATAAAAATCTACTGGTCTTGGTTTCTTTGGTTTCTAGTGACTGGGTTGGAACATCAGAACCAGTACGGAAAGTTACACAACATAATTAACCTCTCCTCGTTTGACTCTATCTCTCTAGGTCCAATCTCCCTATTTTGGTCTGGAGTAACAGGTCTACTTCACAGTCTTCCTATCTGCACTCTAAGAGAGAAAGGCGAAGGCAGAGAAGGGAACGAGATGGAATAATAAAAGAAAGGATAATTATCAATCACATATCACTAGTACAAGGACTCTTTCTCACAAGAAATTTTACTCTGACACCTTCCCAAAGTACTTTTGAACACTATAGGTTCTGGGGAATTTTCTTACCAGTGAAAAAAACAAACATGCCAGCACTGAGCACATTCTCCTTCTCAGTTAGACTCAAGGTTAGTAAGTGTCAGAAAATAAGGTATATATAGCAGAAGGCCTAGGTTACAGTTTTTTGATTACTACAATAACTAGATTTGGGAAATTGGTCAAGTTTATTGACTTTCTATGGAGCTGAAGCTTCTCTGTCTGTAAAATGAAGGGATTGTATTAAATCACTAAGGTCTCTCCTGGTTCTAAAATTCCAAAATGCAAAGTGATTGCATCAAATCTCATTACATTTAAGCACAAAGTAATTTAAAGGGATTATGCAAGAGCCAATATAGGACTAAAATAAAATGCTACTTAGGAAATATTTAATGATAGTCCAACATGCTATGATTCTAAAGTTCAAAATTGTCACCATTCTCAAGATAACTTTGTTCTACTAAAGCCCGATGTTTTCATATTTAATGTTAACAAATGGCTCTTAATTTTAGTATTATAAAGTAATAGCTAGAAAAATCTGAAAAGTTATTGTACTAAAAAAAAAAAAAGCTCCTAAATTTTTCCTATATGAATACAAGATCAAAGCTTTATTGATTTAGACTGGAGACTGAATTAGCAGAGTTCTTCCTTATATACACATCAAAAAAATTTTTTTTTGACTGCAACTATGGCATCTGAGAGTTCCCAGGCCAAGGACTAAACCCACACCACAGCAGTGGCCCAAGCCACAGCAGTGACAACACTAGATTCTTCACCACTAGGCCAGCAGGGAACTCCTATATACTGTATCTTATATATCAGATTGCTATCAATGGCACTAAATTATTGAAGATGAAATGGAAGACAGCTTGGCTATGAAAGCTGATTTCTTAATAAACGTGGCTTGTCTCCTAGGCTGCTGACGTCTGGTTTTATAAATTAATTTAAAATAAAAGAACAGAACTTGGTTAGATAATCCAATAGTGTGTACCCTGTATGTAATAAAAGCAGATGAGAAAATGCAGAAAACTCCCTAAAACTCAACTAAGGAAAACTATAATTTTAAACATTATTTTTTAAAGTATGTATGTTTTTATGTATAAAATCTTAAGTATGAAAGCCAAATTGATTAGAGAAATTAATTATCTAAGTGATTTGGATGGGCAAAGGGAGGACAGTGAGGTTCAAATAAGAGGAGCTTTTGCTTTATTTGTACAGTTTGAATTTTTCTAAAAACTCATTGCTTATGTGACTGAAAGTTAAATTTTATTTAATTTTTAAGAACAAAGTTTTGGGAATGGTTCTCAGAACTTTCTGAGATCCTCTTCCCAGGTTATAATCCTCAAATTTGGTTCAAATAAAATTTTCCAATTCTTAAAAAAATACAAAATTTTAAGAAAAATACACTCAAAAATAAGTCATATTACTATAGTACAATGATCACTGGTTGGGGAACGTTTATATGCTGTACTTAAATGTCTAGAAAAACAGATGAACAAGAAATAAATCCAAATTTTAAAAAATAACTTGGGAGTTCCCTGGTAGCCTAGTGGTTAAGGACTCAGCATTGTCACTTCTGTAGCTCGGGTTACTGCTGTGGGTTGGGTTTGACCTTGGAACTTCCATGTGCTGCAGCCAAAAGAAAAAAAAAGAACTTAACAGACTACACATTTAGGCCAAATTCTTACTCCTCCCTAAAATACACTTCCATTTCTATGACTGAGCATTTCAATTTTTAGTAATGTTTACTTTATCTTTTATCATCTGTGAATTTTCTAGGGAACTGAAGTTCACCACTTTGAAAGCAGCAAATCCTAGGTACCTACTATGTATCAGATATAGTGCTAGGCATTGAGGATGATGATGATGATAATGTTGTTGTTTGGGGGGAGAAAAATTAAAGACTAATAAATTTGCTATATACTCAATGACCTTTACTCTATTCACAGAGGCAAATTTCAGGTTCTTCCAGATTTAAAAATAAATCAGCTATGTTCTAAACATAGCTGTGCAAACTACTGCGCAATTCTGTCTACTCCATGCTAGTGCAACTTTCCCCATCATCACTATGAGTCAACCTTTTTTTAGTCCACAGTCTATAGTATATAGATGTAAAATTTCCAGAAAAATCTAAATGTCTGAGGGAAATCAGAGATGGAGCAGTAAGGATAGAGTTAACAGCAAAAAGATAATATCAATACTGGTGCTTTAACTGAATTATGCAGCACAGTTTTTTTTTCATTTGCTTTACAGATTTTAACGTCATTTATTGGCTCGGAAAAAGAAAACTGTCACAGATTACCTAAGAGGTACATTGAGATTATATTTTGGATATTTAATTTGTAGAATGAAAGCAAAGGATTTTCCCAATACTCAGGTGAACCAGAAAGAACTCTCTAAGAAATTTCCCTCCCATTTTACATACCTACTCCTTCCTGAATGTGGTTTATAATAACCATTGGCATCGTCTCTACTTTCTCCATATAGCAAATTAGCATGTAAGTTCACTGCATACACAATCACTTAAAACCCCATGCCTTACTCCTAATATCACAGCTTTAGTCATTCTTTTTAAAAAATCTGCCTTACATTCAGGGAAGAGCACAGAGAAAGAAATAAGGACACAGGACCAAGGCCTGAGTAATTCCAACCTTGAAGAGACTGCAATGGAGAAAAAGGATGCATAGGAAGACCACAAAGACACTGAAGAGAAGCAGGAGAAAAAAAGAACATACTGACAGCAGAGATAAAAGAAAAGTGAATAAGTTTAAGAAATATTCCGGCAGGAGGAAAGACTAGATGTTACAGAAAGGAAGAGAAAAAGGTTTCAAAAATGACTCCTAATATGACTCTCAGAAATGCTCAAGAACACTCACTCATTCATTCATCAAAATATTATTGAGTATCTAATATGCGTAATGCACTTTTCTAAGCACAGAGGTCACTTGAATCAAGATATCTAGAGTTCAGTATTGTGAGGATTGATGAAATATAATTTTTTTTTAAGGGCCACACCTGCCACGCTAGGGGCTGAATCAGAGTGACAGCTGCTGGCCTACACCACAGCCATGGCAACACTGGATCCAAGCCGCATCTGCAACCTATGCTGCAGCTTCCAACAATGCCAGATCATTAACCCGCTGAACAAGGCCAGGGATCAAACATAACAGACGCTATGTCAGATTCTTTTTTTGTGTGTCTTTTTTTGTCTTTTTGTTGTTGTTGTTGTTGCTATTTCTTGGGCCGCTCCCTCGGCATATGGAGGTTCCCAGGCTAGGGGCTGAATCAGAGCTGTAGCCACTGGCCTACGTCAGAGCCACAGCAACACGGGATCCGAGCCGCGTCTGCAACCTACACCACAGCTCACGGCAACGCCGGATCCTTAACCCACTGAGCAAGGGCAGGGACCGAACCCGCCACCTCATGGTTCCTAGTCGGATTCGTTAACCACTGCGCCACGACAGGAACTCCCTATGTCAGATTCTTAACTCACTGAGCCACAACAGGAACTCCTGATGAAATATAAAATTTTTAACTCAGACAAATATTTAAAGTTTTGAATATATTACCTGTACTTTCTCATTTATGTGACCCAAAATATTCTCCTTTTGTTTAAGCCAGTTTGGGTCAAGTTTTATGTCATTTGCAATAAAAGAGTCCTCTTCATGGAATCTCCCTTCTTTAGCCTCACCTTTGACCCACTCTTCAAAAAGCAGAGTAAAACTACACATTTGATACTTTTACTCTCTTCTCTTAAAATATTCCATAGCTTTATATTGTACCCGGGATAAAAATCTTCTTTAACATGAACTCTAAGGTCATTCATGGTAAAGCCTTTAATGGTGTCTCTCACTTGCATTCCCCTCTAAACACTGGTCTTAGGAAAACAGTTTTTGAGCATACACTTACACTATAACCTAGTAACTGCACTTTTTTCCAAGAAAAATGAAAACATATGTCCGTACAAGTGCTTATACATGAATGTTCATAAACAGCTTTATTCGTAGTAGCCAAATGACAACAACCCAAATATCCATCAATATATGAATGGATAAACAACCTCTAGTACATTTACTAAATGGAATAAATAAAAAGGAACTGCTGATAGATAATGACATGGACAATCTCAGAAGCATTATGCTAAGTATAAGAAGCCAGTCACAAAATTATTCCACTTATGTAAAATTCCATTAACAGCCAAAACTAAGCTCCGGTAAAATGAGCTCCTCTTGGAGACAGGTACTGAGTAGTAGGAAGGGGCAAAAGGGATTTTTGGGGTGACTGGAATGTTACAGATTTTGACGGAGGTGTAATCTACATTGGTGCATGCGTTTGTCAAAATTTAACTGAATGCTCACTTAAGATTTACATATTTTGTTGTATGTAAATTATACCTCAAATTATTTAAATATCATTTTTTTAAAAAAGCCATAAACAAAATCTCAACCTATCAGCTCTCCATGCCTGTAAAGTGCTTACAGTTAAGCCCACTTTATTATCATTTGGTTCCACTACTCATCTGGTGGTAAAGACTCTTAGCAAAGTAAAGCACCCATTGATAAGGTGAGTGGAGAAAAAGAGGAATGTCTCCTAGCTCTGCACTCTAAGTTTAAATCCTGAAATATTCAAGATAATTACCCTAAATTGCAAGTAAACCATTAGTCTGTGGACTGGAACAGAAATAGGGGATGCTGGCTGATAAAGTCGACCACTCAAACTACCAGAAAAACTTGCCATTTATTTTAAAGAAACTTTTATATTGTGTCTTTATAAGACATCAATAAAACTTGAGATTCCTCCCCAAAAAAGTACTAAGCTATAGAATATCTGCAATTATAAATTATTATGAGTTGTGACACATGCCTAGAAGCAGCACCTTCATACTAAAATTTTAAACAGTACTTATGAAAAAAATCATCTTAAAGACTAATTTTAAAGGTATCTGATACAAACATGTTTGGGAAAGCAAAATCAGCAAGATACAGTTAAAGGTAGAAAAATAGCGTTGACTGTGGCATAAGCCAACAGCTACAGCTCTGATTCAATTCCTAGCCCGGGAACCTCCATATGCCAGGGGTGAGGCCCTAAAAAGGCAAAAAAAAAGAGAAAGAGAGAAAGAGAGAAAGAGAGAAAGAGAGGAACGAGGAAAGAGCAGAGAGACAAGAGAGAAAGAAAGAAAGAGAAAAGACGAAGAAGAGAAGAAAGAGAGAAAGAGAGAAAGAAGAAGAGAGAAAGAAGAGAAAAGAAGAAAGAGAAAAGAAAAAAGAAAGACAAGAGAAAGAAAAGAAAGAAAGAAAGAAGAAAGAAAAGAAAGAAAGTAATGAAGAAAGAAGGAAGAAGATACCTTGAAAGTAAATTATAGATCGATCTTTTCCTTCTCTTTATTCAGGTCCTAAGTACACACTGACTTAAATTACTCTTAACTGTCTTATGTTACTTACATATATATAGATAAATAAGGTTTTCTCACTACAAGTAAGTCATGGAAGAAAGCATCTAACAGCAGTTAACTCTTTCAAACTAGCTCTAAGAGATAATGCAGGCTCCAAAAGAAATTAAACAAAGGAGAAAAAAAAGCAACTTAAGTGTGCACCACACAAATTGTAAGAAATTCTAAGCGAGAGTTAGAAATAGGAGTCCCCTGGTGGCTCAATAGGTTAAGGATCCAGCGTTGTCACTGCTATGGCTCAAGTCACTGATGTGGCATGGGTTCAGTCCGCACGCTGCAGGAAAGGTCAAGATACATACATACATGCAAACATACATATACATGTTTTAAAAAATGTAAACACCAAAAAAGTTAGAAATAAATCTTTTTAAAGATCCAACTATAATTTCTGATCTTACTGTTATCTAAAAAAAAGCTAACCTGACTTAAAATCAGGTTTCAATAAAATGGCTCATTGGCTTGGAGGTTGAATAAGAGTTATAAAAGTGTCAGAAATGGGAAAGTAAATAAAAATATTCATTTAACCTATTTAAGTATTCTGTTTTCTGACAAGTGAACTAGTGATGTGCTTAACTGTTTTGGGTTTTGTTGTTTTTTTTTTTTTTAACTGAAGTATAGTTAATTTACAATGTTGTGTTTCAAAAGTACAGTAAAGTGCACAGTTTATATATATATGTGTGTATCTATGTATGTATATATGTATGTATGTATATGCACACACATTTTCAGATTCTTTTCTTTTATATGTTTTTATAAGATATTGAGTATAATTTCTTATGCCGCAGAGTAGGTCATTGTTGTTGATCTATTTTATATACAGTAGTATGTATATGTTAATCCCAAACTCCTAATTTATGCCCCTCCAATCCCCTGGTATCCCCTTTGGTAACCCTAAGTTTGTTTTCTACATATTTGAGTCTATTTGTTTTGTACATAAGTTCATTAGTATCGTTTTTTTAGATTCCACATATAAGTGATATCATATGGTATTTATCTCTCTCTGTATGACTTCACGAAGTATGATAATCTCTAGGTTCATCTACATTGCTACAAATGGCATTTCATTCTTTTCTAAGGCTAATATTCCATTATATATACACACACACACACGCACACATATATACACACATACACCACATCTTTAACCATTCATCTATCAATTGACATTTACGTTGATTCCATGTCTTGCCTATTAAACAATGCTAAGAACACTGGAGTGCATATATCTCTCGAATCAGTTTTTTCTCTAGATACATACCCAGGAGTGGGATTGCAGGATGATAACCTAACTTTATTTTCAGTTTTTTAAGGAAGCCTCCCACTGTTCTCCATGGTTGCTATAGCTATCTACATTACCTCCAACAATGTAGGAGGGTTCCTTTTTTTCCACACCCTCTCCATCATTTATTCTTTGGAGACTTTTTGATGATGGCCATTCTGACTGGTGTGAGGTGATACCATATTGCAGTTTTGACTTATGTTTCCCTAATAATTAGCGATACTGAGCATCTTTTCATGTGCACTTTGGACATCTATATGTCTTCTCTGGAGAAATGTCTACTTAGGTCTTCTGCCCATTTTCTGATTGGGCTGTTTGTTATTTTTTTTTTAATTGGGTTTATATTAAGCTGTATGAGCTATCTGTATATTTTTAAAATGTGATGTGCCTAATTTAAAGGATTACTTCTAAATTTCTTGGAGTTCCCGTTCTGGCTCAGTGGCAACAGCCCCAACTAATGTGGGTTCAGATCCCTGGCCTTGCTCAGTCGGTTGTGATACAGTGTGATATACAGGGCATAGACACAGTTCAGAACTCTCGTTGCTGTGGTGTAAACTAGCAACTGCAGCTCCCATTCAACATCTGGCCTGGGAACTTCCAATATGTCCTGGGCAAGACACTTAAAAAAAAAAAAAAAAACCACAGATAAATTTCTTTCAAATTACTTATAGTTTTAAAAACTATAAGCAGTAAGAAAAATGGAGCTACATTAATTTTTGTTAAAAAAGAATAAAAAGAAAAGCTATTAAAAATAGTTTTTTATTCATTTCCCCACAAAATATATTATGGCGTAACTAACTTGGCCAAGAAATAAACAGTAAGTTTTTTAATTGACTGAACGAAGCAGACACACAGAGACAGATTTAAGCACAGTGACTGTGAAACTGCCAGGAAAAAGTAGTGTATTATTCTACTCTGAGCCTAGAGGGACATAAGACAAGAGAACTTCTCTGTTCCAAGAGTACAATAGTGTTCTTCATGACTTTCCTTCCAGGGACATTCTAATTCATTATGCTAATAATGAATCTTAACTTTTAAACTGGTTTTGATTCAAAACAATAATGTAGTAAAGGTTGCATAACTAAATGCTCTAGTTAAGAGTTAACATTTTCCCAGTCCACTTATTTGTTCCTATTAAATTTCTACACAAAACAAATGAAAACATAAATGAAAGTAACTCCACAAGATCATGTTACTCCTAGTCAAGTAAATATTTTCAAATGATGATAACTAATTTTAAGGAAAACATTAGAACTGAGGTGTTTATACATTGTTGGTGGCATTACTTTGATTCAATTCTTTTGAAAACCAATACAATGCAAAAGCATTATATAATGATGTTCTCTGCTCCAGTATCTTTATGCCTGGAAATGCAGCTTAGGAAAATAATCTAGCTAAAAGAAATGTAAACTGTTTCAAACTTGCCTAGCACTTGAGAGTCCAGTAATACAATTTAGCAGTCAACTTAAACCAGCTGAAGCCTGCTTTCAGTCAGTGTGAAGATCAATACTTCAATACCAAAACTGCCTTGCAGCACTCCACTGATGTTATCCGTGTGGTAGAACAATCCAAGGTAAAAACACAACAGAAGTTTGTCAAAGATATGGACAAGGAACATGCAAACAGAATTCTCTATTTTAAAATCTCATCATTGGAACAGGAAGCCTCCAAAATAGAAAGGTCAAAATCATGACCAGGACTTTTAGAGTGAAGAACAGTTGAAATACAAAGGAAAAGAAAGAATTCTGAGATTCACTACATATGAGAGATTCAGCAGTCCTATAGTATCAAAGAGAAATTGCTTATGGATTAGCCAAGAAACACATCATCAAGCTTTTGCCCAATTCATAAAGAATGTTAATGGCAGAGTTAATCAACTAAAATCAGGCAGATCATGATTAAAATTGCACATGGTAATAAAACATGCTACTAAAAACTGATGAGTCAACTCTTCCTGACAAAATTTCAGCACACTTTTGTAGGAAAAGTTAATTTGGTAGAAGCAAGTTCAAATGAAAACTAACAAATACTAGAGCTATAATCTCAAAATTAATTAAGAACAAAAATCTAATCAATAAATTGTATGTTCATCTAAAGTGTGAAAGAAAAAGAATCAATCCCAGTAAAAATAAGGAGTGGAAAAAAACTGGAAAGTTTAAAAAGTTTCACGTCACTATGTGAAAAAGTGGACAAAAAATGTAAATGATTTAATGTAGTTTTCCACAGAAAATAATCTAATTAATATCCATTAATGTTAGTGTAAATGATTAAAATGCTTATATTTGCAATATCCCTAGAGAATCAGTATATCCACTAGGTCAAAATGATACTCAATTAAAAAGGTATACTCTATGTTTACAATATCAAAAACTGAGAAATACCCATATGTTCAATGGGGGGAAGGTTTTCCTACCCAGGGAGGGAGGCTATCTTCTTCAACACACTAGGAAGCTTTAAGAGTGACAGATATGCAACCACAAGGAAGGAAGACACCACCCACTCAACCCACAAGATCAGCCATCAAGCCAGGCAATCAATGTGGTAACGTACACAAACACACTGTCTTCCCACCAGAAACATAATGGAATATTATTATTTAATATCATTGCTTATAAGTTTATGTCATCTTATTTCAGATGCACAGTAAAGAGTTTATGACAGTTAGAAACGCTAATGCTGGAGTTCCCGACATGGCGCAGTGGAAACAAATCTGACTAGAATCCATAAGGATGCTGGTTTGATCCCTGGCCTCGCTCAGTGGGTTAAGGATCCGGCATCGCCATGAGTTTTGGTGTAGGTCGCAGACGTCACTTAGATCTGGCGTTGCTGTGGCTATGGTGTAGACTGGTGACTACAGCTTTGATTTGATCCCTAGCCTAGGAACCCTCCATATACCGAGGCTGCAGCCCTAAAAAGAAAAAAAAAAAAAGAAACACTAATGTTGTGGTAAGAAAAAAGATTGAAAAGAAACACATTAAAACAACATTTTAAACAATAGTTACCTTTAGGAGACTTCCACATGTCATTTTCACATCTTCTATAATGAATATATGCTATAAGTATCTAACTGTACTAGTTTGTAAAATTGAGCAAAATTAAAAGACATTAAAAGTACTTATTAACTTCATTTCCACCTTTTTAGGATCCTAACGGCAACCACTATAAATAACTCTTACGTATTCTTCCACATATATTCAATGTATATATAAGCATATACTCATAAGCATCTCCTTCTTTTAACTGAAAATGAAAGGGACTGTGTGCTTTATTCTGAACCTTCCCTTTTTCACTTAAGAAACGCTAGAAATTTTTCTATCTTCATAGAAATCTCTCTTTCTTTTTCATGGCTACAATATATTCCATTACATACATGTACACATAATTTAACAAACCTTATTGACCTTAACTTCAGTAGTTTCAGCATTCTGGTATGACAATACTACAATGCACACCCTTGAACATAAGTTCATGTATGTTAGTACATCAAACAATTCAGGCTGATTAACTGCAATTTTCAAACTCTTTTCAAAGATCTGAACAAATCAGACACATGACCTTAAATATATTTTATATTAAAATATATCATGTTGATTTATTAATACAAGGTTATTTAAGGTCTATATTTAATATATTTATATTGTATATATTTATATTTATTATAATTATATAGATAACTCGTATACTTATAAATATTACCTCCATAAGTATTTTCTACTTATAGTTATCTATTTCTTGTCATTAATCTTTTTTTTCTTTTTACAGCCACACCTGTGGTGTATGTCAGTTCCCAGGCTAAGGGTCAGTCGGAGCTGCAGCTGCCAGCCTACATCACAGCCACGGCAACGCTGGATCTGGGCCACTTCTGTGAAACTACAGCACAGCTTGCGGCAACACTGGATCCTTTAACCCACTGAAAGAGGCCAGGGATCAAACTTGCATCCGCATGTAGACTACACTGGGTTCTTAAGCTGCTGAGCCACAAAAAGAATTCCAGTATTTCTTGTCATTAAAATTTTTGTCTTTTTTGGCAAGACTGAGGCCACTTTTTCCAGTTTTCACATACCTATTTGAATTAAATATTACTCCAATATATTATGTAATTTTTTGTTTATTTTTCCTCAAGGCCTCAATGAAGATATCATTCTTAAATTTTTATAGTGATTATTACCCAAAATATTAGCATTTCTTACAATGTGGTTCCTCTAGATATTTTTCAGCACCTCCTTATATTAAATACATGTTAGATTTATAGTGAAATAATAATTACTGATTGTAAAATGTTTTTCTGAATATTAAATATATTCATAAAAATAAAACGAGCTATGACCCTAGCTTCCAATATTCCTTAAAATGAACCAAATCCCATCAAAAATCTTCAAAAGCAGAGTTCCCGTCGTGGCGCAGCAGAAATGAATTTGACTAGAAATCATGAGGTTGTGGGTTCGATCCCTGACCTCACTCAGTGGGTTGAGGATCCGGCGCTGCCATGAGCTGTGATGAAGCTTGCAGATGTGGCTCAGATCTGGTGTTGCTGTGGCTCTGGCGAAGGCCGGCAGCAACAGTTCCCTAGTCTGGGAACCTCCACATGCCACAGGTGCAGCCCTAAAAAGACAAAAAAAAAAAAAAATCTTCAAAAGCCATTAAAATCATTCCATCCAACAAAAGTAACTGTAAATTTTAGTCAAATACATAAAAAAGGCTGATAGATGGAATCCAAAACTGATAAAAAGAATCTTCAAAATATCAAAATGCTAGGAAAAGCAAACTTTTTAAAACGTTGTAAAGAAATCAGAAAATACTGGAGAAAGAAAACATAAAATAACTTTTCAAGGACTGGGAAAAAAAAAATCAGAGTAAACTGAAAAGTTCTCCTATGAAATAATGCAATTCTGTCCATATTCACTAGAAAAATACCTTCCTGAATATACTGATACAAGCTGGTAAATGTGACAAATCAACCTTGTAGATTAATTGACCTAGAGACAGTATAATTGCAGAACCAATTCCTAAAAGGGAAATTGCTGGATCAAGCATGCTATGTGCAATTTTCACTTTTGATAAACACTGCCAAACTGCCCTTTAAAAAGTTGTACCAATCTACATTCTTACTAGAGTCTTTTAGAACTAAAAATTTTAATACTTACCAATCCAAAATGTAAATACTAGAATCACTGTTATTTTTAATTTGCATTTTGAAAAATTTGGGTGAGAGAATGTATTTTATAATGGAGAAAGGCCCTTTAAATTATGAAGAAACATGGAACATTCATATAATACATAATTATTACATACACAAAATGGCTTTACACTAGTAACAACAATATAAAAACAAGCTTACATATTAATAAGAAATCAAGATAACATGCAAAAATAATGAAAATGCTGTTTATTTTAGGATTTTGGAATTATGAAACTTTTTTCCATTCTTTCTCCAAGATTTTCTCCAGGATTATTATTATGCTGATTATCTGTTAACAAAAAGTTCTAGTGGCCTAGGCAAAAATCGCAGCTTTTTATGCCACCCAGGGTTTTTATTTCCTGTCAATGGCCCACCCAGTTTTTCAGTTGCCCAGTGCCAAAACTTGATCATCATCTTCAATTTAGCACTCTCTATTCTCTAAACCCTAATCATTAAATCGTCTAATAAGTCTCTTATTTGCCCTTGGGTCTGCACTTCAACTGGGTAACTAATACAGGATCTAAATGAAATCTCTCTTATCTACAATCCAATTTGCACACAGATCTGATTAATCTCCCTTCAGATCAGTGATTATTAAACTTGATCATGCATATTTAAATCACTTGAGTATCTTGTTAAAAATGTAGATTCTGATTCTGTAGGTCTGAGGTAGGGTATTAAAATTTGTATTTCTAACAAGCTTCCAAGTTATGCCAATGCATTCTTCAAGACACTCCTCAGAATAAGAATCTTTAAATCTGCTACTGCCTCCAGCTCAAATTTAAACTCTTTCTTGATACAAAGGAACCTCCTCTCTATCCTCTCAGTACAACTGACCCTTGAACAACATGGTTTTGAACTGAGGGTCTACTTTTATGTGGATTTTTTTTTTCAATAAACACTACAGTACTACACAATCTGCAGTTGGTTGAATCAATGGATATGGAACCAGAATATGAAGGGCCAACTATCAAGTCTGGCACTCCTAACCCCAAAGTTGCTGAATAACCTCACAGACAGAATAACCGCATAGAAAACATTGAGAATGTTCCCCTCACTCTCTCCCACAAGCCATGCTCATTTTTGTTCAGTAGTCACCTTGAATAATGTTCCCCAGTTTCATTTCAACTTCCTTTCCCACTCCATCTACCACTCACTCAAATATAGCTGACCCTTGAACGTGGGTTTAACTACAAAGGTGCACTTATACGCAGATTTTTTCAAAAGTCAATATGACATTACTACATATCTGCTGTTGGTTGAATCCACAAATGTGAAACCTGAGATATGGAGGAATCTCAGAGATACAGAGGAACCACAAACATAGAGGGCCAACTACAAATCTACAAATTATACGTGGATTTTTTTTTTTTTTTTTTAGGGTTGCACCAATGGCATATGGAAATTCCCAGGCTACGGGTTAAATCAGAGCTGTAGCTGCTGGTCTTTGTCCCAGCCACAGCAATGAGGGATCTGAATGACATCTTCAACCTACATCACAGCTCGTGGCAATCCCGGATCCCTGACCCACTGAGCGAGGCCAGGGATCATATCTGTATCCTCTTGGACACTAGTCAGATTCACTTCTGCTGCACCACAGCAGGAACACCCATGTGTGGATTTTTGACTGCGCGGTGGGTCAGTGTCACTAATCCCCAAATTGCTGAAGAGTAAACTTTTAGTTTTCAAAGATCACACAAATTAATCCTGTCCACATTCTTTAATTACTCCTTTTCTGAATTCTATAGTACACTTCCCCATTAAGCATCTGGTGTCTGCTATCTTATACTATTAGAAATATTGCAGAGGTGTTCATCCTATGTTCGATAAAATGGCTTGAGAACACACATTTTCCTCCATTTAATGCACAGCAATATGTCTAGTATATAATTCCTATCCAGTCTAAATCTATCCAGCAGTTCCCACTATGGCTCAGTAGTAACAAACCCAACTAGTAACCACGAGGATATGGGTGGGCACATTCAGCGGGTTAAAGGATCTGGCGTTGCCATGAGCTATAGCGTAGGTCGCAGACCTAGCTCAAATCCTGTGTTGCTGTGGCTATGGCATAGGCTGGTGGCTACAGCTACAATCGGACCTCTAGCCTGGGAGCTTCCAAATGCCGCAGGAGAGGCCCTAAAAAGACAAAAAATAAATAAGTTTATGCAGAGGATCATACTGTGTGGGTGCCTTTTTAAAGAATAATAAAAACATCCTGGAGTTCCTGTCATGGCGTAGTGGTTAACGAATCCGACTAGGAACCATGAGGTTGCGGGTTTGGTCCCTGGCCTTGCTCAGTGCGTTAAGGATCTGGCGTTGCCGTGAGCTGTGGTGTAGATTGCAGACGTGGCTTGGATCCTGCGTTGCTGTGGCTCTGGCGTAGGCCAGTGACTACAGCTCCAATTAGACCCCAGTCTGGGAACCTCCATATGCTGCGGAAAGCGGCCCTAGAAAAGGCAAAAAGACCAAAAAAAAAGCAAAACAAAACAAACAAACAAACAAAAAACCCACCCTATTTCACCTTGTAGTAATAACATTTGCAAGTCAATCTGCCACTAGTGTAAGCATAAATTACACCACCTATATAAAAACTAGTGACTACTTTAGAAAAAAGAATGTAAAATTGTGTTTAAAACTGCAGAAAATGTTAAATGATATGAGACATAAAAATAAAGAATGGGAAATAAAAAACTATAAGGGGAAGAAATAGGAATAAATATCAACAATGCTCTAAAAACCAGTAATAAGGAATATGAACCAAACAGAATACAGGGGGCAGGGAGTCAGCAGAAAGGTGCATAGGGAGAGGTAAGTGGTATGCCCATAAGACTGTGCAGAGTCAAAATAAGCAGAACATACATTCTTTTCAAGCACCCATGGAACATTCACCCAAATAAACAATATCCTGGGTCATGAAACAAACCTCAACATATTTCAAAGAACTGATATCATACATAGTATTTCTCTATCCATAATGGAATCAATCCAATTAGAATTCCAATCTTCATACACTTGGAAATTTTGCAAAGACACTACAGACTAATCCATAAGCCAAAGAGGAAGACTCAAAGGAAATTTTAAAAATACATCAAGTTATATGAAAATGAAAACTCAACATATCAAAATTTGTGAAATGCAGCTAAAGCAGGGCCCAGAGGAAAAGTTACAGCACCAAAACACTTACATTAAGGGAAAAAAGGACTTAATTAACTTAATTCCTACTGCAAGAAACTACAAAAAGAAGAGGAAAATAAACTCAAAGCAAGCAGAAGAAAGAAAATAATAAAGGGCAGAGATCAATAAAATTAAAAACACAAACGAGAGAAAAATTAATGAAACAAAGAGCTGGTTCTTTGTTTAAAGTGAATTGATAAACTTCTAGCACGACTACTACCAAAGATAAGACTAGAATCCTAAATATCAGAAGGAAATAGGGGATTATAACTATAGATTAAAAGGACAATAAGGAAATACTGAGAACTTTATACTCATAAATTCAACAACTTAGAAAAAAATCTTTTAAAAATACATATCATGTGGGGAATATAATAAATAACTGTAATATGTTTATATAGTGGCATAACTAGACATCATGGAGATCATTTTGAAATGTATAGAAATACAAAGTCACTATGTTGTAAAACAGGAACTGATGTAGTGCTGTAGGTCAGTTTTACTTCAAAAATAAACTCATAGAAAAAGAGATCAGAATTAGGTACCAGAGGCAGGGGATGGAGAAGGGAGGGTGAACTGGATGAAGGTGGTCAAAAGGTAAAAACTTTCCGGCTTCTTGTGGGGGTTTTCTGGCCACACCCATGGCATGTAGAAGTTTTTGGGCCAGGTATCAAACCCACACCAGGGCAGCAACCAGAGCCACTGCAGTGACAACTCTGAATCTTTAATCCACTGAGCCACATGAAAACTCCTAAAACCTTCCAGTTTTAAGATAAATACTAGAGAGGTAATGTTTAACATGATAAGTAAAATTAACACAGCTGTTATGTTCCACATGAAAAGTTAAATTCTAAGAATTCTAATCACAAGGAAAAAAATTTTTTTCTACTTCTTTAATTCTGTATCAATATGAAATGATGGGTATTCACTAAACTTACTGTGATAATCATTTCATGATGTTTGTAAGTGAAATTATGCTGTACACCTTCACCTCAATTACATCAAAAGAACTGAAAGAAAAAGAAAGGTTTTAAGAAAATGAAGGGAGTTCCTGGTGCGGTACAGCAGAAATGAATCCAACTAGTATCCATGAGGATGCGGGTTCAACACCCGGCCTCGCTCAGTGGGTCAGGGATTCCCTCAGCTGTGGTGTAAGTCACAGACACAGCTCAGATCCCGAGTTGCTGTGGCTGTGGCACAGGCCAGCAGCTGTAGCTCCAATTGACCTGTGGCCTGGGAACTTCCATATGCCATGAATGTGACCCTAAAAAACAAAAAACAAAAAAAAGGAAAGAAAAAAAAGCCCTACACATCACAAAAATTCAATAAAGATGAAACAGATAATCTGAACAGTCCTATAACCATTTTTAAAAATTGAGTCCATAGGTCAAAAGCTCAGGAAAAAGAAATCCCCTGGCCCAGATGGCTTCACTTCACTGAAGAATTTTACCAAAAATTTACAGAATTAGTTCTATTTTTATACCACCTTCCAGAAAAGAGGAAGGAACACTTCCCAACTCATTTTATAAAGCCAATATTATTCTGGCATAAAACCAAAACACACAGCTCCAAAAAACAAACAAAAACTTCAGACTACTATTTCTCATGAATTTAGATGCAGATATCCTAAACAAAATATTAGCAAGTAAAATCCAGAAATGTATAAAAAGAGTATTGCAACTTATTCTAGATATGCAAGGCTGGTTCCACATTCAAAAATCAATCATGGAGTTCCCGTTGTGGCGCAGTGGTTAACGAATCCGACTAGGAACCATGAGGTTGCGGGTTCGGTCCCTGCCCTTGCTCAGTGGGTTAACGATCCGGCGTTGCCGTGAGCTGTGGTGTAGGTTGCAGACGCGGCTCGGATCCTGCGTTGCTGTGGCTCTGGCGTAGGCTGGCGGCCACAGCTCCGATTCGACCCCTAGCCTGGGAACCTCCATATGCCGCGGGAGCGGCCCAAAGAAATAGCAAAAAGACAAAAAAAAAAATCAATCATTATAATCCACCAGATAAAAGGACTAAAGAAAAAAAGTTACATAATTATTATCAACTGACAGAAAAAGCATTTAACAAAATTAACAATAAAAATTCTCAGTAAATTAATAATACAGGAGAAATTACTCAACTTGGTGAAGAATAGCTATAAAAAAACCCACATCAGGAGTTCCTGCATGGCTCAGCAGGCTAAGGATCAAGTGTTGTCACTGCTGTGGCTCTGGTTATAACTATGGCACCAATTGGATTCCTGGCTCAGAAACTTCCACATGCCACAGGTGTGGCAAAAAAAAAAAAACAACCGTAGCAAACATCACAACTTCATGGTGAAAACTGCATGCTTCCCCCATAAGCACAAGTAGAAGGCAAAGATGGCTGCACTCACCAATCTTTTTCAAAACAGTTAATGTCAGCTCTAACCAGCAAATAAGGTTACGGAAATAAAAGGCAAAGAGACTGGAACCAAAGGGAAAAAATGTCAGCTCTAACCAGCAAATAAGGTTACGGAAATAAAAGGCAAAGAGACTGGAACCAAAAAAAAAAAATCTGTCCCTATATGAAGATGACATGACTTTCCACCTAGCAAATTCCAAGGAATCTATTCAAAAATCCCAAATAAGTGGGTTTTGCAAGGTCACAGGATATAATATTAACACATAAAAATCAATCACATTTCTATATACTAATAATAAAACCTAAATTACAAATACAACACCATTTACAACTGCTCAAAAAAAATAAAACCTACATATAAATCTGAAAAAAATGGGCAAGGTCTGTATACTACAAATTACAAAATACCGATGCACAAAATCAAAGAAGACCTAAAGAAGTGGAGACTTAACCATGTTCACTGAATGAAAGACACAACAGAGTAAAGACAACAATACTCAACAACTGCTATAGATGTGATATAATCTTAGAAATATCCCAAATTTTTTATAGTTATAAATGAGCTTATCTAAAATTTGAATGGAAAGGAGAGCCTACAAGACCCGAAACAATTTTGAAAACTAAGAATCAAGTGGGAGGAGACATAGGGCAAGATGGTAGAGCAGAAGGACTTGAGTTCAGCTCCTCTCACTACAACACCAAAACCACAACCAACTGCTGAATAATCATCAACAAAAAAGACTGGAACCTACCAAAGATATTCTACATCCAAAGACAAAGAAAAAGCCACGATGAAATGGTAGGAGGGGCACATTCATTATATAAAGAATCAAGTGGGAGGCATCACTCTTCCTGATATTCAGACTTACCACATAGCTATAGTAATCAAAATAGTGTGAGACTGATGGAGAGACATTCTGATAGATGAAACAGAAAACCCAGAAATAGGTCCACACAAATATGCCCAACTAATGGAGGACAACAGTACACAGGCAATTCAATAGAGGAAAGATAGCCTTTTCAACAGAAAGTGCTGGAACAAAAGGACTAAAAAGGAAAAAAAAAATCTCAACTTATATCTTATATAAAAAGGAGTTCAAAATGGATCATACACTTAAAGCTAAAATGTAAAACCATAAAACTCTTAGAGAAAAACTTTAGAGAAAAATTGTCAAGACTTAGGACCAGGCAGAGTTCTTAGACTTGACACAAAAAGTACAACACATAAAATAAAAAACTGACCTATTGGCCCCCATCAAAATTATAAACTCTTGCTCTGTAATAACCCTATGAATAAGATGGAAAGACAAGCCACAGACTGGGAGAAAATACTTGAAAACCACCTATTTGATAAAGAACTTGTATCCAGAATATACAAAGAACTCTCACAACAACAACAAAAATCTCAACAACAACAAAAAATTGAATCAGAAAATGAGCAAAAGAAATCAACATTTCACCAAAGAGGATATACAAACAACCAATAAGCACATGAACAGATGTTCTACATCTTTAGATCTAAGAGAATGCAAATTAAAACTACAATGAATTATCATTACACAGTTATATGACTACAATAAAAAAAAAACCAGGGATAACACATACCTACTTTGATGCAGAGAAAATGAATCACTTATACAATGCCTGTCGAAATGCAAAATCCTACATCAACTTTAGAAAATAGTATTCTTATGGCTTCTTTTAAAATCAAGTATGCACTTAACTGATGATCCAGTAAGTGTGCTCTTGGGCATTTATTCCAGAGAAATGAAAACTTACATTCACAAAATCTGTACGCAAATATTCGTGTATTAGTAAAAGCCAAAAAAATGAAAAAAACCCAAATTAACGAATTGCGATATAGCCATACCATGAAATACTACTCAGCAATAAAAAAGAACATTATATACAACACAGATGGATTCAGAAATTATTCTTACAGATCAACCTAAAACAAAATTTGCACAGCCAAGAAATCAGCCTAGCCATAAAACTCAGGAGGAATCAAAAAGATAAGGTATTTTAAGATCCAGAAAGTTGACAAATAGCAAAGTTTTGGTTTCAGTCTATCAGAGTCTATCAAAGCTATCCTTTCATTGAGCATGTAAGAATGTGAACTTGGGTGAGCTCACTTTTCTTCTTCCTTACTGTAATTCCTATTATCTATACTACCTCTGTTCATTTCTCCCTAGATATCTTTTTTCCCTCTGACATTTTTAAACCGTTTTATCAACTCCAATCATTAAAAAAAAAAAAAAAGTACAAGCTTATTGGCCCAAACTTTTTTACTTCTTATACATTTTCTTGTGAATGTGCTTTTACACAATTTTCAATACTTAAGTACTGTGGGCTCTCCGAGTAGATGAGAGTAATAAAATAGTTCTCAGAGTTCCCATTATGGCTCAGTGGGTTAAGAATCTGACAAAGTCTCTGTGAGCATGTGGGTTTGATCCCTGGCTTCCCTCAGTGGGTTAAGGATCCAGCATTGCTGCAAGCTGAGGCATAGGTCACAGATGCAGCCTGGATCTGGCCTTGCTATGGCTGTGGCGAAGGCCAGCAGCCACAGCTCCAATTCGACCCCAAGCCTGGGAACTTCCATATGCCACAGATGTGGCCATAAAAAGGAAAAAAATAAATAAAATACTTCTCTGGTAAATAAATTATTTTCAAAAGCCTAACAAAGCCATTTTTGTTAATGCCTTGATGATAACAACATATCATGGACTACTGAGAAATACACTTCAGAGCTCAAAAGTCAAAATCCACAAAATCCCTTTAAATAATCCACAACTACCCAACTCAGTTATTCACTTAAAAACTATCCAGATCGGGAGTTCCCACTGGGGCTCAGGAGGTTAAGAACCCAACTAGTATCCGTGAGGATGTGGGTTCGATCCCTGGCCTCACTCGGTGGGTTAAGGATCTGGAGTTGCTGCAAACTTCGGTGTAGGCTGCAGATGCAGCTTGGATCTAGTGTTGCTGTGGTGAAATCCAGCCCAATTCGACCCCTAGCCAGGGAACTTCCATATGCCTCAGGCGCAGCCCTTTAAAAAAAAAACAAAAAACAAAAAAAAACCTACCTAGCTCTGAGCTATAGGCCACCTGGTTTTTAACACAATTCAAGGCTTAACCCTAAGAAAAACATTCACTGAACCCAATGTGAATCTTTTTTTCAGCAGATTAAAAAAGCTAATAGCAATAAAATCATAAACTTAAATCCTTAAAGGACGAAAACATTGGGGAGGGGGAATAGTACTAATGATGCTGAAGTCCAACTTTACAAAAGTTTATAAAAACTTAAGACTGAGTCAGTGCAGGTGTTTTTGCTTATTTGTTTGGGTTTTATGTTCAAGCAGACAAAACATCTTTCCTCATATGTGAAATCTTCAATCCATTTTTTCAACCACAAATTGCCTTTACTTTAAATTTTAAAAATTTATGTTAATAACAATAGGATTTGTAAAATATACATACTCTTAACAGTCCTAATATTAAGACATAAATAAAAGATCAACTCTGATACATTTTATTTTAAATTCCTTCTTCAAAATTCTTCCAGGCAACATACAGAAAGAATAACTTAAGCTTATATAGTACCATGAGAAGGGTATGACAAAAGCCAAATGGTTAAAAAAGAAAGAAAGAAAGACAACTCAGGGCTTGAGAGAGTGAATATTAAAAAAGACAAAATGAAAGTATTAAACTTCAGGGGGAAAAAAATCCTTTCATACTATATAATACCAAAATCACTTTTAGTTAATATATAACAGATCATTAACCAAGTTAAAATAACTCAAAGAATTAGGACAAAGAGAAAGGTAAGTTTAAGACAGCAGTGTCCAAGAGAAATAACAATGCAAATCATAAATTTTACATTTTCCACTAGCCACATTAAGAAAAAAAGGTAATTAACTTTATTTAACCCAACCTATCTAAAATAATACCAACTCCACATGAAATCATTATTTTACGCTTAGCACACACATCTCAATTTGGACTAGCCACATCTCAAGTGCTCAAAAGCCAACATGTAGCTCATGGGTACCATAATGAACAACACAAGTCCTTTAAGAAACAGCTTAAGGAAACAGGCATACATTCATCTACCTTCAGACCAAGAGACTATGCACCATAATCTGAAAGGATCTGGAATCAATAGAAATGTATACATAATATCACAACTTGTAATATGATTATTGATCCCAGTGTAAGAGAATTCTCTGAAATGGAATCAAAAGAAAACTGATTAGAGAATATTTACCTTCAGAGAAAAGCAGTGAAAAGATAAAAGAAATGAACTGTGAAGTTCTTTTTTCAACCAATCTCCAAGCTTCCTTATATGTTGCAGTACAGTGTAACTGCTCCAGAAATTATTACCATTATGATAAATACATTCAAAGTACCCAATAAAAATATCTTTTAGCTCCCCCACAATTTTACACATGATTTCTTCTTTACCTGTTTGTATCAATTTCCCTTTTACTGTCATGTTCAGTATCATTCTGTTGAAAACTTTATTAACAAAAGTAAAACCAACTCACATCAGTGCCTTAAGAATGGGTTATCGAGATATCTGAGAAGAGAGTTTAGACTATAAAACGCTAATTCAAATAAAGCCAAAAGTCTTAGGAAATCTAACGTATCTATCTGAAAGTAGGGAAAAACAAGAGAGAGGGCAAGGGTAGAGGGAGGACACTAAATGTGGTGGAGGTTGGAAGGGAAAGCAAGTGTTGCTAAAGGAGGTTAGAGGTAGTAGTGAAATCACAACAGATCTCCTTTATATTTTTTTTTCAGTACCAGTAAGTCTTTACTCATTGTATTTTCCCAGGGAAAAGCAGGGGAAGGAAAAGGGTAGCATGTGTGTTACAAAAGATAGCAAATAAGAAAGGAAGAAACTGGCACAGCAAAATCAACCATCAAATAAACACTCCACAGATAGGATCACCAATGCCTGGAGGGTGCTCAGTTTCCCAAATTTCAGGACTGAGGGGAAGGCATGAGGTAAAGAAGAGATGAGTACATGCGTTCATACCCTTCCTCTCTCCCCATAAATTCAAGATTTCACAGAAAGCTTTGGTTTCTAGCAGTAAACACAGAGTTACATTTGTGCTATTAATCTTGTGGCCACTCTGACATAAGTTCCTTGCACTTGCATACAAGTTCCTAAATGATCTGGATATACATTCCTCTTTCCTTCTCTCAACCCCACTTTCTATATGGAAGAGCCCCTCACTGCTTCTCTCTACCCAAGGATTAGAGAATAAAACGGTTTCCTATCCAAAAACAGCAGTCTATTTGACACGAATCACATCAAGGAATGGTCTTTTTTTTTTTTTTGTCTTTTTAGGAGTGCACCCACAGCATATGGAAGTTCCCAGTCTAGCCATCAAATCAGAGCTGCTAGTAGCCACTGGCCTACACCACAGCCACAGCAACGTCAGATCCGAGACTCTTCTGTAACCTATGTCACAGCTCACAGCAACACCAGATCCTTAACCCACTGAATGACGCCAGGTTTGAACCTGCATCTTCATGGATACTAGTCAGGGTCGTTACCACTGAGCCACAGGGAACTCCTCAAGGAATAGTCTTGACTCGGGAGATTGGGAACAAAGGGTGGAAAGTTCTCAGCTTCTTCAGGATTTCTACACAAATCATTTAAGAGTTGCAGACACCCCACTAATATATATGGGCTATTGGAGGGGTAGGAATCTAATTTTTAGGATAGAAAATCTTGTTCAAAAATAGGAAATAGGGGAAGGGGAACACAAAAGAAACCATGGTTCAAGATCCCTACTTCAAGAAGAGGGACCTAAACTTAAGTTTCAGATCTTTTTGCCTGGCACAGAATCTTCTGTCAAAGATACTTAACTGGGGGAAAAATGTAATTGTAATGTATACATGTAAGGATAACCTGACCCCCTTGCTGTTCAGTGGGAAAATAAAAATAAAAATAGCACAAAGTTAAAAAAAAAAAAAGATGCTTAGGCTGTTTTTCTCAATATAAAAAGAAGTTTGTAAACAAAAAAAAAACCCCAAGACGACTAACACATTATATTTATACAAACTAGGCCACCTGGCAATCACTGAATCAGCTATTTGTGAAGTCCTACAAAGCCCAGACAAATACAATAACTAGAGGAGGGCAGCAACTGGGGGAGACAAGAACCCAGGATCAGACACACATCAACCAATGCGTTCTACTGCATTTGCCCTGTTACAAAACAGTAAGGTAGATTTGCAGTGATCTCACACCATATAAACGAAACCCTCTTTTCTCCCTGAGCTATCAGGAGACTAATCACAGCTGCCGCAGGGCAGGACACTGGCTCTGGGAACCACAAGGAAACCACTGCTGATGGTCTCTATGGAAGCCAGGAGGAAAAGCCCAGAACTGATTAAGGTTAAGGATTTTGTCTTTTCTTCATATATCCATCCCTAAGCAGCTCATTCTTTCTAATTTTTTAAAAAAATTTTATTTATTTTTCTTTTGGAGGGCGCACCTGCGGCATATGGAAATTCCCAGGCTAGGGGCTGAATAGGAGCTGCAGCTGATGGCCCACACCATAACCACAGCAAAGCTGGATGTAAGCCCATCTACAACCCACACCACAGCCTGCAGCAATGCCAGATCTTTAACCCAATGAGAGAGGCCAGGGATTGAACCTGCAGCCTCACAGATACTATGTCAGGTTCTCAACTCAGTGAGCCACAATGGGAACTCCAAAGGCATTATTCTTAAAACCTATCTTTACCAACTCACATATTTTACAAAAAAGCAAACACACATACCCTCTTGTACATGGCGGGCCTAGCCCACTCCAGTGAAAGATGGTAGTTAAACTGAATCCTGTGCCCTGGGATTAGAGGTTTGGAACAGGAATCCTTTATCACACACCCATCGACCTATTCTTGGTTACCCTACTCTGCACCTTTTATCTGACCCAGCCTCTCCTAACCTCTCTGCACCACCTTTTCCAGTTTAGATCAATTCCAATCTTTCATTAGAAGTAGACCAAGTCAAGGGCCAGTCCAGTTAAAACTTAGTCTCCCATGAAACACTGCAGATAGATGGGTTTCAAGAGGACACTATGCACACACACACATGTGTGTGTGTGTGTGTGTGTGTGTGTGTGTGTGTGTGTGTGTGTATGACTGGATCACTTTGCTGTACAGCAGAAATTGGCACAACATTGTAAATCGACTATATTTTAAATAAAAAATTTAAAAAAAAATGATACTATGGCAGGAAAGCCAGCTCTAATTGGCAAAAATGAGATAGTTCAATAGGTTATACACTCCAAATAGTTGTTCTCTCTGGTGATATGGCAACAAAAAGTATTCCTGCTGTGCAGACCCAGAGCTGCTGCCGACTCATCCCTGAGACTGTCCACATACCTGAGAACATAGTGCAACAATGAGGGCCTTAGGTCCAAATACACAAAAATACAAAACCAGAATATTTATATTACTGAAAAAATGTTAAAATGCACAACATATGTCCTTTGCACACAGCTAGTGCAGTTGGCATCCTGGGACCCAAAGTACAGTCAACCAAGGGAGCAAATATATAAAATTATATTGGCCTAGAATGGAGTAGGAGTGAGCTTAGAAGCAGCAGGCCTGCAGCTGTTGCCTCAACTACCCCTTTTGCCTATCATCACAACCCACTGCTTGGGACAGTTCTCAGCATCCTATCCCAAGAGGGGATTATCAGGAGACAAGATGTGGAAAACCTGCCTTAGCCCAGAGATATTCTCTCCCATGGAAAGGAGCAGTTTGTGAGTTGGGTCCATTGATCTCATCTCATGCTTTTTACTCTGGCATAGGAAATATTACTCCATACCCTTCTTTAAAGGTAAAACAACTTCCCTATCCAGGCAACTTTCAAAAGGTGGAGATGTTGAGGGTGGAGACCCAGATAAAGTACGCAGGGAAGGTTACCCTGCAAAGCCCTCCCATGCATTTGGATCGAACGTGATTGGCGATCCATCCCTTCTCCCAACCAAGAGGGAAGAGCAGGTGATCCTATGGACTCCAGTCTGAGATACACGGTGGTGCCACCTATCCCATACCCACTCTGTTCCCCTCTTTTTCCACTCTGCTGCTTGATGCCTGCTCCTCAAAATTTCCTAACCCAAAAAGGATAGCTCCTACCCACCGTGGCTCAATTCTGGGCCTCTGGAGCATGGCAGGGCTATGGCTCTCTTCTCCTTCCTCCCAAAAGTAGGCTGACTTTCCCTGTAAGCTAGTAGCTTGCAGGGCCTTCAGTGGACACGAGGCCACCATATGGTTGATGCTCTGGCAGAAGCGGCTCTTCTTGGGCGGAGATGACGGTGTGCATTCCTTGGCATAATGGTCTAGACCTCCACAGCTGTAGCCTACGTCTCCCTTTGATCTGCACTTTTGCATGTCCTTCCCTCTGGGCTGCCTCTCCCTCTCAATATGGAACGCCCCACCAGGGCTAGTGATTTGGATAGATTCCAGGCCCTTGACAGACTTCTTAAAGGTGAACTCCACAGCCTCACCCTCCTTAAGGCTCTGGAAACCCTCCATGTGCAGCTTACTCTGGTGCACAAAGATATCTACCGGGGGTCAAGCTCAACCCTGACACATGGGAGGCTGAACCCCATGCACACAACCACTACAGTCACTAGGACCATGCAGCATCTGTGGCTCCTCGGCTACCACTACACTCACTAGGACCATGCAGCATCTGTGGCTCCTCGGCTGCCCTGGACACATCCTCTGGTACCAATGGCACAGCTACCAGCAAAATAGTGGTTTGACACAGAGCCCATGGTAGTCAGCTGAGCTCACGGCCCCAGGCCCCAGATCAGGCAGCTGCTGGCCCCAGGGAAGTCTGGAGGTAAAGGGGAACCTCAGAGAGAGGCTGCTACAACTTCCCCAGAACTACGCACAGATCTCTGTTTTAAAAGGGTGGTTTACTAATCACTTATGATGGAGCATGATAATGTGAAAAAAAGAATGTATGTATGTGTGACTGGATCACCTTGCTGCACCATAGAAAACTGACAAAACACTGTAAAACAGCTATGATGGAAAAAATAAAAATCATTTAAAAAATTTTTTTTAAAATAAAGATCATGTATTCAAAACTAAACAAATAAAATAAAAAGGTGGTCCAGGAATTCCCATCGTGGCTCAGTGGAAAGGACGCTGACTAGTATCCATGAGGACGCAGGTTTGATCCCCAGCCTCACTCAGTGGGTAAAGGATCCAGCGTTGCCATGAGCTGTGGTGTAGGTCACAGAAGCAGATCCTGTGTTGCTATGGCTCTGGCGGAGGCCAGTGGCTACAGCTCTGATTCAACCCCTATCCTGGGAACCTCCATATGACGAGGGTGTGGCCCTAAGAAAACTTAAATAAATAAATAAATAAAAAGGGTGGTCCAGTCTTCCATTCAAAGCAACTTTCTGTAATAGCAACCCTAATTCAAACTCTTTCTAATTTTCTCAGGGATGGAGGTGTCAAGTCTTTCTGTGTACACGGTAGAAGAAGGGAGGGTTAGTGAGGAAAAAAAAATAGGCCATGAACCATCTCTGACATAAAAATTGGCATCAAAGTCTACATTAAATATGGAGTTCCTGTTGTGACTCAGCGGTAATGAACCCCACTAGCATCTGTGAGGATGCAGGTTTGATCCCTGGCCTCACTCAGTGGGTTAAGGAACTGGTGTTGCCATGAGCTGCAGTGTAGGTCACAGATGAGGCTGGGGATCTGACATTTCTGTGGTTGTGGTACAGGCTGGAGACTGCAGCTGCAATTCAACCCCTAGCTTGGGAATATCCATATACTGCAGGAAGAGCCCCAAAAAAGGAAAAAATAAAATAAAATACAAGTCTATATTAAATATGCCTTCCTAGCCAACAAAATTTAGTCAGATAAGATAGACCAGACAAATCTTTAATCGTATCAACTCACAAAATTTCTTAAACTTTATGCCTTCTCACTTACGTTTTCAAAGGATCATGTATTAGTTAACAAACTACAGAGAAAAGGGTGAGAGCAGGGAAATTGGTGAGAAGATTGTTGCAATTACCTAGCAAGAGATGATGATAGCTATAGAGATGGTGAAAACTGATTTAAATTCTAGATATGTTTTGAAGGTAAAGTCAACAATTTTCCAATGGAATGAATGTGCAATATGAGAGCAAAAGAATCAAGAATGATTGCAAAAACACACACACACAAAAGGAGTTCCCGTCATGGCTCAGTCATTAGCGAACCCGACTAGCATCCGTGAGGACACAGGTTCAATCCCTGGCCTCGCTCAGTGGGTTAAGGATCCGGCATTGCTGTGAGCTGTGGTGTAGGTCACAGATGTGACTCGGATCTGGTACTGCTGTGGCTGTGGAGTAGGCTGGCGGCTACAGCTCTGATTGGACGCCTAGCCTGGGAATCTCCATACGCCATGGGTGCGGCCCTAAAAGACAAAAAGACAAAAAAAAAAAAAAGAATGATTGTACCAAAGTTGCTATCCTGAGCAACTTGAAGCTGCCAAACAACTAAGATGAGGAAGGCTTTGTGGGTGAAGCAGGTATGAGACAGCAGATTTGGGAGGAAAGAACAATTCTATTTTGGACATGTTGAGTTTGAAATGTTTAATAGTTATTCAAATGGATATACTGAGTAGGCAACTAGACATATAAACGTGAAGTTCAGGAGAGTGTTCTGGACTGGAAAAATAAATTTGAGTGTCATCATGAAACTAGCAGAGATCACCAAGAGAGTGAGAATAAATAAAGATAAAAAAGGAATGAGCCCTGCCCGGGATATCCCAATGTTTAGAGGTAGGAGGATCTACCAAGAAAAACTAAGGAGGAGCAGCCAATGAGTGCGGAGGAAAACCAAAAGAACGTAGTATCCTAAAAGACAAGTGAAACAAGCATATCAGACAGGAAGGAAGTAATTTTGTCAAATGTAGACTGATCACATTAGACAAAGAACTGACTACTAGATTTAACAATGTCATTGTTGGGAGACCTGAATGAAAACAATCTTAGGACAGTGGTAAGGGCAAAAGCCTGACTGGAACAGGCTTAAGAGAGAAAATGAGAAAACAACTAGAACAAGTGCACTTAATGCTTTAATGGGTTCTACAGCAAGAGAAATAAGAGCAAGGAACAGCGATCAACATAAGATATTTTTATGATGAGAAAAATAAAAGCATGTTTGTATGTTGCTGGGAATGATCCAGAAGAGAAGGAAGAACTGAGGATGTACAGAGAGGGAGGAGAATTGCTATACTAGTCTCCAAAGTAAGTGAAAGGGAATGGAATCTAATGCATCAATCAGAGGAAATGGGATTAGATAGAAGCAAAAACAGTTCATCTACAGTAACAGAAGGCAGCTAAGGACTGAGTCAGGTCAGTAGGTACATACATGTGGTCCTAGAACCTGTAAATATTCTTCTGACTGCTTCTATTTTCTCAATGAACTAAAAGCAGGTCCATCAACTTAGAGTGACTATGAGGAGGAGGGTTGGAAGTCTAATGAGAAAGACCAGAGTATAAATTAAGTCATCTAGGAAAAGGGAAACCAAATAGACTAAGGAAATAGACTATGACTGCCAGGCAATATTAAGGGTCTTTCCGTAACTTTCAGTCTTTAGCTACACAGACGCAGACATGAAGTACTCAAAAGAATTTAATTTGGCTTAAGGTTTTGCCAAGTAAGTATGAAGAAGAAAGAAAGGAGCAAGACAGCTGAGGGCAACAAAAGGACTGAACATAATGACTGATCACTAATGAATGTACACTAGGTAAGACGGAGAAAAAGAAAGTAAGGGGGGCAAAGGACAGTGCAAAGAGAACAGAATCTGTGGACTGGCGGTCCTAATGACAGTAAGATTGTTGAGTTGGATAATATGCAAAAGGAGCTGAAAAGACAGATGTAGTCAGAGGGGGGTTGCATGAACTGAAAACCATGGGGAAGACAGGGATTTCAAGTGTAAGATACAACACTGAATGTTGGCTGAGATAGGGTAGAGGGCAAGATCATTAAAGAAGAATTAGAGAACTTAAGAAGTCACAGCAATAGAAGTGATAGATGGTATATGTTGAAATTATCAAGAATTTTAAAAGGGACAGTGTTACCAAGAATGAGAGTAAACTAATAGCTAAAAATGAAGAAAAGATGAGTAACTCACAGTGCGATAGATGCTGGCAAACGTAAGAGTTTATGAATAAACCCAGGTTCCTTTTCAACTCCTGTTCAAGGGAGGATGTCAGAATGGGAATTGTGGTCTTAAATTCAGTGCATAGGATTCCTCACTGACCCTTGAGGATAGCATATAAGAAAAAAAAAAAAAAAGTATAGCCAATACACATGAAGATCACAGAGGAAGCAGTATCAGAAACGCAGGAAGTAAAGGAAATATTCAGAAAATTTTGCTGATGACAGAAGTAAAAAGATAATAAACATGCAGAACCTTGTGGGAATTAAATGTGAGACAGGATGAACAGTCACCTGGGAGAATGGCAGTAACTGACATAAAAAAGGATAAAAGATATAATGAGATTAGTCCTGATGGACTTTAGGCAAGCAATAGTGTCAAGGCTGTGACTGCTGGAGAGAGGAATAAAGGATCAGAACTCCCCGTGAATGGAACACAAGAGTTTGGGAAGCACGGCTCTTTGTCCCAGTACAAAGGTCTATTGCCTCACCTCTAATAATGTCTTATAAGAAAACCATAATGTACTTGTGAGGTTTCATAGTTTTTAAAAATTAATGATATAAAGAGGTTAGAACAGTTCCTAAATTCTAATAAGCACAGAGATATAAGCCTTTATTTGCTAATCAAATATAATTATTATAGCAAAAAAAAAAGAGAGAGATGCATTTTATATTTTTCTTTCTTCAGCTATTTGGGCTTCCAGGTGATTTCTAGGAAAACCAGCACCAAAATGGACTCAGAAAACCCATTTGAGAGGAGAAAGTCTCTGAGATCAACTTCTATGTAGGGTCCATCAATCTCAGAAAACTGGGGAATTCCCGAAGTGGCACAGCAGAAATGAATCCAACTAGGAACCATGAGGTTGCAGTTCGATCCCTGGCCTCGCTCAGTGGGTTAAGGATCTGGTGTTGCCATGAGCTGTGGTGTAGGTTGCAGAGGCAGCTTGGATCTGGCATTGCTGAGGCTGTGGCATAGGTCGGCAGCTGTAGCTCCAATTCAACCCCTAGCCTGGGAACCTCCATATGCCTCGGGTGCAGCCCTAAAAAGCAAGAAATAATAATAATAATAAAATAAAATCTCAGAAAACTGGCTCTCCTCCAAAAATGTATCACCACCAGCATTTAAACTGATTTCCCCATTCACCCTACTCCAACGGTAAAATGATTTATGCATTCAACAAGCATGTACTGAGCACCTACTATATACCAAGCACTATTCCCAGACCCTGGAATATATCAAGGAAGAAACATTCCCACCCTAGTAGATGGCGATTGACAACACATAGTATATATAACAATGAGTGGATGATATGATATGTTTGAAGATAAGTATTACATAAAAAAAAGTAAAACAATGCAAATATTAGAGGAGAGAGGTCTGGATATGAACTGTAAATAAATAGGATGGACCTTACTAAAAAGGACATCATTTGAACAAAGGTCTATCTGAAGGAGCTGAGACAGCTTTGTGGCATTTAGAAAAGTGTTCTCCAGGCAGAGGGGACATTCAGAGGAAATGTTCTAAGGCTTTTCCATTTAGTTCCTACTACTACTTAGCAATAATTAATTATTTTTCTATTTCTTCTCTTCTAGCATCCAATCCTACTCTCTACCTCATAGCAGTGGATAATAATAATAGCTACCATTTACCAAATGTTTATTACATATCAAGCATTGTTCTGTTTTAAAAAGATTAAATAATTTAACAAATCTACAAAATAACAAAGATCTATGAACAAAACAGATCTACATAGATCTCCATCATTTACAAGGGAGAAAGCTGAAGCACAAAAACATTAAGCAACTTTCTCCAAGATTACAGAGTTAGCAAGTGGCAGAGCCTTGAAGCAGCATGTATAATAAGCCTTCTATACTGTTAAACTTATGAACATTCAGTACAAAGAGTACCTTAAGTTTTCTCATTTCTAATAAATAAAATCTCTCATATTACACATTCATTATAATCTGACCTCTTGACATTTTCACAGTCATTACCTATCACTGAATAGTCTTTACCTACAGTCTCCACTTACCATCTTTCTTAATCCCCCATCTTCCCCCATCTGATTTATATTCCCAGTCTATGAAATTGCTCTAATGTGGTTAGTGATCATCACACCATAAACCAAAGGATTTTATTCTCATTTTCTTTGAATGCAGCACTAAATTATGTTAATTCTTTTTTTTTCTTCTTGAAATAGAAACGATACCATCGTAGATCTTATCCCTGTGACTTCTCTCCCTCTTCCTTTGTTTTCTTAGACATATTTTTCTGTCTTTCTTTCACCTCTCCAATTATTCCTTTAATAATACTGTTTTCACTTCTACCTCTTAAAGGTAGGGATTCCAAAGTTTTTAGTTTCCTTTTTGCTCGTCTCTGTTACCTCAGTCTCTCTTAAGGTTCATTCATCCAATAAGTATTTATTGAACACCTACTATCTACTAGGCACTGTTTGCATCACTTTGTACAGATCAGTGATCAGAAGAGACCAAAATATTTTTATATCCACATAAAATCAAATAATTCTAGGCTACCAAGGACACTCAAAACCATCTTCCCCTGGAGTTCCCTCCTTCATCCATGGCACAGTAGATTAAAGATCCAGTGTTGATTAAAGAACCACTGTGACTCTGGTTCAGCTGGGGCACAGGTTCCATTCCTGACCCAGGAACTTCTGCATGCCATGGGCATGGCCAAACAAACAAACAAAAAATTCTTCCCAAAAAATATCTCCCCGGAGTTTCCACTGTGGCACAGTGGGTTACGGATCTAACATTGCCTCTGAATCACAGGTTCAACCCCCTGCCCAGTACAGTAGGTTAAGGATTTTGCATTGCCACAGCTGTGGCATAGGTAGCAGCTGTGGCTCAGATTTGATCCTGTCCCAGGAACTCTCATATGTCACAGGTACAGCCAAATAAATAAATAAATAAATAAATCTTCCCTTAAATAGTATTTTAAACACATCGCTCTCTTGACTAAAAATTTGCAATGACTGCATGACCCTTTTTTTGTTTTAAATTTTACTGGAGTAAGCTCCCTTTGATGCAGTGGGTTAAGGATCTGGCTTTGCTGCAGCTGTGGCACAGGCTACAACTGTGGTGCAGGTTTAATTCCTAGCCCATGAACTTCCACATGCTGTGGATGCAGCCCAAAATAAATTGGAGTACAGCTGCTTTACAATGTGTTTAGTTTTTAAGTGTACACCAAAGTGAATCAGTTGTGTGTGTATATCTAGATATATACATATATATCCATTCTTTTTCAGATTCTTTTCTCATATAGATTACTATAGAATACTAAGTAGAGTTCCCTGTGCTATACAGCAGGTTCTTGTTAATTATCTTTTTTTATATATAATAGTGTATATGTATTAATTTTAAACTCCTAATTTATCCCTTTCCCCATATTTCTAAGTTTGATTTTGAGATCTATGAGTCTATTTTGCTTTGTACATTAATTTGCATCATTTTTATTAGATTCTACATATAAATGATATCACATGACGTTTGTTTTTCTCTGACTTAGTTCACTTAGCATGATAGTCTCTAGGTGCATCCATGTTGCTGCAAATGGCATTATTTCATTCTTTTTATGGTTGAATAATATTCCACTCTACATATGTACCTACATCTGCTTTATCCATTTCTCTGTTGATGAACATTTAGGTTGTTTTCATGTCTTGGCTATCATAAATAGTGTTGCAATGAATATATCTTTTCTAATTATGGTTTTCTCCAGATAGATGCCCAGGAGTAGGACTGCTGGATCACATGGTAGTTCTATATTTAGTTTTTGGGGGGGTTGGCCACATTTGCAGCACATATAAGTTCCTGGGCCAGGGATCGAATCCAAGCCACAGCTGTGACCTATGCCACAGCTGTGGCAACGCCAGATCCTTAACCCACTGTTTCATGGCAGGAACTCCCTATATTTAATTTTTTAAGGAATCTCCATACTGTTATTCATAGTGGTTGTTGCAATTTACATTCCCATTAACAGTGCTGGAGGGTTCCCTTTTCTCCATCCCTCTCCAGCATTTAGTGTTTGTAGACTTTTTGATGATGGCTATTCTGAATAGGGTGAGGTGATACCTTACTGTAGTTCTGACTGGCATTTCTCTAATAATTAGTGATGTTCAGCATCTTTTTATATGCTTAATGGCCATCTATCTGTCTTCTCTGGAGAAATGTCTATTTAGATCTTCTGCCCATTGTGTGTGTGTGTGTGTGTGTGTGTTTTGTCTTTTCTGGGTCCCCTCCCACAGCATATGGAGGTTTCCAGGCTAGGGGTCTAATCAAAGCTGTTGCTGCCAGCCTACGCCAGAGCCACAGCAACACGGGATCAGAGCCTCGTCTATGACCTACACCACAGCTCACGGCAATGCCAGACCCTTAACCCACTGAGCAAGGCCAGGGATCAAACCCGCAACCTCATGGTTCCTAGTCTGATTCATTAACCACTGAGCCACGACAGGAACTCCATTCTGCCCAATTTTTGATTGGGTTGTTGTTTTTTTTTATATATTGAGCTGCATGAGTTGTTTGTGTATTTTGGAGATTAATCCCTTGGCAGTTGCTTCATTTGCAAATATTTTCTCCCATTCTATGGGTTGTCTTTTCATTTTGTTTATGATTGCAATGATTCCCCTCTTATTAACAACACCTAAACTTCTCTGCCTTAGTTCAACACACTTTATAAATTATTTTCTATCACACCTATCCAGGTTCATTTCCCATTACTCCTTGATTCAAAAAAAACTCCAAGTAGGTCAGTCCTTTGATTACCCACTAAAACACATTATTGTGTTTCCAGCTGGTCAAATAACTACTGAAAACATACATCTACTACTGAGACATAAAGAAGTATACTGAATAAAAAGATAAGTCTTCAAAAATAGATGTTTTTTAATTCTTTCAAATGTATAAAGATAGCAAACACTTACACAGGGCTTACTATGTGCCAAACACTATTCCAAGCACTTTACATATATTGTCATTTATTCTACATAACAATCCTATTAGCTCCATTATGGAAGCTGAGGCCAAGACTGGGTAAAGTAACCTGCCCTAGGTCTGACAAGGAGTAGGTGGTAGAGCCAAGAGTCACATTCAAATAAGTCTGATTCCATACTAAACTAGGTACACCCAGTGGAAGCAGTAAATAAAAATAGGGGGAATTCAAAGGCCTGGCACAGAAGTCTACAGGCTAATGAAAACTATGTTCAACCATTAAAAAAAAAAAATCATTTAAGTTATCCCCTTACTCCAAAGCAGTATTTCCTCTAATATAATGCCAAGTTTTTAAAATTGCAGATTAGCAGTACATAATATAAAAAGCATAATCTGTAAACACAAACACATCATATATTATTCAGAGTTCTCCAATGCTGCTGAAAATATTTGCTAGGCATGACAAAAAAAAAAATATATATATATAGGGCAACACATGACTAACAAATGTTCTTTTGTTAGGATGACTACATTAAAGTACTTTACTGCTATACTTGTTTTCAATACGATCAAATAGAATTAATACAATGCAGGGAAGGTAACTACCTTAAAAAAAGCTTTACTTTTGACGAGCAAAATTCACATAGAGGACTAGTCCAGCAGGGCAGAAAAGATTTTAGTAGAAGCAAGAAATTCCAAAAAAATCACCACTAAACATCTAACATATACCTACCACCAACTCTATGGCTAAAGGACCTTTTATTTTTTATTTATTTATTTTTCTTTTTGTTTTCTGTCCTTTTTTTAGGGCCATACCCACACATATGGAGGTTCCCAGGCTAGGGGTCTAATCGGAGCTGTCACTGCCCGCCTACACCAGAGTCACAGCAATGCCAGATCTGAGCCATGTCTTTGACCTACACCACAGCTCACAGCAAGGCGGGATCCTTAACCCACTGAGCGAGGCCAGGGATCGAACCAGAAACCTCATGGTTCCTAGTCGGATTTGTTTCCGCTGCACCACGACGGGAACTCCCAAAGGGCCTTTTTAGAAGTTTCTACAGAAGTTCCAAATGCAGTAAAGAAGCCAGTGCCATCAATGCCTGAGGCAAAATGCACCATAGCACTATTAGAATCTAAAGTCTTCCACTATACTTTCTGCCTCTCCTCCCTTTTCCTAGGTTTACAATACACCTACCCTCCTAGCTACTCAAGACATCCCCAAAGCTATTCACATGAAAAGGAGTCCCTCCCAAAAATGTTTTGAATAAAAGTAAGCAAAATATTGATAATGTGAGATTAATTCAAGCTATTAAAACCTGGGAGAGATTTTTAAAGTGTGGAGCCATTTTCTCCTTTCCCCACCACCACCCACTGTGACATGTTTAAGTGGCTCCACACTCCAAGGCATTAAGTTAAAAGACCTTGGGGGAAAGAATGGACTGGCAGCTACCAGTGAAGATATTCTCAAATACTAAGGTTCTCCTATACTGCATATTTGCTATCTACTTCCTTGGAACATAAACTGGGAGGCAAAGAGAAGCAGCAAAGTCCTCCTCATGATTCTCCTGCATAGAGTTCCCGTTGTGGCTTATCAGGTTAAGAACTTGACAGAATGTCCCTGAGGATGTGGGTTCGATCCCAGGCCTCACTCAGCGGGTTCAGGATCCAGCACTGCCACAAGCTGTGGTATAGGTTGCAGATTCAGCTTGGATCCAGTGTGGCTGTGGCTGTGGCGTAGGCCAGCAGCTGCAGCTCTAACTCAACCTCTAGTCCAGGAACTTCCATACGCCACAAGAGTAGCAGTAAAAAGGGGGGAAAAAAAAGATTCTCTTGCATAAAGGGGATCTCAGTTCACTCTTAAATCCAGACCTAAAATACTAAAAGCTCTGTTAAACATACCCAAAGAGAATGCAATAGCTTTCTACCTAGTGACCATATTAGATAAGCACACATAACCCGCTAAATAAAGGAAAAAGTGTCAGAAATAGCTCCGTCACACTGCCAGGATTAAAGGCGCTTTAAGATAGAGGGAATGTCAACAAAAAAAGTTATTTCTCAACAATGCACTATACTGAATTATCATCTTTATCCTTACTAGCACATACCCAAAGAGTCCATGGCATTGTGGTAGGTGATACCTTTCATAGTAATAGGTAAGAAAATGACCGGTACATTAAAATAAATTTAATTTTGAAATTTTAAGTTTGAGATGACTGCAGACTCAACTGTGAAAATTCTTAAGATCCACAAGCTAAAATATTGTTGAAAGGGAATACATGCAATACTGAGGGAAGTAGGAAGAGAATAAACGGCAATACAAAACTACTCATCTACTGGCGTTTCCATCATGATGCAGTGGAAATGAATCCTGACTAGGAACCATGAGGTTTCAGGTTTGATCCCTGGCCTCACTCACTGGGTTAAGGATCTGACAGTTGTGGTGAGCTGTGGTGTGGGTTGCAGACACTGTTCGTATCTGGCGTTGCTGTGGCTGTAGTGTAGGCCGGCAGCTGTAGCTCCAATTAGACCCCTAGCCTGGGAACCTCCATATGCCATGAGTGCAGTCCTCAAAAAAAAAAAAAAACCCAAAACCAAAAAGACCACAAAATTAGTCATCTACTATTTACAAAGCCAGAAATAAGAAATCCACATTTTCTCCCTGCTTTAAGGTAAAAAATGAAATTATCCTTCACAAAGCAAAGCAAGCAAGCCATCCAGAAATCACAATAGACAAAGAAAGATGGTTTAATGAAGAGTCAACAAGGCAAAACAAAGAAAAGAACTTCAAGGATCTCAGAACTTTGAAAAAAAAAATCCAAATAAAATAAATACAGTCATTAAACAGGGCTGGTTAACTAGATCTGTTTTTAATAATAACTTTACAAAACAAAGTATATAAAAGTAAATAAAATAATAAACTTTTGGGAGTTCCTACTGTGGCTCAGTGGTAATGAACTGACTAGTATCCATGAGGACTCAGGTTCAATCCCTGGCCTCACTAAATGGATTAAAGGATCCAGTGCTGCTGTGAGTTGTGGTGAAAGTCACAAATGTGGCTTGGACCCCGAAATGCTGTGGTTGTGGCTATGACTGGCAGTTGCAGCTCTGATTCCCTAGCCTGGGAATTTCCATACTCTGCACCTGCAGTCCTGAAAAAAAAAAAAAAAATGAATGAACTTTCACTTAAAAATGTCCCTACATTCTTCTTTGGCCTACTGATCTATCCTTTATCCATCCTTAAGGGAGCTTGGGGCTGACAATATTAGTGCCCTACTTCAACAGAATTTTCTGTCATTCCTTCTGCTTTAATCAGGTCATTATTAAATTTTAAAGATACCCACTAATATATACTAGTTACAAGCTGTTCAAATGTACATTCCCTAATATTCCTTCTGAACGCACACACATCAGAAGCAGATGAGGCATAAATTTCTCTTTTACAAATGAAGTATGATTTATCGCATTATCATGTAATAAAGATTTTCCTTTTTTTCCAAACTCTTATTCCCCAGTGAATACATACCTAAAATTACTTGAAAAGATTGGTAGCTATTTTCTGCTGAAATTTTTTGGGGTTATTATTTGAGTAATCATGCATCACTTTTGTTCCAAAACCTGGGCTCGGTTAACAAACTGCAGTTTACTATCAAAGACAAATTGACTACATTTCTTCAGTTCTCATTCTCCAAAACCTTGGTGTCATTTCTGGATATAAAGGACCAAAGATAAGACAGACTCAATTAGCTGCCAAATCCTATAGAATTTCCACATCAACATCTCTCAGATGGCCCCTTACCTCAGTGGCCTACTCATTAATTTTCCCACTCAACTCAACTTGTCAAGCCCAAAATATGCTGCATAGTACCAAAAGAGAAATCCTTCTAAAGAGCACTTTCGCTGTATCATCTCCTGCCCCCAACCAGCTTCTACTGGGCTCCTTACCATGTAGCAGAACAGATTCAACCTGACACTGAATACACCTCATAATCTAGCCCTATTCTAGTATACCAACTTCTCTGACACAATTCTCAGAAATTAACACTTTATTCCACTAAGATCAGCTAACAACTCTCTCACATCACATTGGTCTCCACCAATGTGTTTGCCCCTGCTTTCATGCCCTACCAACCTACATACTATGGAATGTATGGAATGTTCTCCTCCTGAAGACACTCTGCCTATGCACACAGTACATATTTTTTATTCAGGCCCCACTATCTCAAGGAAGCCCTACAACTTTAATATGAAAATATCCCTATATTAACATACTAGACTCAGACTTAAGCATCAAAGCATTGATAATGCTAGTTATATTACTAAAGTATACCCAACAAGATAATAAACTCTTGGAAGAGGTTGGGCCATTTCCCAAAAAGTAGATCCACTCAAAGACGATCTGACAAATTGATTGAATAATCCCAATTTTTAAAATCAAGGATATTTTAGGTGAAAAGAGTTCTAAAACAAATGAAATAACTGTGATGATAAAGATTTGCTTCAAAATAGTCCAGGTCAAACAAGAGGGGGACAAGGAAAAAACTAAGTGGGGACATAGCTGAACCCCGACTGGCTATGAGTTGATGATCTCTGAAGTGAACTACATAGTGGTTTGTATCTACTTTTCCTTAAAATGTTTCACATAAGTTTTTTTTTTTTAATACTAATAATGTCTTCACTGAATTTTTTTGGTCTTTTTAGGGCCGCAACTGTGTCATATGGAGGTTCCCAGGCTAGGGGTCCAATCCTAGCTGAAGCCGCCAGCCTATGCCACAGCCACAGAAATGCAGGAAGCAGGATCCGAGCCATGTCTCCAACCTACACCTACACAGTTCATGTCAACGACAGATCCTTAACCCACTGAGCAAGGGCAGGGACTGAACCATGTCCTCATGGATGCTAGTCATGTTTGCTAACTGCTGAGCCACAACAGGAACTCCCTTTACTGAATTTTAAATGGCAAAACTAAGATACATTGTAACACTTTCCTTTACCCAACAAATACCTAGGTAGGTCCTCATTTACTGTAAGAAGAAAGATCTAATTTGTCAGGGAACTTGTTAAGATTCTGATTCTAAGGACTGAAAAACATGTTTAAGAAATTTCAGATATTTGGCTTAATGACACTGTGTTTGTTTCTACTATGGAATACTCCACCCCTTTCATATTCCAGTCTATAACTATTAAGTTCCTGGACTGGGAGTCAAAATCAGAGCTGCAGTTGCCAGCCTATACCACCACCTATGTCACAACCATTTGGGATTTAAGCCACAATTGTGAGCTACGCTGCAGCTTGCAGCACTGCCAGATCTTAACCCACTGAGCGAGGCCAGGGATCAAACCCACATCCTCATGGATACTAGTCGAGTTCTTAACTCATTGAGCCACAACAGGAACTTCCAACTATCTTTTTTTTTTTTTGTCTTTTGTCTCTTTAGGGCCACACCTGCGGCATATGGAGGTTCCCAGGCTAGGGGTCTAATCCGAGCTATAGCTGCAGGCCTACATCACAGCCACAGCAACACCAGATTCAAGCCTCGTCTGCGACCTACACCACAGCTCTCAGCAATGCTGGATCTTTAACCCACTGAGCAAGGGCAGGGATCAAACCTGCAATCTCATGATTCCTAGCCAGATTCATTTCTGCTGTGCCATGACGGGAACTCTGCCAACTATCTTTAAATATTGGCATTTTATTCTTCTAATTACACTTTTTTTTTTGCCTTGACTTTTTTCCCAAACTAGTGTTAGGCATACATATAAATCAATCTGATTATTTTGATTTCCCCTTCTTATTTTCTCTAAATATTCATGAGGTGAGGTTTTAGTTACCATAACAACAACAACCAAAAAAACTGATTGTGAACAGATATCTGATATATGTAATATATACAAATAGCAATGTTTATCCCAATAGCAATACATTATCTGCCCCTCAACCAATGCAATTAATGTTTAAAACAGGACAATTCTCTTGTATAAAGAGAGTTTAGGAATAATGAAACCATTCTCATAAAATCCTGGGTGAAAAATAAAGTCACACTCAAAATGCCTTGCACTTATTTAAAGTTTCATTTTCCTAGCAAGTAAAAGCACTCATCTTCTTTTTAGTAGCATGTAATTTCCCTCTTCTAGTAAAAGGAAAACTGCTATAGAAAAGCTAATCTAAGAGGTCAAAATAGCGCTGAAATTTTCTCTACTATAAATCTATTTTATGATTTTAAAATAATAAAAGAATCGTACTATGAAAAAGGAATGTGACAAAGCCCACTGGATTAAAATTACTACACTTGAAAAAGTTTCACCACACAATCTTTTCTAATAAAGAAAGCCACATAATAATTAGATTAAAAATAATTCTGAAAGAAGCTCTTTCAGAAAACCACTAAATATGGGATTAAAGGTCCTACTTATCTTCTTTCATTGCATCACAAAATGAGTTAATTATGACATCTTTATAACTTGTGTACCCTCAACTTTTAAGAAAAAAAAAAAATTACTCTTTAAAGTATCAGGGATATTGCCACATTTTATGCAAGAATGGACCTTTGCAGATTTTTCCTAATATTCTCTGAGGTAACACAAAATCTTTAAAATCTCAAAATGTGTTAACAAGTTTTATCCAATACATGCTATTCCAGTGGGATGAAAACCATTTACAAGTTCTATTTAGATTAAGAAATCCTTTGAGAAAAAGTATGCAGTACATTCTAGTTATATACTATTTCTAGAGCACTAAAAATCTCTATAACCTATTTCCCTATTGTTTTTCTTTAGAACCAACTCAGCGGAATGTAACTTCCTTCACAAAAAGTCAGGACAATACAGAAAACTAAATGACAGAAAACTAATTGAATTTTCAGCAGAGGCTTAAGTTTTCACAAATTAAAACTTCCTATGTCACTTGAATGGTCTGTAAAAATAATAACACTGCGTTCGTTAAAACAGAATAAATTGAATACGATTTGCAATCACCAAAAAGAAAAAGAAAAAAAAAAACTGTTTTAAAGGAGGACTATAGCTTAACCTTAAAGACAAGAGTAGTGAAGGAGAAAGGGAAGATTTCTAAAATCATACTGCTTAAACTGAGACGATATTTTTACATTCTCTTAACACATGTAACATCGTTTTTAAAATAAAACTGCCCTAAACCAAGAGAGTTCATCCTTAAGCAGTGCCCTCTTTCTTTTACAAAGTAATGAACTGCAACTTATCACTAGTGGTCCCATTTAGACTAAAGTTGAAGAGCATTACAAAACAATTTCTCTGCATCTTTGTCATTTGATTATAACTGTCTCATCCTAATAAATTTAAGCATTTGTCTACGAACTTTATGAGAACAAATTTTATAATTCAACCTTAAGTAACTCATATGCAAAAAGCTTCTTTGAGAAATAATCTATCCGTATGAAGAATTCAACTACTGAACCTGTCAGAAAATATTCCAAACTATCAAAAAACAAAACAAAACAAAACCCCAGGAAATTATGAAGCTGCAATGTTCGTAATGTTACATCTAAAAACTTAAACCATACAAAAATATTTTGAAATCTCAGCTACCTATTTCCTATTAAAATGTCAAAGAACTTGAGCTATCTTCTTTAAATGTGTTAAAGATCCCAAAGTAAATTCATTTTGACTTCAGAGTGCTGAAACCAAGAATTTGATGATTGCAGGAAAATAGTATGGAGTGAAGAAAATTACTTGAGAATGTTTTTACTGAAGCAAAGTATCTTTACAAAAGAAAAGATGTATTAAAATCATTTCCCTCTTCTGCCAAACAGTTCTCTCCTAGAACACACTGCTTACAATTCAGCCAAGTATGACTGCCAAGGGTTTCTAAACCTGTGTGTTAGGATTATTCAAAGTGGAAAGCTTCTCCATCAATTCAAAGAAAATTAAATATATTTTTTGCTTAGAGTTGAAGATCAATTGTATTAAATATATTCCTACTGATAAACTAAATATTAATAATACTTAAAAAAAATCTCAGGTTACAACTTAGGACAAGGTTTGCTATATAAATTGCTTCCAATTCTCAGAACGGTAGGAATTTATTTAGTTTCCACAATTTGTGCCTTAAGTGGCTGAAAGGAAAAATGAAGTTTCATAAACAGCTTTACTAACCTCAGCTGACACGATAAAACAGACCATTTATCATAATCAAGTGAATATAATGCCAAATGTAAGATTCCTCAAGTATTACAGATAAAATTTGTAAAAATCACATTAATACAGTAATGCCCAAAAGTGATTAAAAAGGCAGCTATATGTATTTACATTTATACTTGAGGTATTATTACTTTCGCAAATAAGAGGTATATTGCTGCATGAGATTACTACTATGACTTTTAATATTTTTACATATATCTTAAGAACACAATGTCTTATGTTTAAACTTGAGCTGTACATATCTGATCTATGTAATTCTGTTTGCTGTTCTGATAATTCTTTATTTCACAGCAAATATTATTATATATGTGATTATAGCAAAAGCTCCCTCTTCCCATTATGCCATTAATCAGTACATTTCAATTTAGCTTTCACCAAAACAGACATCATAAGCCATTCTTGACTTCTAGTTTTCTACTTTTTAATATAAATACTAATGACAATGAATGCCACCAAATGCACATATGTGCAGAGTTTGCCATTTCTTTTTCCAGTCTCCTTCTTTTCTATGGAAAAAATGAGCGATTTAGTTTTGAAAATCAATTTTTCTTTTGCATACACACCTAGTGGTTTTCAAGAGAAGATAATTTACTCAGATACCTACCGTCCTAGAAATATTAAAAGAAAGAACTTTCCAAATCCAAAAATATTAGGTAGATCTGATATTATCTGGAGAGGAAATTTCCACTCAAACTATAAATAAAATGTCATCAATTAAGCTGCACATCAATAAAACTCACTGAGCCAATAATCAATTCTCAATTTGGAAGGGATCTGTAGCCCACATAAAACCTGCATATAATCAAACTACCACTGTTAATTTGCTTGCGGAGTTCACAGATAAATTTGGTTGTGTGCCAGATTTATCTTATTTTGAAATGCCTAGGCTAATATTTGTTGGTGTAATCAGAGCCCACATTAAGTGTCCTGGGGAGAGGCAATTCAGAAGAACGCTAGACAGCATGGAGAAACCGGTTCAAAATGAAAAGAGAAAGGAGGGGGAAAAAAGCCAAAAAGCAAAAACAAAAAGTCCCAACAGAGCGAATAATCCACAAACAGATCCCTGGAAACAAAACGAAGACGTTCCTCTCCGGGGCAGCCTGAATAAACGATCTTCACTCAGAATGTTTAATAGTATCCTACCTCACTTCATTCACTTCCCAACTTCCTTGACTTCTCAGGGGCCAACACGGGGCATCCCTTTTTTTTTTTTTTTTTTTTTTCTGGAAGTGTATGTTGAAAGAATCTGTATAGCAAAGAGGGAAGGAACGGACAATACCCAAGAAAGCTGTGAAACAGGTGGGTTAGAACAAGCAGCAGCGTAATCTAGATACTTTAAGGGGCAGCTTTAAAATGACAGATGTGGTTAAAGGAAAGACTGCAAATCGGAAGAAGCTCTAAGGGTAGCAGATAGGCTGGGGGCTAAAAGCAAGCATGAGAGGGGGGCAAAGGCTAACTCCAGAGTGGTAGCAGGGAGCAAAAAACAAGCAGCAGCACGAGTGGGCAACAAGCAGTGGGATTAATGAGCAGCAGCAACACGGGTCAGAGTGGAAGTGATGGCTTTGGTCTTGGGAGACGGGGGCCACTGGGAAAGGACGTCAGAGGGGCGAAAGGGGGCTGGGAAAACAAGGAGTCCTGAGACCTAAGATTTCTTGCCCCTACAAAAATGTAGGGGAGAGCGTTGAAGACGAACAGCCGCCTCGGCTGCCCAATTAAAGAGATTTTCGAAGCAGTCGGTGCTCGCCGCCGCGCTGCCTTCTGCCCCGCTCCCTTTTCCTGGTGGTAACTGCTGTGGCGTAGAGGGAAGAGGGAGGAAGAGGAGGAGGAGGAGGAAGACCAAGAAGGAGGAGGGTGAAGATGAGGCGGGGGGTGGGGAGAAAGGGGGGTGCGGCCTGCACAGTCTCAGCGAAGCCTCCGCTCTCTCGTAGCCGGTCAACCCCGGGTTTCCCCTAAGCCCAGCCCCGCATAGACTCACCCGCCTGCCTTGCCTCGCTTTTCCCTTAGCCGACTCCACGCGGTGCCGCGTCCTCACAAGAAACCACTGAACGAGTGTCGGGGAAAAAACTCTTCAGAACCGGGCCTGATTGCCTCAGCGAGTCCGACCTTTACGGCTGAGAGGGAGACTCTCAGCTTTCGGTGGGTTCCACAGCCAGACGGGCCACCATCTTACATTAGGGTAAGACTCCTCCGGCCTCCCGTGCGCAGGCGCACGCCGATCCGGCCAGGAGGGGCGGGGGAGGGGCGGGAGGAGCGGCCGGCGGCCGGTCCCGCAGCACCCTGGGAGTTGTAGTCCTCGGAGGGTAACCGCCCAGCTGCAAGCCGGGAATTGAAGTTCTCACTCGGAGGGCGGACCGGATCGCCTACCTCACGTGGTTGCCACACTACTGCCTTTCTTCGTGTTTTGCTTCCTTTTCGGCCCGGTGCTGCTCCTCTTGTCATTTGGTCGGCGGCCTTCGTTAGCGGTTCCGTTTCCTCGGTGTTGCTCAAATATGGGAAACCAGAACTCGCGGCGGGCGTAACCAATTTGGGGGAGCTGAGACCTTCTCTTTTCTGACCCCGCCTACCGTAGGTATTAAAGGAGGCAGGGTAGAGGCAGGTGGAGAGTAGGAGGGGCGCGGGATTTGATCTAGGGTGGGAATTGGATATTGAATTGGCATCTGCTTGTGGAAAGTGAATGTTAACTCGTTTCCCCTGTTTGCGCATTTTGGAGCCACCACCCTTGATCCGATCTTCACCATGAATCTCCAGTGAAAGGATACTCTAAATTGTCCTGTATATACGTACAAGAGAACAGAAGACCCACGCGTTTACAAAAATGTGTTTCTGATTATATAAATTTGAGAACATTTTATGGATTTAGGTGCAAATTATTTTAAGTTCGATTTCCAGCTTGCACAGCTCTGCGCGCAGAGTTCACAAACCCTTCATACATCCATACATCCCAAGGAGTACAAGAATGCTCTCGCAATCCCAAAGAGCGCCGAGGAATTTTCAATTTCAAAAATCAATTTTCTGGTCCCTCCCACATGCCTCCTAGAATTCTGATGGAAGTGGCCGCTTGACGCAGTTGGTTTTGCTTGTTGCGTGAATTCTTCACCCATTCATGCAACAAATACTCAATGAGCTCCCCCTATGTGCCCAGCGCTGTTCTATACATGGGGAGGTGACAGCCAGCAAAATGACAAAATTCCTCTTCCAGGAATTCCTGTGTCTATTC